>NW_020954590.1:20251052-20788125 GCF_900497805.2 Vombatus ursinus
TACGAACATGCCCATGTCTTCCCCCATCATCAAAAACCTTCATTTGATTAGACCACTCCCACTAGCTATATACAAGCTATAAAAATTATCTCTCTTTTTATGGCTAAACTTCTTAAGAAAGTCATCTACAATCATATCTCTACTTCCATTCCTCTCATTCTCTTCCAAAACCTCTGCAATCACATTTCCAAGCTTATCATTCAAATGAAACTTATCTCTCCAAATTTACCAAAGATCTTTTACTTGCCAAACCTAATAGCCTCTTCTCAATTCTCATCTTTCTTCTACACCACCTTTTCTTCTACAATTTCTCATATCACCAATCACCCCAGGACATCCTGGTTCTTTTCCTGTGTGTCTGAACATTCCTCAGTCTCCTTTGTTGTATCATTCAAGTCATGCCCACTAACCACAGATGTTCGCTGAACTATTGTCCTGAGCCCTATTTTCTTCTCCCTCTATACTATCTTGCTTGGTGATATCATCAGCTCCCATGGATTCAATTACCAGATTTTTCCAGCCCTAACCTGACCTCCAATCTCACGCCACCAGCTACCTATTGTATATCTCAAACTACACGTCCCATTGGCATCTCAACACGTCCAGAACAGAACTCATCATCTTTCCCCCAAAACCTCCCCTCTACCAAACTTTCCTATTACTGTTGAGAGCACCATCATACTCCTAGTCACCCAAACTAGAAAACTAGGTGTACTCCTCAACTCACTTTTACTCATCCCATATATCCACTCTGTTGCCTAGTCTTACAGTTTCTACCTTCACAAACTCTCTCATATACATCCCCTTCCCTACATTTACAAAGCCACCACCCTTGTGCAGGCCCTCTTCACTTCACACCGGGACTATAGCAATAGCCTACTAGTTGTTCTCCTTGCTTTCAAATCTCTTCCTGCTCAATCCATTCTGCCAAATTGCTCTTTCTAAAGAATAGGTAAGACCATGCCACCCCTCTATTCAATGAACTCCAATAACTCCAAAAAAAAATTATATTTATATATATATATATATATATATATATATATATATATATATATATATAAATAATCCTCTGTTTGGTTTTTGAAGCCCTTCAAAACCTGGTTCCATCCTATCTTTTCAGCCTTCTTATACTTTGTCTTCCACGTACTCTGAGATCCAGTGACACTGGCCTTCTTGATGTTTCTCAAACACACTATTTCCTGACTCCTTACCTTTTCAAAGTCCATCTTCCATGCCTGAGATGTTCCTGCTCCTCACCTTCACTTCCTTCCTTCAAGACTTAGCTCAAATACTATCCTCTTCCAAAAGGCCTTTCTCAATGCCAGCTCTCACCTATCTCCTTCCCTCCTCCCATCCCCTCTCTCTGCTAGTGCCTCCCCTCTGAGATTATCTCCCACTAACACTATATATCTTATATGTACTCAGTTGTTTACAGCTGTCTACCGTATTAGAATGTGAACTCTTTGACAGCAGGGACTGTATTTTTGCCTTTCTTTGTATCCCAACTCTTAGCACAGTAACTGGCACATACTAAGTAAGCTCTTAAACATTTGTTGATGTTAGTGATGATGAAATAAAGTGCCATTCCAGGTGCAGCGAATTGGGGATGAGAGAGAAGAGAAAATCAAGAAAGGCTTTGTGGAAGAAGTGGCCTTTGCATTGCAATTTAAAGTATGAGTAGGAATCCCATATATAAAGAGAAGAATGGAAGACATTTTGGAAAAAAGAACACTGAACAAAAGGACAGAGGTTAGAGAGTACAGGATGTGGCCAGAGGGTAGAGTATTTCCAACTGGTTTGAATGTATGATATGTTCACATGGAAGGGAGAAATTATGAGGAGCATACTGATCTAGAAATGAAAGGGATCTCAGAAGTTATCTAGTTTGACCCTCCCCTACTCCATTTTATAGCTGAGAAAAGTGAGGTTCAATGAGGTAAAAAAATCACTTGTTCCAGATAACACAGGTAGCAAACATAAGAGGTGAGATTTGAACCAAAGTCTGACTCCTAGGCTAGTGCTCTACTGACTGTTGTACCATGAATGCCCTGGTGCCATATAGCAGCACATCATAAAATCAAAAGATCACTGGACTTTAAATGCCAAGCAAAGGAATGTGAAAATTAATGCAAAGACACCGGAGGACTACTTAAGATTTTGAGAAATGAAAATTCTATGAATAAGGAAGATTAGTCTGATATCAATATAAAGGATGGAGTGAGGGGAAAAAAAAGAGACAGGAAGAGCTGTTGGAAGCTATTGCTAGAGTATCAAGGTGGTGGCAATAAGTAGGATGGGCAAGAGGAGGCAAGACTCTAACCAAAACTGATACTTATGAGAGGTAAGAAAGAAGAAACAGCCCAAGACAATACAAGGTTTTAAATGTAAGAAACCAAGTACATGGTGATATCACTCACAGAAATAATGAGGACAGGTGGAAGAGAGAGAAACATCACATTAACTTTGGACCTGGTGTGTTACTGACACTTCCAAACAGATTATGTCCTATCGACATAGGAGATAAGGATCTGGAGCTCAGAAGGACTAGAGATAGAGTTCTGTAGTCATTAACGTATAAGTGAGAGATAAATCCATCAAACCTATTCTTTATTAAAAAAAAAAAAGATTAAAATTTGTTTTGTCATATAAACAAAAGTGTGTGTGAGTGTGTGTGTGTGTGTGTGTGTGTGTGTGTGTAAAATAGCAGTCTCCCTATTCATGTGGGACACATGGGAAAAAAAATCTATGAACATCGCGTTGTCCCCTTATCTTCAAGCAGAAACAAGTTAGAAACATAAAAAACTGAGAACTTCTAGAATTCCTAGAGCTGACTCAGAAGGTCTTCAAGATGTAATTTCTTAATTGGCCCATTTATTCTTCCTTTAGCACTCCTCTTACCACTTTCTCCCAGTGAGTCAAATAGGAGACTGAGAAGAGGAAAGAGAAAAGGGGGCTTCCATTAATCTGTGTAGCTACGGGCCAAAAAGTATCTACCTTGTCCATATCCCTTCATCCTCCCTCTTACCCCACCCAAAAAAAAAAAAAAGTTGTGGGTTCAGGGTAAAAGGAGTTTTCCTCTCTGTGTAGCCATAACGAATTGTGGGAAGGAGTTAACAGAACCAAACTGAAGCTTGGGGTTTGGGGGAGTAGGAAGAAGGAAAAGAAAGCATCTGATCTCCTCGTTAGTGGTGAGAGTGGGGAGCTACACAGCATGACTTTTGGGAAACTTTTCATACATTTTGCTCTTCTAAGCATGTTTTAAGGAAGTAAAATTTAATATCATGATTCAAGAACACCAGTATAAAGCCTGTTTAAAACAAAACATTCTAATCCATTTAACCTTTGACTTGGAGCAAAAGAATTTTCAATTTATTCCTCTATAGAAAAGCAGCATTCCCTATGGTTTATAATCAAATGTATATTTCCTTCTTTAAAAAGCTAATTAGATATTAAAATATTTGATTTACCTAATCTGAAAGCAGATGTATTATCTTGAATAATACTGAAAAGTCCTACCTTTTCTTTGCAGCTGGAAAGCATGCTAATAATGCTAAGACAAACTGATTGCACTGAGAGCGCTGGGGACCAATCTTCTGTTAGAATGGATAAACAGATATGACCATTGCTATAAACATGAGGATGTACAGGAATATTGTCACCAGTAAACATGACCTAAGAAAGAATAAAATTCCATTAACACTTATGATTCTAAAGGACACCAAAATCTAAATCAAATTCTCCATTTATGCCAAGAAATATTGACTTATAACATAATGTCAAGTAACAGACTTTAAACCTTTCAGTAAGGCAGTGCCAATTTAGGTATAACAACCATACAAAATAGAACACACAAATAATCTGATCTATGCTTTTTATAACATACTGTTTTCAAAACCCTCTTGAGTATTATCATAAGGGACAGGGATTGGACTTGTAGCTTCATTAGCACAGGTAACTTCCTGATGACAATTGCCTTTACCAATACAAACTGGCACCTTTCTGCCAACTTACAGTCTGAGAAAGTTACCAAGAGCACTGAAAAGTTATTTGACTTATCCAGGGTCACAAAGACATTATGTGACAGAGGCAGGACTTGAATGTAGGTCTCCCTGGCTTCCAGGCTAGCTCTCTATCCACTATGTCATAATACTGCTATTTTTTAAATTTATCTAAAAATAGTTTTTCCTTTAATGACAACTTCCTATGAGAATTTTTCAAATTCTACTCATTACTCTCTATACTAAGTGGAATTCACTTGAATTCCAAATGAAAATTCGTTTGAGAACAGTACCCTTATTCTCCCTATCTTTGCACCCACTTCTTTTTCCCTCACATACCTACTCAGAAAGACAAAGTGGTTTTTATTAAATCAGCAAGTATCTATGTGGCTAGAATTTATAAGAAACAGGCTGAAAAAATAAAAGCAGGGACTACACCAAACTTTTAAATAGTGTTTTTGACTTCTGTGTTTGGTCACATCTCTCAAATGTTAACTTTTCTTTGAGGTCCTGTCTTTTTCTTAAGCTTTTCTTCTATTCTAATTCCTTAACCTCCAAACACTTGACACTTACTAGCTGTGTGACCCTGGGCAAGTCACTTAACCCCAACTGCCTAAGCAAAAAAAAAAAAAAGTTAAGTAATTCCTTAACCTTTCTTCCTCTCTGCCCCTCACATCTCTTCAACCCTTTTTTTCTTTCTTTTCAACTTGACTAGTTTTATCATTTTATAATAGGAATTTTTATTAGTTTGCATTATGGAATTAGTAGGAACAATGACATTTTCCCCTTAATTAAGCTGTAAGGAAAGTAATGGGATAATTGATGATAATCATAAATAGCAAAGGATTTAGAGCAAGAAAAATCCTTAGAAATCATCTTAGAAATCAGCACCCTCATTTAAGATGAAACTCAGGCTCAGAGAAGTTCAAGGACCCCTCCCAAAAACCAGGATCTGAAGCCAAATTAGAAATCTAATTTCTAAATCCAAGGCTCCTTTCACTACACCATACTCAATATAGCTAAAATAACACATCTGAAATGTAAAATAGTAGAAAACAACAGGTACAATACTTAAAATTAAACAAGGACAAGCAACATTAAGATGCTGGTACTTTGCAAGAAATGGTCCTAACTGAGCCTCAGTTTCCTCATTTATAAAATGAGGGAATTAGACCAGATGACCTCTGAGATCCAAGCTCCAACTCTATGATACTATGAAATATTATTAGGGAATGAACATTTTTATTATTAAATAGAACTTCACATTTATATAGTGCTTAAAGATCTGCAAGTACTTTCATAACATATTATCATGCCCATTTTAGATGAGAAAACAGGTTCACTAGTTAAGTGACACACCTATATGATCACAGAGTTTATGTCTCAGACAGGATTCAAACTCAAGTCTTCTAAGTTCAAAATACTTTCCACTATATCCTAAAAAGGATTTTCAAGGCTTTATTTAGGTGACTGATGACACAAATGCTTCATGAAGTCTAATTTCAATTTTTAACTTAATAGTATTTCTTTTTCTTGGCATACCTATTACAACTTGTACATCAACCACCATAATTAAATTTCTTGGCTTACAAATGGAACCAATTTACTAGAGATTACTTATTGAATAGAAATTGGGAAGTGAGAAGAGAATTAATAGCAGCTCACATTTATATCTGTAAACCATAAAATGATTTCAAATGAGATAACTGAATTAGAGTTAAGTTTAGGGTCACACAACTAATAACTATCAGAGCTGGAAATCAAACCCAGAAATGATTCGAAATCCTGTATTTTTTCCATTAATCCAACACTTTGATCAGAGGGTGATCATATTTCACCATATAGGTACCACACTTAGTTTGGACATACAGTCAGTTTGCCTCACTGCAGTTCAGAACCCCCAAGAACAAGTGACACACCAGCTTCAGTCTCAAAAGTCATAGGGACGACAAGCATGCATCATCACACTCAAGACAGCTAGATTTAGGAGGAGGGGAAAAAAGGGAAATGCTGTGCCTAAGAGGGATAATGTAAAAAGTCCTATACTTGGAGTCAAAAGGGGCTCAAATCCTACCCCAGATATTTAACCCATGAACATGGACAAATCACTTAACCTTTCTGTGTCTTAGTTTCCTCAACAGAAAAATGGATATAACAATAGCTGTAGTTCTTACTTCACAGGACTGTATGAGGATCACATGAGATGATGTACGTAAAATGTTCTGCAAACCTTAAGTGCTACATATAAATAATCAACTATTATTAAAATATACTTGGAAAAAATTTTTTAACAGGATGTTATATTTCTGGCCATCTCAAACACATCAGCATTTGATAATAATGTCAAATACAGAAGACAAAAGAAAAGCACCTCTGGCTTCAAGGAAACATTACTCATCAATCCTATCACCAATAAAAACAGCTTAAGAAAGCTGAAAATTCAAAGTTTTATGCTGTACATACTTCTGGTCACTTTGCAGACCAGAAGGAAAAGACCGGCTTGATAACGGCTAAAAAAAAATTCAAGCCACTTGGCATATGAAAATCAAAAAGCATGAGAGAAGCAATGGGGAAAGGAGATGGGAGAGAAGGAAAAAAGTAAACAAATGGAATAAGAATGGTGAAACAGCAGAGCCAAACCACAAAAGTGGCTGTCAACTGTTAACAGAAAGGTAGCCACAAAAAAGGGACAAGAGAAACCAAATCTGAAATATGAAGGGGCACAAAGTCATTTAGGTCTCATTAAGCTTGGAAAGTAGCACCATACCTTTTTAAAGGCACTATTCGCAGGATATTTCTTTAGTTATGGCCTACCGAGTACTATTTAGATCTCAGCAAACTAAGGGCATCATTTTTTTCAGGTCATGCCAAGGGGAAAGGCATGCCAACACATATAGTTAAGCTGTCGGGTGAAATACTTAATAATGGCAAATGAAACCATAGAATAATGCAATTTATACACCTAATATTGACACAAGCAGAAACAAGCTACCAGGTATTATAGAAGCCATAATTTGATATGGATTCCAAAACCTCTAATAAAAACGTCATACTCTTCCCTGTAATTTAAGATATAAGATGACTAAATTTCTGAAAGCACAAATGTCTTATCCCAGTATCACAGTTAGAAGGGACCCCAGAGGGTAACTAGTCTAAACTCTATTTGAGTAGGAATCTCCTTAATAATACATCTCACTTACCCCCATGCCACTTCTAGGGACACCAAGCATTAGAAAAATGTCTACATCACCTAAATTTGTCTCCCTGAAACTTGCCGAGGGTAATCTTTAAGATATCTGAACATAATGGTCATGTCAACCTCAAAGTTCTCATCTCCAGGTTAAACACCTTTAGTCTTTTCAATTGACCATAACTGCCTTCTTCTGGACACTGTGATTTGCTAAAGTCCTTTCTAACACATTGCTCCAGACTAGGAAACAATCTGAGGACACAATCTGCTTAAACCTTTTCTTTGTTCTATTCTCTCCACTGAACTAATCCCAGAAATTTCAATTGTACAACCAATCTTCAAACTTAACAGATCTAAAAAACAAAAAAAAAAAAAAAAAAAAAAAAAAGGGGGCAGCAAGAGGGCGCAGGGGATAGACCACTGGACCTGGATTCAGGAAGACCTGAGTTCAAATCTGGCTTTAGATACTTGACACTCACTAGCTGTGTGACCCTGGGCAAGTCATTTAACCCCACTGCCTAGCAAAAAAAAAACCAAAAAACAAAAAAAAACCAAAAAAAACAAACAAAAATACTTAACAGCTCTTCATTCTGTTCTACAATGATGGAGGGTTCAGTGTATCTATTTCAGGAGCATGTAACTCTCTCTCAGTACTCTCAGGAAGGTCATTTCTTCAATACAATTACCTTTCATCAGCTTCCAAAAAGTTCTCCTACTAAGGACATGGCAGGTAAAGTGCCTCTTCCCTACAATGAACTGGGCTGTTGTCATCTTGAAAATGAAACCCATGTTCATGGCCAACTTCTTGTTCCTAATTATTACTCTTTAAAAAAATATTGGTAGACTGCTTTCAGGTATTTAGGAAAAAAAAGGAGCATTAGCGATTAATCAGTCCAACCCCCTCATTTTACATGGAAGAATTTTAGCCTAGAATGATTAATCATAGAATCTCAGAACTTTAAAGGTCCACAATGATCATATTTCTATATTGTTTTCAGATTATAGGATTCAGAGCCAGAATGACCCTTTAGATAACCTAGTCCAAGTTTATCATTTTGAACACGATGAAATATGTCCAGAGTGGAAGAAATTTCCCGAAGTATCTTTTACTCCACATCACACTAGAGACTTCAGAACCTCAGAGTAGGAATTAGAAGATTTATGTTCATATCACATGTGTTGATAATTATTATCTGTGTGGTCTTGAGTCAAAACTTTTTTATTATCCTTCATATAAGATATGAGTATCCCCTCTCATTTCCATTACATTCTAATGCCTTTATTTATTGTAAGGAAAAGTCAAAACAGTATAGGAATGGGAACTATTTATTATTACTACTCTTACACAGAAGTTACTACTAGAAATAATTACAGATTTGAAGTCAGAGGACCTGGGTTGAATCTTACACTACTGAAAGCATAAACAAAGCTGGAAGGACTGTCATTTTTGTCTTTGTACCACAGTACACTGCAGAGAGGTTTAATAGTCACTGAAGTGAATTGTATAACTTTAGGCACATCCCTTCTCCTCTCTAAGGCCCTGCTTTAAAAATGATGGGGCTGGCCTACATAAACACCAAACTGTATTCTAGTTCTGACAGTCTACATTCCAAAGGTTCTTTCCAGCTTTCAGAAAGACCAAAGGTGAACTGATTCTTCCAGTGTCACATAACTAAAAGTATCACAGCTGAGTCTCAAGCATAACACCTTTCCACTACCCCAGCAATCCCCTTAGAACCTCGATGAGTTGCTTCCATGTGGCCTTGTCATATCTCTGGAACTCACTTTCTTCATATAATAAAGGACTTAGAGCTGGGGGAAGACATGTCAACAAGCATTTATGAAGTGCTTACCATATGCCAGGTAGAGTGCTAAGCACTGGGATCAGTCTCTGCCTTCAAGCACCTCATATTCAAATAGGGAAAACAACACGTGAAAGTACAACCTATCCTATCCAAATCATCTTAATCTCTCTTAATACAATTTCCTTGTCTATAAAATGGGATAATACTTGTAATATCTATGACAGTTGCTGAAAGGAAAATGAATTGTAAACCTTGGAATGCTACAAAATAGCTGTCACAGTACATATTACCACCTCCTACCAGAACCTCAGCAAAAAAAAAAAAAAAAACCCACCCCCCAAAAAACCCATTATCTCCAATTATATGAATAACTGAATTATAAAGTCATGCATATCCCACTTTGCTCATAAGCAGGTACATTTTTAATGTCAGAGATGGTCCTTATTATACTTTGCAAAAAGGAAAGAAACTCATAAAACCAGTATCAATATCAAGAGATACCACACACCCTTTCAAATAATACATTCGACAAACATTTTGAAAATCTTATGTAGGAAGCTGTGCTTGGTGCTGGAAAGATACAAAGTTTATAAAAAACAGACAGGCACTACCCTCATGGAGGTTATACCTGAATAAGGAGACAAATACAGTTAACTACTGAATACAATACTGACATAGCATATTTAAGTTTATTGTTCCACAAAATGCCCAAAGAAGTATGAAAGAGGTAATTTCCAAACAGGGGAGAAGATGGAATTTGACAGGGGATGAGGGTTAGGGAAGGTGAGATAGTATACAACTTAATCAAAAGCACAGAGTGGAAAGAGTACTATTCAGAGGGCAGGTAACAGTCCCATCTGACTGAAGAGTAGAGAGATTAAGCTAAAAAGGAAAGCTAGAGACCTCTGAAGACCAGGAAAGAGAGCTGAAATTTTAATTCAAAGCCAATATATAGGCAGTGAGTATCTTTTCTCCCCCTCAAAGAATGGCATGAGTAAACATACGTTATTAAAGAAAACAGATCAAGAGGTATACACTACAGATAATAGTGTACTTAAATTTCTTAGCATAGCATTCATCAAAGACTCTGAGCCCTATTCTTATGGAAAAGACGGAGATATGACATGGACCAATAGACTCCACATTTTTTTGATTATGCACCTAATCATTTTAAATTACGTACATTATAAAGCTTACAAAAAAAAGAAATAAAAAATATGAAAAAAATCACCTAAAATTTGAAGTTAAGAGTCAATAGGGGCCTACTGGAGCTTAAAGAAGTATGGTGGCGATATGGCCAAATCTGAGTTTCAGGAAACGTCACTTTGGCAAATGCATGGAGGATAGATTTGGAGAAACTGGTGAAATGTAAGGAAGGGTGACTAGTTAGGAACCATTGCAAGAGATCAGGTAAGAGGTGTGAGGGCCTGAACTACGGTAGTGGTTGTGTGAATAGAGAGGAGAGATATATATACCAAAAATGCTGTGGAGAGAGAAATCACAACATTTGGCTGGCTAATTTGAAATAACCAAGTTGTGAATCTGGGTAACTAAGAAGGATGGAAGAGGCAGCTAGGTGCTCAGTACATAGAGCGCTGAGCCTGGAGTCAAAAAGACCTGAGTTAAAATCCAGCTTCAGACACTTACTGGCTGTGTGACCGTGGGGAAGTCACTTAACCTCTGCCGTAATCCAATGGAGAAGGAAACGGCAAGCCACTCCAGTATGTTTGCCAAGAAAACCCGATGGACAGTACCAGTGTGCAGTGGTCGACAGGTCATGAAGAGTCAGATACTACTGAACAACAAGAAGGATAATGGTGGGGCAGATAGGTGGTGCAGTGGATAGAGCACTAGCCCTGGAGTCAGGAGGATCTGTGTTCAAATCCAGCTTCAGACACTTACTAGCTATGTGATCCTGGGCAAGTTACTTAACCCCAAATGCCTTAAGAAGAAAAAATATGATGATGGTGATCTTGACAGGATGAAAATCACAATTCATGCTTGCTTGCTCAGCACCTGGACAACCCCCCTCTATCCCAATGAAAATGAAAAGAAAGTGGGGGGGGGAGTGAGGAGATGCTTGTCAGCAACAAATCAGATACTATACTGGAGCAAAGAGTTCTCGCACCTGCCATAGCAGAGGTGTGAGCTTCAGGACAGGGAGAAACTTTGCTTGTATGGCTGCTGCCATGTACCTGTGTGTACCTGGCTGGCCAGGTTATAATGGCCCTGATGGCCTGGGCATAGCCCCAGGAAGGTAGCAGTGGAAAGGAACAGAACACAACTATGCTGAGAGATAATAGATAAAGGGGGTATGCCTATATTTGAGAAGCCCATGATTGTCATGATTACATTTTACAAAATGGGTGGGTGGGATACAACTTATGTTCCACACTCTAACTGGGTGACCAGATATAAGACCACCAATTTAAGAAAGACTATATAGTTAAGTGGAGTTAGAAATGATTGATCAGTCAGACCCAAAGAACAGACACAGAATGACAGAACTAGAAAGGTTATCAGAGACCATCAAATTGAAACCTAAACAATTATCTTTTGCAGCATACCCCCGAAGTGATCAACCAAACCTTGCTTGAAGATGTCCAGTGAGGTCTATGGAGATAGTCCATTCTACTTTGTAATACCTTTAACTGTTAGGAAGGCTTTCCTTACAAAATTCAAAAATTCCTTACAAAACTCTAAACTTCTGTCCATTGCTCCTACCAACTTCTACCCTCCAGGGTCAAAGTCTTTTTCCTCTTCCAGACTGCAGCCCTTAAAATACCTGAAGATACCTATCATATCTCACCTTGCCCTCTAATTCTCTCTTCTTCAGACTAACCTTAAAACAATCTTCAAAAGGCATGAACTTGAAGCCCTTCACTTTCCCAGTGCTTTCCGCCAGGAGATTCTAGTATAACATCTTTTCTAAAATGGGATGCCATGAACTGAATATAATCTCAGATGTGCGTGGTCTGACTAAGACAAAGTCCAAAAAAAACCCAGTACCACCTTATTCCTGGGTACTCCATGTCCCTTAAAGCAGCACTAAGTTATCTTGGCTTTCATATCACCCTGTGATTTACTGTTGCCCCATAATGTGCACTCTCCGCCCCAAATAAAATGTCTAGCCATATCCTCACCATCTTTCTGAATATAAGTGAAGTGATTTTTTTCTTTAAACACAAGTGAAAGACTAATATTTAACTCTAAGTTACCAATGGTCTCTCGGTTGGTAAGTCTGACGGCTTTTCCTCAGCACTCGTCCTTTTTGTCCTCTCTATAGCATCTGAGAATTATAAGAGATGGCTCTCTGGGGGAGAAAAGATAGAGGGGGAAAATCTGGGCTATGTAACAAAAACAACAACAACAACAACAACTACAACAAAAAAACCAGCAACAGTAAGTTCTATGAAATAACACCTCTCACAACTTTACCAAGGACTGAAGCCTCACTCATCTCCATTCTCTCAACTTTGGAGGGCAAAACTGAGCCAACATTTGCCCTTCTTCACTATTGGTGTTCTGCTCCAGTTCTATGTAATCCTTCATAGATTACTGCTAATACATCAAATATACTGCTAATTCTCAGAACCTCAAGTTGTTCTTCTGCAACAGGTGACTTGGACCCAAGGATAGATAGGTATTTTCTTATACAATCTCTTTACTTATCTTGGGTATCAACTCACTACTAGCTTTGGTGGTTCTGTTCTTTGCAGTCTAGAGATCATTCTTCTTCATAAAGAAGACAGAAGCACAATAAAGAGTTGAGGAACTTCATCTTCTATCTATCACTTACCATCCCATCCATGCCAAGTAACTTTAATTCCATGCTTTATTAAAAACAAAAAACAAAACAAAAATACCCTCATCAAATAATTGTTATCCTTAGTCTTGCCATTCCCAGTTCCTTTCGAGCATTAGCACTCCTCAGACTCTTTCAAGCCATGCCATGCTTTTTTGTTCATCTCTGTCTTTTCTTCCATCCTCATCGTGTCTATAATTTTACATGTCTTCTTAAAATCTAAGTTGTTTGGCAAGTTCCCTGTGTATTTATATTGGTCTTTTTAGATAACCACCCCACTTCCTCACCCACTGGAATCGTTCTCTGTCTTTAGAATTTCATTCTTGAGTGTTTCCCATTCCTCCTGGGACAAACAAAAGATCAGACATTACCAGCTTTACTAGCTTTTCCTTTCTTCTCTATTACAAATTCTAAGATAAATGATCATTTTCCTTCAAGATTCCATCAATAACCACCTGGCTACCAGTTCATTCTCCTTCAAGAGGATCAAATTCTCCAGAAGATAATTCTCCCTTGTTGATCCCTCCACTTTTGGAAAGATTAAATTATCAAGAAAGTAAGAAAAGAAATAATTCATTTTCTGAACTGCTTTTGATGAAGCTCTAGCAGATATTTGGATACCTGAAGACCCCTCCATCATCTACATTAAAATGCCTTTGTGCTAGGCTTGAGATCTATTTCCTGAACCCCCTGATTTCTGCCATCCTTCAGTTCAGATGTGGTCGAGTATAATCATTCCACCATAAATTTTAACCCAAATTATTTGCATTATATTTCTTTCCTCTGCCTCAGTTTCCTGAACTCATCACATAACTATTATCAATATACCATGCTACTCTGCCCTATCTTTTCCCTCCCTACTTCCTCCCTCCCAATACCCCAAATACCCCCTTTTTGCCCTCTTTCAACAGACTAAGATGTATCTTTCCATAGCTAATTTCCAATTGTGTCTCATCCAAGTCTCAGTGAAACCAATGAGACCTAATTTATCTTTTTGACTTAGAATTTCTAGTTTATCTGGTTTGTCACTAATACTTTCTGTAAATTTATGTACAGGGCATCTGAAGCCAGGAATTATTACTAGATCCTTTCTTGGATTTTGAATACTGTGAAATGAGTATCTCTACTGGTATTCTTTTTACACTACATAGCTGCTCTTTAAACTGGCTACCTTAGTGAATATCCAGATCTTTTTTTTTACTCCCTATTCCCTTTAATTTTAAATTTAAAGACCTCTTCATTATACTTGCAAGATTCCTAGAAAATATTTTCTTACTAACCTCTGCTGGGTACCCTCCATTCTTGAACAGGATCTTTAAATTTCTATGTTTTTAGCTATAGTACAGAAATTCAAATCCCATACTCAAATATCTTAACTACCTGTTCACTTCTCAATTCAAAGTTTCTAAGCTGTATTTCCTGCCTTAGATTGAGAGTAGGGATGAAAATAGTTTCTGTTCTATGAGCTTCAGTGTGAGAGAAAGGCTTTTTTAATTTTTAGGAAAGTTTCTTAAGCTCCTCCTTGAAGGTCATGTGTTCGCATGTGAAATCACCAAATGTAAACAGTAACTAACTATCCAGTCTGAAAAGTTTTTGAAGGTTCCTATGTAACACGTTAAATATATGCCCAGGAAGGGGTGGTAAGAAGATCTCTATTATCATCAAGCAAACTGTAAACAGTTGCCTCAATTAGACTGCCAGCAAGGAGTCACTAACCTCTACTACTACTAATCTTTTCCCTTTGACCTTTCATTTTTCACCTCAGTGGCACATGTACATCCATATCATCATCACTCCTCACCTAATGACTAACTACTTCTTTCTCAGAATGTCCAACTTGGGAAGACCCTCATACCTGTTCTCTAACTCATGTGCAGTGGATCTTCTATTTGTCCCCCTTAAGGTCAAGATTCTTGCCTTCAAATTCTTTTCCTCCTTTGTTTTCATTATGAAACCTTTCTTCACAGTCAATTTGATCTTGAGTTGGATGAAGGGTTTTCATAGAGGGACCCAGGGTTCTGTGCTGGGACTAGTGCTAGTTAACATTTTAAACAGTGACTTGGATAAAGACATAGATATCATGCTTATCAAGTTTATAAATCCCAGCACTATGAGGGCTAACAACTAAATGACGGTCAATTTTAAAAGATCTTGTCCAGTTAGAACTGGAGCTGAATCTATGAAAATGAAATTTAACAGGGATAATTGCATAGTTTATGCTATGATTAAAAACATGAACTTCATAAGTTTAAGATGGAAACATAACTATACAATGGTTCATCTGAAAAAATATCTTTTAAAAGTTCTGTTTGTTTGTTTTAATTTGAAACATTGGTGGATGTAGCTGAACTGAGAAGTGAACAAATGGTTAAGATGATGATAAATGATAATGGGACTTAGATTCCTAGAGCACAGCTAACTTAAACATTTCTACATATAAAATAGATCAGAAAAAGGACTGTACATGAAACTGCAAATCTCTATCACTTTCAGCTTGCTTCTCCTTTATAATAAATTCAACATTAGCTTTCAAAGCTATCCTGCTTGTCTGTGTTTCTTTTAGGCATTTCCTTCATCTAGAGTTCTTTAATGTCCTGCAACTTCAATGAGTCAATGGTATATGTCAGACAAGAATAATAATATGAACTTAGGTTGCCTTAATAGAAGCAGAGTTTCTAGAACTATAGATGTGAAAGCCTTGCTGAACATTGTCTTGGTCCACTTCCTGCAATACTATGGTTCAATTCTAGACACGTGCACGAAGGATGTTGTAACCCTGAGCATATCAACAGAAGTGAAAGTGAAAAAGCCTCAAGTTCCTGACAATATAAACACTGGTGGAAGGACAGAAAGAGACCTAGAAGGGATATGATGGTGCATATGAATCTGAAGTGCCATCTCATGGGGAAATAATTAGACTCATTCTGCTTAGCCCCAAAGTGAAAAACTAGTAGCAAAAAAACAGAAGTAACAAAAATGAAAATTTATGTTTGAAGAAAATACTTCATAACAATGAGACACAGCCAAAATTACACTGGACTGCCTGAAGAGGCAGTGGATTTCCTTCCTCACTGAAGGTTTTCAAGCAAAGATAGCATGAACATTTGTTGTAGAGCGCTTGCTCTAGAGCAGACTCTTGTTCAAGAATGGATTGGATAAGATGGCCTTTGAAGTTCCTTTTGATTCTGAGATTATGTAATTTTATGATTCTGTGGAAATTTAGTCTGGCAGCCACACATATCCAGCATAAATTTGAGGGGACAAGGGAGGAGGAATAAGACCTATAAGGAAACCTGTAAGTTGAGGCAGAAGTTAACAAGGGCTTATCCTAGGACACTGGCAATGGAATGGAGGTAGGGGATTAAGATATGACAAAGAGAGGGTGTAGGTTATTGACTAAATAGAGATGAGGGAGAAAGAAAAGTCAGGTTACAAATATAGAAGTCTAGATAAATGGAGGTACCACAGATGGAATATGCAAAGTTAAGAGGGATAGAGGATCTATGAGGAAAGCTAAAGAGTTCTGTCATAGACATTATCACCATTATACATACATTGTTGAATTGTTTCAGTTGTGTCTGACTCTCCATGACCCTGTCCAGGGTTTTCTTTACTGCAGAGGTTTGCCATTTCCTTCTCCAGTTCATTTCACACGTGAGGAAACAAACAGGGTTAAATGACGTGCCCAGGGTCACATAGCTAATAAGTATCTGAGAATGGATTTTAACTTAGGTTCTCCTAATCCCAGGCCCAGCACTCTATCCACTGCACCATCTAGCCACCCATAACCTGAGTCTAAATGCCTAATCACCGGACTCTTACTTCCTTATGAATACCCCAGATGTTTTAAGACTGAAATTCCTGTGTTCCATTCATATGCTCTTCCCCCTCCTGAGAGTTCATCAATAATTTACTGTAACCTAGTAAAGGGACTAGACTGCTAGAGAGAGTCGGGAAGACCTGACCAGACATTTTCTAGCTGTGACCCTAGGCGAGTCACTTAACATCTCCAAGTCTTTGCTTCCTCAACCATAAAATGAGGGGGCTGGACTTGACAGCCTCTAAGATTACTCACAGCTCTTAAGCTACGATTCTATGACCTATCAAGGCGCTAACGTGCTTGAGGCAGCAGAGCCTTCGGGGTCACTCATGATGGGTGAATTCTTCAAGCTGCTGACCATATGATTACCATGCTGCAAAAGCAGAACAGAAAACCAGGCAGAGTGATAGCACATGGGAGAAAGCACATGACTGAGATCCAGATCTTAATACATGGAAGTCTTACAGCAGACGGGTAGAAAAAGAAAAGGCAAGAGAGTCGATTTTAGGTATGTAAGCATTTCTGACAAGTCACAGCCTTGATTAAACCACTGAAAGGAAAAATCTGAAAGAAGGCTAATGATGACATAGAAACTGAGGATTTGTTTCATAATTACGTTAGAGGCCTGTCTTCCTTGCAAATACAAGTTTTAAGGAAAGGCATTTTACATCCTGTATGGTACGCACATTAGGAGAAACTATGATTAGAGAATACATTCTTATATTTGGTCAAAAATTAAATGAAAAGGCAGAAAGATTATAGAACACAACTGACTGAGTCCAATACGATTTTCTCATTGGTGGATTTGTCATGACCAAAAGACATTAGTACATTTTTATCAATGACTTGAAGATAGATATGGCAAGTTAATCCAATCTGCAAATGACAAAACTGGGGTGACAGCTATTATCAGATAACGGAATCAATAACCATTAGGAAAGAGAAATAACACCTTGCCTCTTAAATATTTCTATGAATATGAGCACTCCCTTCAATGATACTGATCACAATCCATTCATGACCTCTCATCCTAGGAAATACATATCTATGTCCTCCTGTACACCATCCTCAGGGACTTCAACCAATGTACGAGGGGTACTTCCTTTAGTTTTCTTGACATTGCATGGATACTGAATGGAGCACACAGGCTGTTTACTAGTTATTCTATGCTCTTGCCAAATAATTGTCCACCCTGTTGTCTGGAAATATATCTTCTTTACACTGCTTCTCTGGTGCAGTTTTGAATGAGCACAACCACTATGCATTGTTCAATTGGCTTTTGGAGAATCCTCTACTTTAATTCTTCTGAGACTGATATTCCATGATTTGTATTAGTATTAACAAGATACACTTTTGTTAGTGAGAAGGCCGGGATTATTAAAATCAACCTCTGCCTAGTTTTCCAAAGGCAATTCAGCTTGCCATTTCCTGCTCAATTTTAGTCCCAGTTTATTACCATGTGGGGAGAGAAGGGGGGAGAGGGAAGGAAAGGGAGATAGGAAGGGAGAAAAGGAGAGGGGAGAAGGGAAGGAGAAGGGGGTAGGGAAAGAAGAGGGAGGAGAAGAAAGAGGAGAGAAGGGAAGGAGAAGGGGATGGAAAGAGGAGAGAAGGGAAGGAGTAGGGGAAAGAGGGCAAAGGAGAGGAGGGAGAGAGAGAAAAGGAGAGGGAGATGGAGGGAAAGGGAGAGAGGGGGACAGAGAGAGAGAAAGCCATAACACATAACTAATAAGAATTTAGAAAGAATAAAGGCAAAAGATGTTTTTATGGAATTGCATGATAGGAAGAAAAGATGAATAAGAGCCTAAATGGTCCACTGGCATACCTTCATGACGTCAAAAGAAAGTGAGGAAGGTCTCCAGCATGTCTAATAGTTTCCCCCTTTTCTCTTCCTCTCCTCCTCCGCGCCCTCTCCTCCCCCACCCCCCCGCCCAACCTCACTGTGGTGAACTTATGGAAGGAAAATGACAAGAAGGGCAGAGATGGATAGAAATTGTGATGTGCATTCCTGGAGGGAACTACCACGTTAATAAGATTTTAAAAAGGGGCAGCTAGGTGGCACAGTGGATAGAGCACCAGCCCTGAAGTCAGGAGGACCTGAATTCAAATCCGGCCTCAGACCAAACACTTGTCACTAACTAGCTGTGTGACCCTGGGCAAGTCACTTAACCCCAATTGCCTTTAAAAAGAAAAAATCAAAGATCCATTTGAGGACTGAATCTAGTCAACAGCAGTTTTCAACCATTTTAAAATTCTTACTTAGGAGGTCCTGAAATGTTCCAGGGCTTAATGAAATTAGCATAATGTCAAATATAAATAAGAGTACCAGGAGTTTCTCACCCTTTATAGGAACTCTCTCTTGATTCATGCTTGTTCTGGACATCTTACAACACTTTTGGCAAGCACAGATTTTTCCTGATTATACCACACTTGATAGTAATAGAAGCATCCTGGTATAATGGATAGAGAACTGGTCTTGGAATCAAGAAAACAAATACTAAGTATAACAGTACTAATTATGAGAAGGCTGTATCAGACATGAACAGCAGTATAAAAATTGATTTAGTGCTATTAAGTCCACCTCAGATATATTCTGTCAGTATGACCACCAAGAAATCGCTTAACCACTCAATGTCCTAGGTAATTACCTTAAAATCTATAAAGTACAGAGAAAGTGCTAACTTGCACTGGCAGAGGATGTTTCCTAATCCAGAAGTTCCCTCTATACCAATGAAATTAAAATTTTAATCTCTATCTCTATCTCTTGATATTAATAATCAGAGGATCAAACAAACATGGTGTTATTTTAACTTTCAAGGAATTTTATATGATCTGACATATGCATGATGATATTCATTTTTATTCTTGCTTGACACTGATTTTGATTTCTGTCCTAAAAAGCAAATTGTACATAATTAATTTGAAAGTGACTTACCTTGGTAACTGTTTTCTGTTAAAATAAAATCAGCAGTATTATTTGTCATGTCATGTGCTTGTCACAAAACCAGTGCCTTCTAATTTTATATAAGTATTCATGATGTAAATGTGAGGCTTCTGTATATTCTTTGAACCTTTTCTTGACCTCTCTTGCTTCTTACTCCTGAACTGTATTTGCCACATTTTTTCTGGCCATAGTATATTTAACATATCATCCCCTATATCTACTTTTGAACTGACATCATTGAGTATCAAAATATACACTGATATAATTTGGAATGTTTTATCAAGTTTTGTAGAATTTCTCTACTTCCTCATCCACACCAACAGTAGTCACATAAGTTACAAATATTTTCATGGTATTCTTATTGAAAATTTTATCATGATCCCTGGAATACATAATGGTATTTCCTGCTGCCCTTGTACACATGATAAAACCAGCTCCTCAACCTCCTTTATTTGTCTCTCCAAGGAGAGCATATGTGTAAAGTAACTTCTGTCTCATTTCATTTCATAAGCATCTCAAGATTAATATAATTTGTATTTACCAGTACAAGTACATTCATATAAGAAGGATTTAATATTTAAATGAAGCTAACTACAACCCAATGCAATGTGACAGAATTAAATATGTAATCCCATGTTCGGGTTCCAAAAATCAGCTGTAAGAGTGCAGGATTGGGAAGGAGGTAGGGGAAGACAGAGCTAAATAATTTAAATGAAAAATTACAGTCTCAGCAGACTGAAAGTTCAACGTAAGGCAGAATGATATGGCAAACAAAAAAGTTAGAGATCTTAGGCTGCAGAAACAGAAGCAGTATCTAGAACACAGGAAGTTATAAATGACTACCTATATCAAGCCAGAACATATCTGAATACTATGATCAGTCTGGGATGTGATATTTTAGAAAGCACACTGATAAGCTAAGATTCATGCTGAGCAGCATTAGGGAACTCTGAAACCATGCCACAAGAGCATCAGTTGGAGGCACTGGGGGATGTTTAATCTAGAGAATTCTAGAGGATAGGAGGGAAGACATACTAGCTATCTTTAGGTATTTTAAGAATTGTCATGCTGAAAACAGAGATTTTAGACTGTTTCTGCCTGGCCCTGAACAAAAGATACAAAGTGCAGAAAAACAGATTTAAATTAGATGTAAAGAAAAACTTGCTAGCAAAACTATCCAAAAGTGGGATTGACTTGAGAGGTAGTGAGTTTCCCCCCATAACTAGAGATCTTAAAGAAGCAGCTTCATGGCCACCTGCCTTCCAGCGATTCCAGCTCATTAATTCAGCCTATAACACTAGAGTAATATTTAGAATATTATAGAACAGATTTAATGAGATGGTTTACTCTTCATCTAAGTTTCACAAAGAACTTTCAAAACATATGACAATGCTGTACAAGCAATTTTCAAAGTTACGTGTACGGAATTCTGTCGAGTCAAACTGCAAGGGAGATTTAGATAAAACCGTAGCCTGTCATACCCTCAAAAGTGTCATCTTCTGACAACAAATTTGTAGCCATTGTACCAAGCATCCCCAAGACAGCTTAACACAAATTTTTTAAATGGTGAAGAATACTTTATACCCTCCAAATATCAGGAGTGAGATGAAATTACAGGCAAGACATTAAAGAGGAGGTACCAATGGGCCAAAGTGATAATGATACCTAACTGAATGTTCTGAACGCTTCCAACAAGTCAAGACACTGCCAGCAACAGTGACTTCTTTATGGAGGAAGAAAAAAATTGTAAGCTAGCCACTTCGACTTTTTTTAATCCTATTTTATTTTTAACCCAAAGTTAAATTTTACTGCTCTGGATGTTACATAGCAGTCTATTTTTCACTTATGAGAAATCTAGGGGCAGCTAGATGGCTCAGTGGATAGAGCACTGGCCCTGAAGTCAGGAAGACCTGAGTTCAAATACAGCCTCAGACCAAACACTTGACACTTACTAGCTGTGTGACCTTGGGCAAGTCACTTAACCCCAATTGCCTAAAAAAAAAAAAAGAAATCTAAAAGGCAAAATCTGGCTGACATTAGGGACTATCAAGCCATCTTCATGACAAATCTTAGAGTCTCTGTTTATCTGGAGCTATGAGCTACACCGTCTAACATTTATACTTATAATGCAGTACAACAATATACCAAGTATCTATGACTGTCAGTTTGTGTGAATGGCCTTTATTGATATAGACTACACCCTATCTATATAACATAATAGAAAGGTCTTAGAGAGTTTCCAGAGGCCAAGAAAGATTAAATGACTTGTTCATGATCACGAAGTGGGTGAGCATCAAAGAGGGGTTGTCTTTTTTACCTCAGTCTAATGCTACTTTGTTTTGAAAAACAAATAACCAATGGAAAGAGCACTGGCCCTGGAGTCAGGAAGACCTAAGTTCAAATCCAGTCTCAGACCAGATATTTGACACTTACTAGCTATGGGACCCTGGGCAAGTCACTTAACCCCAATTGCCCTCACCAAAAAAAAAAGAAAGAAAAACAAAAACCAAATTGCAGAAAAACAAACAGATTGTTAGTAAGAGTTTAAGAGTCTATCTCCTTTGGAAAAGGATTTATATGTACAAAAATATTTATACCAGCTCCTTTCTGGGGGTAAAGAATTAGAAGTTGAGAGGATATTCATCAACTGGGGAATGGCTAAGCAAGTTGTGGTATGTGGTTATGATGGAATACTATTGTACTATAAGAAATGATGAGCAGGATGCTCTCAGCAAAACCTGGAAAGACCTGCATGGGCTGATGTAAAGGGAAATGTACTATGTACAAAACAACAGGGGAGCGGAGCCAAGATGGCAGAGGGAAAGCTGTGACTTGCTAGAGCTCTCCCCCAAACCCCTCCAAATACCTACAAAAAATGGCTCTAAACAAATTCTAAAGCAGCAGAACCCACAAAAAACAGAGTAAAACAAATTTCCAGCCCAAGACAACCTGGATGGCTGATCAGAAAGATATATCGCGCTGGGCTGGGAAAGGAGCGCAGTTCAGCATGGGCGCGCAGGCTGCAGCAACCCTGGAGCAGACCTCAGAGGACTGAATCACAGGCAGCTGTGGCGGTTTCCAGACTTCTCAACCCACCAACGCCAAAGACAACTTAGAAGGTCAGTGGGAAAAAGTCTGTTACTGCAGGGAGAGAAGAAGCTAGATCTCAGCCACCCCGAGGGCAGCGGCTGGCTTCTGAGCTTCCAGCCCACAGACTGAGGGGGAATCGAGTGGTTGATCAGAGGGGGATTGCAAGGATCTCTTTGCCAGGGCTGAGGCAGGAATCTCTTGCTTTACCGGTGCTTGGATCTGGGTCACAGTTCTGAGGGGCGGTCCTGGGGCAAGGAGGAGCACTGCAGTGGTGGAGCTTGTTGTGGCAGTGGAGAGGAAACACCTTGCCCCTTAATAGCACCTTAGAAGAACTGACACTTTTCAGGTCCCTAGAAGTATCTCTGAAAACAGCTGTACAAACCCCAAAGCTTGGGACAGTACATTCTTCACATTGGAAACAGACTCTTACCTTAACAAAGAATTTAAAACTCGAGTAATTGGTTGGGATCATGAGCAAGCAGTGCAAAAAGAGTCAGACTATATTATCTTACTTTGGTGACAAAGAAGATCAAAACATACAACCAGAAGAGGAAAACAAAGTCAAAGCTCCTACATCCAAAATTTCCAAGAAAAATATGAATCGGTCCCAGGCCTTGGAAAAGCTCAAAAGGGATTTTGAGAAGCAAGTAAGAGAAGCAGAGGAAAAACTGGGAAGAGAAATGAGAATGATGCAAGAAAATCATGAAAAGCAAGTTAACAGCTTGCTAAAGGAGACCCAAAAAAATACTGAAGAAAATAACACCTTAAAAATAGCCTAACCCAAATGGCAAAAGAGGTACAAAAAGCCACTGAAGAAAAGAATGCCCTAAAAAGCAAAATTGGACAAATGGAAAAGGAAGTCCAAAAGATTACTGAAGAAAATACTTCCTCAAAAATTAGAATAGAGCAACTGGAAGCTAGTGACTTTATGAGAAATCAAGACACTGTAAAACAAATCCAAAAGAATGAAAAATTAGAAAACAATGTGAAATATCTCACTGGAAAAACAACTGACCTGGAAAATAGATCCAGGAGAGAGAATTTAAAAATTATTGGACTATCTGAAAGCCATGATCAAAAAAAGAGCCTAGACATCATCTTTCAAGAAATTATCCAGGAAAACTGCCCTGATATTTTAGAACCAGAGGGCAAAATAGAAATGGAAAGAATCTACCGATCTCCTCCTGAAAGAGATCCCCAAAGTTAAACTCCTAGGAATATTGTAGCCAAATTCCAGAGTTCCCAGGTCAAGGAGAAAATATTACAAGCAGCCAGAAAGAAACAATTCAAGTATTGTGGAAACACAATCAGGATAACACAAGATTTAGCAGCTTCTACATTAAGGGACTGCAGGGCAAGGAATATAATATTCCGGAGGGCAAAGGAGATAGGGTTACAACCAAGAATCACCTACCCAGCAAAACTGAGTATAATTCTTCAGGGGAAAAAATGGTCATTCAGTGAAATAGAGGACTTTCAAGCATTCTTGATGAAAAGAACAGAGCTGAATAGAAAATCTGACTTTCCAATACAAAATAACAGCAATATTGTAAGATGATCAGCTGTGAATGACTTGGCTACTCTCAGCAATACAATGATCCAAGACAACTTATGATTTATGAAGGACTTATGAAAAATGTTATCCATCCCCAGAGAAAGAACTGATGATGTCTGAATATAGGTTGAAGCATACTTTTTTTTTTTTACTTTATTTTTGAGGGTTTTTTTTCCTTGTCTATGGTTTCTTTCACAACATGACTATTTTGGATATGTTTTGCATTACTACACATGTATAACCTATAATGAATTGCTTGCCTTCTCAGTGAGGTAGAGACAGAGGAAAGGAGAGAATCTGGAACTCATAAAAACAAATATTAAAAATTATTTTTATATGTAACTGGGGGAAAATAAATAAATAAATAGATGCTTAAAAAAAAAAGAGAGAGACTATTTCCTTTGACTAGAATGCAGGAGCTTTAATGTATAGACCTATAGCATTTATTTTGGCTGCCCATAGGCTCTTTTTTTGCCCCACATTTTGTATTCTTTGCTATTTGTAGATGAAACCTTAATGGTCACTAGACCTTTGGAATATAAACACTACGTTCAATAACTGAGTCTTGATCAGTTTAAGTCACTAAATTATAATTGGTGAAAAGGTATATATAAAAGTATACATATATGAAATGTTATGTGTCCCTGATCTTGTAAGGCACAAAAGCCTACACAATGATATCACAGTACTTTAATCATCATCAACAGCAGAAGCAAAAACCTCAATCTTCATCAAAGGACAGTTCTAGTCAGTCAAAAGCAAGATTACCTCTCACTAAAAAATCTAACATTTCAAAGGAATCTATCTCACAGGCTCAGGCCAGAGTTTCATTTCTTTTAATCCTAGACTCCATAAAAAAAATTGTGTCTAAAATAACTAAAAGGTATAGAAAGCAACAATGGGTGTGGGGACTTAGATACAAAGGAGAGGTAAAAGAGAATGATTTTAGTAGATCCTATAAACTAAAATGGTGACAAGCTGTTTTGTGACTACAGATGAGGAACAAAGCCATTTTTTTATTAATTTATTTTGATTTATCAACAATCACTTTCATAAGCTTTTGAGTTTTAAATTTTTCTCCCCCTCTCCTTCCACCTCCCACCCAAGATGGCACGCAATCTGATATAGGCTACACATACACATTCCTATTAAACATATTTTCACATTAGTGATGTTGTAAGGAAGAATTAGAACCAATAGGAGGAATCACAAGAAAGAGGAAATAAAACAAAACAGAATAGAAAAAAATAGCAAATAGTATGCTTCAATCTGCATTCAAACTCCATTGTTCTTTCTTTGGATGTGGATAGCATTTTCCATCACGAGACTTTTGGAGACGTCTTAGATCCTCGTATTGCTGAGAAGGGTTAAGTCTATCAATACTAGTCATCGTACAACGTGGCTGTTACTGTGCACAACGTTCTCTTGATTCTGCTCACTTCACTCAGCATCAGACCATACAAGACTTTCCAGGTTTTTCTGAAGTCTGCCTGCTCTTCATTTCTTATAGCACAATAGTATTCCATTACATTCACATACCACAACTTGCTCAGTCATTCCCCAGCTGACAAGCATCCTCTCAAATTACAATTCTCTGCTACCACAAAAAGAGTTGCTATGAATATTTTTGTACATGTGGGTCCTTTTCTCATTTGTATAATCTCTTTGGGATATAGCCCTAGAAGTGCTATTGCTAGGTCAAAGGGTATGCACATTCTTAAAGCCCTTTGGCATAGTTCCCAATTACTCTCCAAAATGGTTGAATCATTTCACCACCCCACCAACAATGCATTAGTGTTCCAATTTTCGCACATCTTCTCCAACATTTATCATTTTCTTGTTCTGTCATGTTGGCTAATCTGATAGGTGTGATATGGTACCTCAGAGTTGTTTTGATTTGCATTTCTCTAATCAATAGTGATTTGGAGCATTTTTTCATATGACTATAGATAGTTTTAATTTCTTCACCTGAAAACTTCCTGTTCATATCCTTTGACCATTTATCAACTGAGGAATGACTTGTATTCTTATAAATTTGACTTAATTCTCTACAAATTTTAGAAATGAGGCCCTTATCAGAGACACTGGTTGTAAAAATTCTTTCTCAATTTTCTACTTTCCTTCTAATCTTGGTTGCATTGGCTTTGTTTGTGCAAAAACTTTTCAATTTAATGTAATCAAAGTTATCCATTTTGCATTTTGTAATGTTCTCTATCTCCTGTTTGGTCATGAATTCTTCTGTTCTCCATAAATCTGGTAGGTAAACTATTCTTTGCTCTCCCAGTTTGCTTATAGTATCAGCTTTTATATCTAAATCATGAACCCATTTTGACTTTATTTTGGTATATGGTATAAGATTTTGGTTTATGCCTAGTTTCTGCCATACTCTTTTCCAGTTTTCCCAGCAGTTTTTGTCAAATAGTGAGTTCATATCCCAGAAGCTGGGGTCCTTGGGTAAGCCATTCTCTTGACAGAAGATCATACGTTTAGAGTTGGAGGGGAACTCAGAGGCCAAGTCCATAGACTTTACAGATAAGGAAAATGAAGCACAAACAGACCAAGTAAGTTGCCCAGAGTCATATAGCTAGTAAATGTCTGATGCAAGATTAGAATGAAGGTCTTCCTGACTCCAAGTCCAGTTCCCTATCCATTATGCCATACTGCCAAAGTCAGAACTAAAATTATCATTATTCAGCCTTTTGGCTAAGATCAAATAGGAAAAATATACATAAAAACTAAATTAAAACTAAGTAAAATTTGAATATAATCTAAAAATATAAATAATAAAAAAAGTGATTACCTGAGGAGAGTCAAAAGGATATCGACTACTAAATTTAAATAGAAGTTGAAATTTCTCCCCTTCATATAAAGTACCTGGTGCGCCCTCCATATCTACAATCCACCTGGAATATAAAAAAAAAAATTAAAATTTTGTTAATCATTTTTTTTCCCTTCAGAGAAAATAAGTATCACCACACTACTCAAAAAACAAGGTAGTCAGTTGTCTTTTTACTCTTAGGCAGCTAAGTGACTCAATGCATAGAGCAGAGGGCTCAAGAGTCAGGAAATTCAAATCCAATCTCAGACACTTACTAGCTGTGTGACCCTGGGCAAGTCGCATCACTTCTTTGTGCCTTTGTTTCCTCATTTGTAAAATGGGAATATAATAGTGCCTCACAGAGTAGCTGTGATCAAATAACAATATGCCTAAAGCATTTTGAAAATGTTGAATAAATGCAAGCTAGTGTTGAAGTCATAGAAGAAGAAAGCTACAGTTTGGGCAACAAGGCAAGACTAATCAGAAGAGCAGTGACACATTATTTTGCGTATTAAGGTTTGCAAAACACTTTACATAAATGATCTCACTGGACCTCACAATAGGCAGGCACTACAGATATTATCCTCATTTTACAGGAAGGAAGCTGAGGCTCAGAAAGGTAAAGTGACTTATCCAAGGTCACAGTATTTGAAGTAGAATTTGAACCCACATCTTCCTGGCTTCATGTTCAGCTTTGTCCATTATCGCTGCCAGATGTATTGTTCTCCTACGTATATTCCCTCACAACCACATGAAGAATCAACCACTACTTCATATTTTCACCCAACTATAAAGATGACCATACAGACGGACACTAGATCATTCATCAGGTTGGTTTCTGCTAGCACCTCTGCCCTGCCTCTCCAACCCCTCTCTCCTGTTCTCTCTCTCTGACTACCTCAATGTAAATCTGGATTAGCCCAGCAGGACAGGCCTAGACATTTTTCATCTGGAAGGCAATTAAATTCATTAACATTTACATAGAATTTTAAAGTTTACAGAGCCCATTTCATACTTTGTTGCATTTGATTTTTACAACTCTGAGGCAGATAAAGGTATAATTATCTCTATTTTAGAGATGGACAAACTGTACTATAATAAATATAGGAATCATGAAAGAAATAAGGTCACCTTCACACAAGTTATAAAAGTACACATGGATTAGAAGAACAGTAATAAGCAAAACTGAAAATAAAGGTCTAAGAGATAGGTTCTAGTTCCAAATCTACCACAAACTAAAAGCAAAACCTTGGAGACATTAAAATGTAAACTTTTTAGAAGTCAGGACTATTTTGGCTTTGTCTCTGCATCCCCAAACCTAACACAGTGCCTTGCACACAGTAGGTATTTAATGTCTGAATTGAATTGGGCACATTACTATTCTGTGCCCCAATGTTTTCACTTTCCTTGTTTATAAGGAAAGCACTTTATAACCTGTAGAGTCTAAATAAACTGTATTATCATCCATAAAGTCAGGAGACTACATGAAATGTTCTTTCTAGCACTATGATTTTAGGTCTGGGGAGAAATGGCAAAGAAACCATACACCGACCCACCCACCAAAGAGCAACAGTGCTCCCTTCAGGGGACAACAAAGGTGTTCTCTTTCTAAAAACAAACAACTAAGGCACTGTGGCACTTAGGATCAGAATATTCTTCGTCTGAGAGTACAGCGGTCACCCAAAAGGAGTTAACTACAAAGGATCTAGCAATTATACTACATACTTGCCTGTTTAAAATAGTGACTTCTTTGCAAAAGAATTGTATAAAGAAAAAGCACTGAACTAGAAGCTAGGAAACCTATGTTCTATTCTTGGCTTCCTAATTCACTAGCTATATAACCTCAAGCAAGCTATAACCTCTCTATGGCTTAAGTTTTCTCATCTGTAAAATGCAGAGATTAGACTAGATAAGTATTTTCTCTAAACTCCCTTCTAGTTCTATGACCTCTATGTCAGAAACACTTTAGTGACCCTGTGGTTAAAAAACAATTACTCTGGCTCCTATAGGAGCCAAGCCTTGAAAAGTCCATACTCTACCCCAGTTTCATAAATCACACCATTTGCTTTAGCGAAGTATTAACCTATAGTTTCTTGCAAGTCAAGGATACAATGTCCTTACATACACAGTTCTTTAACCTTGAATGCTTCCCACTTGAAAGTGTGCTGCTGTGAGAGGACACATAGTACAAATTGTAGTTACTCAACGATACTAAAGTCAAGTCTTAAGATCTTAAAAAAAGACAACATGTGAACTAAGCAGTGACCAGGAAAAAGTAAAAATTGGATAGTAGTCCTCACTCTTCTAACTTGCCAGCAATCTAACCTAGGGGAAGAACCTCTTTAGAGGATTCCTTAACTGTAAAAAGACAGCAGATGTACTCAAAGATACCATCTAACTTTAAAATTCTAATATCCTATAATTAAAACCTCAACACATTATTTGAGCTGGCCATCTGCCTTCAGGTTATTAGCCCAATGTTAAAGCTGAAACAACTAAAGGTCCCAGAGATAAGATAATGTGACTTTCTCAAAGTCATAATTATTAAGTGGCAGAAAGAGTATTAGAATTTATGTCTTCTGCCTCTACTGAAGTACTGTGCCACACCACTGATATCTAAGTGCACAGTGCTTTATACAAGTTAAGAACCATAAGATGGCTGTGGGGCACACACATATTTCTGTTATATTTTATAATTTTTATCTGTGCTCAAAATATACACTTAAATTGTCTTCCTTCTCTTAATTTCCATTATTTGTGGAGTTTGTGGAGTTATATACCAAGATCAACTTTGACCAATTGTCTGCTCTATTCTCTTCATTATTATCTATAAGTAGAATCCCATTTTAACAAATTTCTGGTTCTTATAGAAACAAGCCAACTTATGTCTTGCCAAGATGGTTCATGTTCACAGAATTTTGCTGATCAAGTATAATTAATTCAATTAAGTAAAACTCTCTTATGAAATGCTGATAAACAATTCCATTTGTTCTTATGATTTTGTTTTGTTTAAATATTTTCTAACTTGTCTTAATGTTACTGAGATATGTGAACAGGTGACTTTTTTTTATGCATGACAAAAACTTTAAAGATAATTTTATTTGATAAAGATTAACTAAACTAACCTATCTAATGCAAGATGTAGATCACTTAATGTCAACACCTGAAGAACATATTAAAGCGTTTCTATTAGAAAAATATCCTTGCAATTAACTTGGCTACTAAAAATAACCTATCAAATAAAGGTTTCAAAAAATAAAGTACTTACTGTGTAATTGAATTCTGAACACTCTTTTCATTCAAAGTCATTCCTGGAGGAGGGTCATTTTGCAAAGCCAATAATTCTTTTTGCAGTCGTTTCTAGAAAACATCAATAGCATTTCAAGTTTTGCATAATCTTCTGTTATATTACGTAAGAAATTATAAGTCTCCTAATGAAAAGGATCAGAACTGAATACTGAAATCCCTTATTTGAATGCCTCTCATAATTCATACTTTTCCCTCAACTACATCCCTTGAATCTATATTGCCACATGCAATTGCTATAAATTATACTGCTTATGTATTTCTACAACTTACAAGGCATTTCCAAACATCTGCATTCATTATAAGTTCTATAACTATGCCCTTAATACTTTGAAAATAGCCCATAATTTCCCAAACATGCATAGCTGCTATTCTACAACAATCTCATAGACTGATATACCTACAGAAGATAGATAAGAGCTGCTTTATTGTTTTCCACCAAAATGCTTACTATATGGAACCTTTAGGGAACAAATAATTTCAGATAACTTAAGTTTTACAAAAAGCTAAAGGTTTAGGCCTTGAAGTACCAAAACTTTCTATTTGGGGTGAAAGTCAAAATGCTTCATAATTTTCCTGTTTCCAGATTATTTTCAAATAAAGCCATTTCCTCTTCTTCCTTTACACTATTTCACTTGGTGATCTCATCAGCTCCCACAGAACCAATTATTATCACTATGCTGATGAATCTCAAATCTATTTATCAAACCCTAACCTCTCTACTGACCTTCAGTCTCACATCTTCAATCACCTATCCCAAAGAGAATATCCTATAGATATCTTAAACTCAACATATCCAAAACTGAACTCGTATCTTTCCCCCCCCCAACTTTCCCCTCCTCCTAACTTCCCTATTACTGTTGAGGGCACTACCATCCTCCCAGTCACCCAGGCTCACAACCTAGATGTCACCCTTGGCTTCTCACTCTCTCTCACATAACCAATCTGTTGCCAAGACCTGTCAATTTTTACGTTTGTAACATCTTTGCTGCATCTTTCCTAACACTGCCACCACCTTGATGCAGATCCTCATCACTGGATTATTTCAATAGCCTATTGGTTGGTCTGCCTACCCTAAGCTTCTCCTTACTCTATCAACGTGACGTTCCTAAAGAGCAAGTGTGACCATATTACCCCTGTACTCAAACTCCAGTGGCTGGATCACTGTCAATTCCCAGATCAAATATAACATCCTCTGGCATTTAAAGTCATTCATAATCTGCTCCATCTTTCCAGTTTTCTCACATCTTGTAAACCACCCACCATCCCCACACATATATTCTGAGATCCAGTGATATTGTCCCCCCTCCTATTTCTCACACATGACACCATCTCTAAGTTCCAGGCATTTTCAGCAAGCAGCTCCCATGCCTGGAATGCTGTCTCCCCCTGCCTTCTGGCTTCTTTCTGTCAAGTCTCAGCTAAAATCCCACCTTCTAAAGAAAGTCCTACCCAACCCCCTTTCTATGACCTTTCCCCTGTTGATTATTTCCAATTTATCCCATATATGGCTCATTTGTACAGTTGTCTACACGTCTCTTCCATTAGGCTATAAGCTACTTGAGAGCAGGAACTATCTTTTACTTTTCTCTGTACCCCAGTGCTTAGCACAGTGTCTGGCATATACCAAGTACTTAAATGTTTACTGACTGACTTAGTATTTCCCAGTATCTTTCCTACTGATCCTTCAAGACATTGCTGAGCTCCATAAAACTGATTGATCCTATATTAAACGGCCTCTGATTGTTATGATTAAGAGTTCAGTATCCCTCAGACCAAATAGTTGACACTTACTAGCAAGTCACTTAACCCAAACTGCCTAAAAAGTTAAAAAAAAAAAGAGTTCAATATCTCTTTTAAAAACAGTTTTCCTATCTTCTCACTTATTGTTAGGTGTCACTTTCTATCAACTGTCAGTGTATCTGCCAGTATCAGCCTCTCTCTCCTCACCTGCATAAGTCATTGATTCTAATCTGCTGGCTAAAGAAAGCAGATAGTCAGGTTAATTATAACTTGTCATAACAACTCCCTTCCTTCTTTGCAAAAGTGGAGAACTATGGGCATGAAATACTATATATAACATCAGACTTAGTTAATCTATTGGTTAGTTTTGTTTAACTTAAATTTTTTCTTTTTCATTTCTGTTAGAAGGGATGACACTCTAGGGGAGGGATATATTGGGAAAAGTAGGTGATATAAAACCAAAAACATCAATAATTTTTAAACTTCATAAAATTAACCATAGATGACTTCTGAATAAAAAGCTTCTATGGGGCTCTGTTATATAAGCAAAGCTTATAAAATTTAGTATATGGATTTTTTGACAAGGCTAATGCCCTGAGACCTCTTCTGTTTACCCCTCATTCTTGGATGGATAGGTGAATTATCAAAACAACTCATTTGCTCAGAACTCAGCTCATAAAGGAAAAGGAATGACTGAATCATTCCTCTGAAATGACTATAATGATTGCCAGGATGAACGAAGTTGTTGTATACTTGCAACTATTAAACAATATGGCAACAATTTCCTTCAATTTTACTTTCTCCCTACTTACAACATTTCTTTCTCTAATTCCATGCTCTGATCTAAGTTCAGACCTAAGGCACCTTAGAGGTTTATCCAAATACTGGGAAGGACCACGTCTAGCAAAATATTTAATTTGTTGAATACTATTACTCCCCCAAATCAGTTTTAACCCGTCATATGCTAGCAAGAAATTACAATTCCTCCCAGTCATGTCCCGCTATCCTGGGGGACCACCACTACCACCACCTTCTCCCCCAACACCCTTCCCCACCCCGGTAAACTCACTTCTCTATCAAATTTTGGGCTGTCTCTATGACAACAGAAAATCCATTTCACTAATATCTTTACCATTAAAACTGAACAATACAGGAGAAATACCAAGAGCACAACAGGAATTAAGGGGAAAAAATCAGCAATATGAGAAACATTGATCTAAAACTTGCCTACTTTCCCTTCTCATCATATCCTTCTTTTCCCTGGAACTACAGGGGAAGAGAATACAAAGATTATAACCAATGATCTCTTATACTTTATACTTTTCCATTATTATCCTCAGAACCTAACTGAACCTGCCTTACATATGCATCTAGTTTCTGTTAAGAGTTCATCACTGACCCAAAAGAATAGTAAAATATGTAAAAACAAATTAATGTTTTATAGACCCAGAGGGAAAAGAATTTTCAGCACAGTACAAAAATTTAAAGCATTCCTTTCTTTAATTTTGTAATTCTTTACTGTGGAAAAGCTCAGAATATCACCACTGTTTTAGATAACAGAATTGATAGCTGAGCAAAGAAATGTAATTTGGATTATAAAATTCTTGCTTTAATAAAAATTCCTTAAACAGTGGAAAAAAAAAAAGAGGAGTTCATCATTGACTCACTTTATCCTCTGTGCCACTTAACTGCCCTGATTCCCACTTACTATTGGTTAATACCGGTAAGATTGTCGAACAAAAGAAAACTTAAAAAGAAGCAAAGAAAAGATTGGACAGCTCTCAACCCAATGCACAGTATTTATTATATTGGCTTCTTGAAATGGAAATTTATTGCTGTATATTTTGAATCCTCTCTCACATTCTGCTGTACATATGGCTATGCTTTTTTTTCTTATATTATTTTAGTTTTAGTATATTAAGTTTGTTTCTTTTTTCTTTTCTTATTTTGTATGTAAGTTTAAAATAAAAAAATTTACAAATAAAAAATATTGATAAGATTGTTTATTTCTATTCATAAAGTTATGTTAAAACTGAAAGTGCCTTCAGAAGTTTGTTAGGAGTAGAAGTTTCAAAATGCACCTGATTTTTGGCCTTCTTTTACTTGAAATCTTTTAGCTAAATAATGTTCTTACAGCACAGTAACTACGTCCCTCCCCTACTCAAGTAACTCCGGTGGCTCCCTATTGCCTTAAAGATTCCATACAAACTCCTCTGTTTGTCCTTTATAATCCTTAATAATCTGACCAAAACCCACCTTTCCAGCTTTATCACATATTCCTCTGTTTCATTCATTCTTTGACTTGGCTAAACTGGCCCTCCTATTGTGTCTCACACATGACCTCTATATCCTGTCTACATGTCTTTGCATTGTCTATTTTCCATATGTAGAATGCTCTCCCTTTTCACTTCTGCCTCTTAACATCTCTTGTTTCCTTTAAAACTCTGTTCAAATGCCACCTTTTATGTGAAACTTTTCCTAATTTCCACCAGCTAAGAATTTTTCTTAACTATTTTTCTAGGAATCTGAAATGTACAGTATATAGTTCCCTAAGATAAACAATACAATAAACATAATTGAACCTTTTCTTATAGATTCAAGAACAAAACTGATTATATTGTGTTATAATACAGACATCCTCAGAAATATGCAGAGAATGTAGGTGAAACCAAGATATTTACCGTAAAGGAAAGTAATTTTTAATTTTTTAGAATTCTGAATCTGAACATCAAACATGAACATTTCAATATACAAAGTAAAACAGAAAACAAGTTTGTTCTACTGGCTTTCATTCTGTTTTCTGTGCATTTTTTTTAAAAAAGCTTCAATACCTCTCCCCATTTACTTTTTTTTTTTTAAATCTGGTAACCCTATGACTAATCCACATCTCACCCTCCCTAAATTCTCTCTCAATTTCAAGAAAAACAAAATCCTTGTATCAAATATACACAGTCAAGCAAAATAAAGCCTTAGATTGGTCATTCCAAAATGTGTCTCTTCTACCTTGAGTTCTATCACCCCTTAGCAAGCAAATTATAGCAGCTGACATTTGTACAGCATTTTAAGTTTTGCAAAGCGCTCTACATGGATTCTTATTTGATCCTCACAGCAACCCTGTGAGGTAAGCATTAATTATAATGGGAATTATTCCTATTTTATGGATGAGGCAGAGAGATTAAGTGACTTGTCCATAATCACACAAAGGCAGAAGCCCAGCATTCTTATGACTGTATCATGCTATTCCTCAAAAAAAAATAACTGTACTCTAATATACATTTCTAGTTGAACTTCTTTTCTTTCCTCCCCAGGGGCTAGCAGCCCTCTGCCATCAGTAACTTTGCTTCTTACCATGTTGTTTATCACATGTTAAATGCTCCTCCTTTCTTCTCCTTTTACTTTTAAAAAGTAAGAAAGCAAAACTGAAGCCCTAATTCAGAATGAATGGGAATGCTATCCAGCTTGTGTAACCAATTTCCTTCTCTCTAACTCATGCAAAGGATTATTAATAGCAGCAGTTAGACTAATCAGAAGCACAAACCTAAAGAGAAATTTCTCTCTGGCTAAATTTGGCATGTGATTTAGTAGTCTTGAGAGCTGAGCAGAATAATTGAGTGGTCTGATTCAAATGGAAGAAATTTCAGAAGGTCCTTACCTTCCAGATCCCGCTAGGCTATAAACAAAGATGGCAATAAAGGAATTATTTAGGCAGAGGAGTTTAAGTCACAAAGTTGAAAGTAAGGTTTAAAGCAGGTAAGCAAGCAGTAATAATAGTAGTAACAACACCTAAAAGGGTGGCAGGAAAATTTGCACACATCTTTCTTTCTGTGTCTGTCTGTCTGTTTCATACACATACATACATACACACACACACACACACACACCTGCTTATCTATCATAAACCTTGCTTTCAAATTTGTGACTTCAGCCCCTCTGCCTATGTTATACAGAAACAAGCATGCACATATTGGTGGCACTGTGGTAACTGCTGGGGAATATAACAAAGATTAATCAGAGACGGTTTCAGCCTCAGGGAACTTAAAATGAACATAACCTTGAGAAAGTTGTAATTTCTGGGTCAGTTTCTTCATCTCTAAACTAAAATAACAGTAGATGTAAAAACATTTTTAAAAGCATAAAACTTTAAGCAGCAGTATCAATCAACGAACATTCACTAAGCGTCTACTATGCTCAGGAATTGTGGTAGGTACTGGGGGAAGGGGTGGAGGGGGAAACAGAGGTGGGGAGAGAGAGACAGACAGACAGCCAGACAGACAGACAAGAGAGACAGAAAGAAAGAAGAATGAAAAGAAAGAATCCTCGGGGCAGCTAGGTGGCATAATGGATAGAGCTCTGGACTTGGAGTCAGGAGGACCCAAGGTCAAATCTGGCCTCAGACATGACACTTATTAGCTGTGTGATCCTGGGCAAGTGGGCAAGTCACTTAACCTTGATCACCTCATCCAAAAAAAAAAAAAAGAATCCTCAAGGAGATCACAGGGGTGCTTACACAGGAAAAGAAAAATTACTGAAACTTAAAAAAAAAAAAAAACAGGTGAACTGCTCTGATAATCCTATCACATCTAAAAAGAATAGAAACTTTAAGAGGTGTCCGAAAATGAAGTAAAATTTAAGTCTAGAGCTATTTCAATTTGTCACTATAGAACAAGTAAATAATATTCAACTTTGGCTTTCTCTCTGGTGATTTTGTAATTACCTAAGCAAAACTAGAATTTGCAACTAAAAAGAATATAAATTCCATAGTAGTTCCTCCTTTCTGAGTTTGAACTATCACATGCTTTAACATACCACTGGACCTATAATATCAGTCTAACTTTCCAATTTCTTTTTTTAATTTTTTTCTATCAAAAATCAACCTTCTCTCTTTCCTAGCCCTCTCCCACAAATGAAAAAGGAAGGAAGGAAGGAAGGAAGCTTCTGTTACAAATATGTAAAGTAAAGCAAAACAAATTTCCTCAATGGCCACATCAAAAAAAAAAAAAAAAGACTCATTCTACACTGAGTCTTTCTCCTCTCTGTTAGGAGGTGGGTAGGATATTTCATCATCAGTCCTCTGCAATCAAGGCTGGTCATTATGGTCATTAGAGTTGCTTAGTCTTTTAAAATTCTTTTTTACAATATTGTTGTCATTGCATAAATTATTCTGCTGGTTCTGGAAGGCAAGCAATTTGATATCAATTATGAATGTGAAGGCATACAAAATATATTTCCATCTAGCCAGGTTGTAAAACACAGACCTATCTCACCCTCACCCCACCCCACCCCCCCAAAAAAAAGAAGAAGAAAAAGAAAAAGAAAGAAAGTTTAAAAAATCTGCTTCAATCTGCATTCAAATTCCAACAACTGCTTCTCTGGAGGTAGATAGCATTTTTCATCACAGGTCCTTTGGAACTGTCTTGGATTCACTGTATTGCTGAGAATAGCTAAATCACCCACAGTTGGTCTTCATACAATAGTCTTTCTTTGTTCTCTTGGTTCTGCTCACTTCACTTTGCATCAGTTCATATAAGTCTTCCCAGGTTTTTCTGAAACCATACTGCTTATTATTTCTTATTGCACAACAGTATTCCATCACAATCACATACCACAACTTGTTCAGCCGTTCCCCAATTGATGGGTATCCTCTCCATTTCCAATTCTTTGCCACAACAAAAAGAGCTGCTATAGTTTTGTACATATGGGTCTTTTTCCATTTTCTTTGATCTCTTTGGGATACAGACCTAGTAGTGGTACTGAGGGTCAAAGAGTAAGGGCACGTTTGTAATAACCCTTTGGGCATAGTTCCAAATTGCTCTCCAGAATGGTTGGATCATTTCACAATTCTACCAATACTGTATTACTATCCCAATTTTTCCATTATCTCCTCTGTCATTTTTCTTTTCTGTCAAATTAGCCAATCTGATAGGTGTGAGGTGCTACTTAAGGGTTGTTTTAATATACATTTTTCTAATCAATAGTGATTTAGAACATTTTTTCATTTGACTATAGCTTTGATTTCTTCTTCTGAAAACTTCATATCTTTTGAGCATTTATCAATTGAGGAGTGACTCATTATTATAAATTTTACTCAGTTCTCTATTATTTTCTCACTTTATTTTTCTTGCCTTTTTAACAAAAATATGGCTAATATGGAAATATTTTGAATGATTTCATATTATAATTGATACGTTGCTTGCCTTTTCAAGGGCATAGGAGGGAGGAAGAGAGTTTGGAACACAAAATTTAAAAAGAAAAGAACACTAAAAATAAATAAATAATAAGTTAAAATGTTAAAAAAAAATCTATTACTGACTAATGCAAATTCAAACTCTATTACCTGGTTTGCTTTCAAAGTCCTCAACCCAACTTCACTATATAACACCAACAGCCTGCTCTAGTGATACGAATCTCAATAAATGTCCATTCCTACCTTTCCTAATGTTCTTTTCCCCACCATCTGGAATGCCCCCCTTATTTCTCTCCCAAGATCTATCTCCTACTCCTTTAAGGGAAGGTTTTCAAATTCTCTTCCAACTACTCTAATCCACACTAATCTCTTCCACCTATGAATTCCTACTGCATTTAAACACGTAATTTTAAAGCTAGAATCCATTATCTAACCTATTAATTACAGTGGCCATTCTAAATCTTTCTAGCCTCCTCAAGCCGTCCATTAGATTCACTATTCCCACCCTCTCAGCTGAGGACTTCACTTTATACTTCACCAAATAAACTGAGGCTTTTCAAGAGTTCCCTCTATGCTTCTCTTTTCACTCAGATATCCTTCCCTGATTATTTCTTCCTTTACTCATCTCAAAAAAAAAAAAAAAAGTAGATTGTCTCTTTGCCAAGGCAAACCTATTGGTGTACATTTTTAATCCCATCCTTTCCCATATTCTCCAGTAGATTGTTCCAACTATCATCCTCACTCTTTCTATTCATCAATTTCTCTTTAGCTACTAGCTCCTTCCCTGATGCCTCCAAACACACCCACCTCTCCTCCATCCTTTGGGGGAAAAAACTCACTAGATCCGACTACCCCCAATAGCTATCATTTTATAGCTCTCCTCTCCTTGTCAGCTAAACTCCTTGAGAAAACCATACGCAAACAGTATATCTACTCTTCTCTTCTCATCAATTCTAAATACTGCAATCTGGCTTCCGACATCATTTGACTAATACTACTCTCCAAGTTACCAATAATCTCAATTATAAAATCTAATGGCTTATTCTCAATCTCCATTGTTCTTGACCAGCTTCTGATACTATTCTATCCTGATTCTCCTCTTACCTATCTAATCACTTTTCTCTGTCTCTTCTGTTGCATCTTCATCCAGGTCACACCCAGACAAGGAAGGGAATAAGCATTTATTAAGTGCCTACTATGTGCTGGGTCTGTGCTAAATTCAAATATTCTCTCGATTCTCACAAAAACTCTGTGAGGTAGGTGCTGTTATTATCCCCATTGAAGAAACTGAGGCAGAGTAAATGACTTGCCCAGGGTCCTACAACTAGGAAATGCCTAAGGATCAATTTGAACGCAGACCTTCCTGATTCCAGGCCCAGAGCTCTATGCCACCTTGCTGTCTCACTAATCCTGTACTACCCCCTCACCCAAGGCTCTTTCCTGTTTTGTCTTGTCTCTATACTATCCTGCTCAATTTCATCAGCTCCCACTGATTCAATTATCTCTAAACATGATTCCTAGATCTATATAACCAGCTCTGTTCTCTCTCCTGCACTAGTCCTCCATCACTACTACCTATTGGACATTTTGAATTGGATGTCCTCTATGCACCTCAACCTCAAAATGCCCAAAACAGAACTCACAGCCTTTCATCCCAAACCCTCTCTTGTTCCTGGCAAGGGCCACTTCACAGACTCAAAACCTTGGCAGAACTCTTGACTTCTCACTTTTACTCACCCCACATATCCAATCTGTTGTTCCAATCCTGTCATTTCTACCCTTCATAACATCTCTTATATATGCCCCTTTCTCTCTACTCACACGGCTATCAACTTAGGATAGACCATCATCACCTGAAGGTCAGACTGTTCCAATAGTCTTCAAGTTGGTCTCTATGCCTCAATTGTCTTTACTCCAATTTATCCTCCACTCAGCTTCCAGAGTGCCTTTCCTAAAGTGCAAGTATGACCATGTCACTACTTACTCAAATCCTGTAGCTCCCCATTACCTACAGGATCAGATATAAAATTCTCTATAAAACCTTTCACAACCTGGCCCCTTCCTACCTTTACAATCTTATTACACTTTATTCTTCTCCTCCCCATCCCACACAAGCAGGGACTTCTCTCTAGATTACTTTCCATTTACACTGAATATATCTTATATGTAACATAGATATTTGCATGTTGTGTCTTCCATTAGAATGTGAGCTCCTTGAGAGCAGAGACAATTTTCCCCCTTCTGTGTATCCCCAATACTTGGCACAGTGCCTGATATATATAAGTGCTTAGTAAATGCTTGTTGACTAAGTGACCTTAAAGTTCTAATTCAACATTTTCATATCAGAGATAAATAAACTGAGATCAGGAAAATTAAATAATTTGTTCCAAGTTCACAAATAGTTAACATCTCCAAAATGTTTATTTCTAATTAGATCATAAAACTCTTTTGATATGGTCTGCATTTAGGGACATGAATGTCTGGTGTAAAAACCCAGAAAAATTAGTAGAGCAGGGAAGAAAGTAGAAACAATCTATCCTCCCCCCAGGATTTTTGACAGAAACATAATCATACTGCTGAATTTTTCTAGGTCTACACATCAAACTGTTCCAAAACAAATTACACATAACATATTTTTTGTTGCTAAAAAAAAAGTTATTTTAGATCATGGAGGGGAAACTGCAATAATTCTTTTCTTGCCCCACATCTCCCAAAGTTTTAACATAACTTCAAAACCACCATAAAGTTTCTTACACTATCACAATGAATCCAACTGTACAAGTATAGGACGGATAAATCATCTGTAGAGTTCAGGGGCTCTTTTGCCTTTCATTTTATCCCACTGCCTAGCTCATGACAAATTCTTTGCTGCTGCTGACTGACTGACTAGCATGTGAAAAGGTCATGGGGTTTTCAGGGACATCAGTGAATCAATGTTACCCAGAAAAGCTAATGAAAGCTTGGGGTATTTGGCAAGCACTGTTTGAAAAGACACTGTACAAATCACATGCAGTGACTACTGAAGAAACCAACTATAGACAGTTCAAGAAGTTCTATATCCCAACCCAGAAAACATCCTCCACCATTATTACTGTTTTGTGAAGAGTCTACTTTAGGTAAATTCCTTTAATGAGTTCCAACTTCTCCCAAAAACAAAATCTTCTTTTTTAATACTAACTTGCTATGGATTTTGTTGTGTAGAGTGTGGATTGAGAGACATTGAAAAAAAAAATCTCAAGAAACAAAAATGAGTATTGGGGGCGGAGCCAAGATGGTGGAGGGAAAGCAGTGACTTGCTAGAGCTCTCCCCCAAACCCCTCCAAATACCTATAAAAAATGGCTCTAAACAAATTCTAAAGCAGCAGAACCCACAAAAAGATAAAGTGAAACAAATTTCCAGCCAAAGACAGCCTGGATGGTTGATTGGAAAGGTATATTGTGCCCGGTGGGAGAGGAGCGCAGCTCAGCGTGGGCGCGCAGGCTGCAGCAACCCTGGAGCAGGCCTCAGAAGACTGAATCACGGGCAGCTGTGGCGGTTTCCAGACTTCTCAACCCACCAACGCCAAAGACAACGTAGAAAGTCACTGGGAAAGCTCTGCGACTGCGGTGAGCGAGGAGCTAGGTCTCAGCCTCAAGTCTGGAGCGCAGCCTGGGGCCCCGGCTTTTTCCTGAGCTTCCGGCCCACACACTGAGGGGCAATAGAGTGGCTGATCAGAGGGGAAATGCAGGGTTCTCTTTGCCAGGGCTGAGGCAGGAATCTCTTGCTCTACCTGTACTTGGATCTGGGTCACAGTTCTGAGGGGTGGTCCTGGGGTGAGGAGGTGTGCTGGTGCAGTAGAGCTTGTTGTGGCTGTGGGGAGGAAACACCTCGCCCCTTATCATATCACCTTGGAAGAACTGAAAATTTACAGGACCCTAGAAGTACCTCTGAAAACAGCTGTACAACCCCCTGGAGCTTGGGACAGTACACTCTTCACATTGGAAACAGACTCTTACCTTAACAAAGAGTTTAAAACTCAAGTAATGGCAGGGATCATGAGTAAGCAGCGCAAAAAGAGTCAGACTATATTATCTTACTTTGGTGACAAAGAAGATCAAAACATACAACCAGAAGAAGACAATTCATCCAAAGCCTCCAAGAAAAATATGAATCAATCCCAGGCCTTGGAAGAGCTCAAAAGGGATTTTGAGAAGCAAATAACAGAAGTAGAAGAAAAACTGAGAGTGATGCAAGAAAATCATGAAAAACAAGTCAACAGCTTGCTAAAGGAGACCCAAAAAAATACTGAAGAAAATAACACCTTAAAAAATAGCCTAACCCAAATGGCAAAAGAGGTACAAAAAGCCACTGAAGAAAAGAATGCCCTAAAAAGCAAAATTGGACAAATGGAAAAGGAAGTCCAAAAGATTACTGAAGAAAATACTTCCTCAAAAATTAGAATAGAGCAACTGGAAGCTAGTGACTTTATGAGAAATCAAGACACTGTAAAACAAATCCAAAAGAATGAAAAATTAGAAAACAATGTGAAATATCTCACTGGAAAAACAACTGACCTGGAAAATAGATCCAGGAGAGAGAATTTAAAAATTATTGGACTATCTGAAAGCCATGATCAAAAAAAGAGCCTAGACATCATCTTTCAAGAAATTATCCAGGAAAACTGCCCTGATATTTTAGAACCAGAGGGCAAAATAGAAATGGAAAGAATCTACCGATCTCCTCCTGAAAGAGATCCCCAAAGTTAAACTCCTAGGAATATTGTAGCCAAATTCCAGAGTTCCCAGGTCAAGGAGAAAATATTACAAGCAGCCAGAAAGAAACAATTCAAGTATTGTGGAAACACAATCAGGATAACACAAGATTTAGCAGCTTCTACATTAAGGGACCGCAGGGCATGGAATATAATATTCCGGAGGGCAGAGGAAATAGGATTACAACCAAGAATCACCTACCCAGCAAAACTGAGTATAATTCTTCAGGGGAAAAAATGGTCATTCAGTGAAATAGAGGACTTTCAAGCATTCTTGATGAAAAGACAAGAGTTGAACAGAAAATGTGATTTTCAAATACAAGACTCGAGTGGAACATAAAGAGTTAAACAGGAAAGAGAAAATCATAAGAGACTTATTAAGGTTGAACTGTTTACATTCCTGCATGGAAAGATGATATTTATAACTCTTGAGACCTTTATCAGTATTAGAGTAGTTGGAGGGGAAAAAATTATATGTACGTATATATAGATATAGATAGAGGGCACAAGGTGAGTTGAAAATGAAGGGGTCATATCTGGAGAATAAAATTAAGGGGTGAGAGAGGAATATACTAGGAGAAGGAGAAAGGGAGAGGTAGAACGGGGTAAATTATCCCGCAAAAAAAAAAAACAGAAAAGAAAAGGCTCTTACAGTGGAGGGGAAACGGGGGAAAGTGAGAGGGAATGAGTGAATCTTATTCTCACAGGATTTGACTTGAGAGAATAACATACATACTCAATTGGGTGTGGAAATCTGTCTTACCCTACAGGAAAATAGGGGGGGAAGGGGACAAGAGAGTAGGAGAATGATAGAGAGGAGGGCAGATTGGGAAAGGGAGTTATCAGAAGCAAATACTTCTGAGGAGGGTCAGGGTCAAAAGAAAGAATAGAATAAAATGGGTGGGCAGGATAGGATTAAGGGAAATAGAGTCAGTTTTTCACAGCATGTCTACTATGGAAGTGTTTTGCATAACTGCACATATATAACCTATATTTAGTTGCTTGCCTTATCAATGAGGGTGGGTAGGAAGGGAGGAAGGGAGAAAATTTGGAACCCAAAGTTTTAAAAACACATGTTTAAAAAAATGCTTTCACATGCAACTGGGAAATATGAAATACAGGAAATGGGGTACAGAAATCCATCCTGCCCTACAGGAAAATTGAAGGGGAAGGGGATAAGAGAAGGGAGGGAGAGATAGAAGGGAAGGCAGAATAGGGGAAGGGGTATTTAGAATGCATGCCATCTTGGAGTGGGGGGAGAGGTGAGATGGGGTGAAAATTTGGAACTCAAAATCTTGTGGAAGTAAATGTTGAAAACAAATTAAAAAAAAGAAACAAAAATAAGTATCACATAGGGAGCAACAGAGAGGCACAAGGTGAGTGTGAGTAGACTGTCACATATAAAAAATAAGGAACTTTGAAGAACTGGAATAAAGAGTGTTAGGGAAATGTATCAAAAACATTTTTAAAATATGGGCGGGCCACATGACAAGTGGTGGTAACAGGTGGAGAGACTGGATGCTCCACTAGTATCTTGATGTCTGAGGAAAGTAAAGAAGGCCCCCAGGATGTCAAGTGGAGTCCCTGTAATGAATCTATAACAAGACATGAACAAGATTTGCACAGGATGGGCAGGCATGGATGAGTCAAAATCTGCATCATTAGAAGAAACATTTAAATCTATTAGACATATTTTTATGAGTAATTATGATAATACAGTAGAAAGAACATAAGACTATGATTCAAATCTGGGCTATAGTTTCAATTCTACCACTAAACATATAAACTTAGGCAAGTCATAACCTCTAGTAGAATAAGGAAGCTGGGCAAGGTGATCTTATAGATAAGCTCTTAAGCGCAGAAATTCAAATTAATACTCAAAAAAGACATATCAAGGTTTACTATATATCATTCATGTCTTTTATTCTAGATGTTCTTTTTTAATCTTGAAAAATGCATAAAATGTAATTATAAAACAAAAGCTATTTTTTCCTTTTCTTAGTTATTAAACAAGATACTGGGGATACACACAAAAGTAATCCCTAACCTCAAAGAGCTTATTTTATTTTTTTTGCTTTTTGGTGAGGCAATCAGGGTTAAGTGACTTGCCCAGGGTCACACTGCTAGTAAGTATCAAGTGTCTGAGGCCACATTTGAACTCAGGTCCTCCTGACTCCAAGGCCAGAGCTCTACTCACTACACCACCCAGCTGCCCCAAAGAGCTTATTTTAATTGCAGCATCTGGGGAAGTAGAAAACTAATGAAGGGGAAAAGGATAATGTATTACTGCTATTTGGTCTATAAACTACAGTATTAAAGAGGATTTCTTGCATATTGTTATAATATTTGGTTACTTGACAATACTGATTGGGCAATTAAAAAAACTGTAGAGCTATTTGTATTTTCATCCCAATCTCATTTCTGAGGCAGTGGTTCATACACTGTCACCTCCAATAAACACAACTGTTTAAAGACTAGCTAATATCTAGAGTGTAAGTCAATAAAAGGACTTCCATAAACAAAGGGAGCAAATTAATTCACCTTCCTTTTCTTGTGAAAAAAATAGTGGCAAGCTATTCATACCATTTTATCCAGCAATCCTAATCCCATTAAAAGATAAACAGCCCACGAAGAGAAACATTCAAAACAGGGTTTTTGTGGTAGCAAAGATTTTCAAATTGAGGGTGTGCCCAATGACTGGGCAATGGTGGGATAAAATGTAGTATATGATATAAAGGAATATTATTTTACAGTGAAAAATATCTGAGAAATTCAGAAAATTTGTTTAGACTTGTCTGAACTGATACAGAATGAAACATAACCAGGAAAACAACACTCAAAAAATACAATCATGTAAATGAAATGAACACTAAAAGTCAAATCTAAAACACTAATAGCCAATCTTGTTACTGCAAAACAGATAAAGAAGTACACCTCTCCTCACTGTTAAAAATAAATTTCACACACACACCAAAATACTTATGGCAGCACTTTTTATAACAGCAAAGAATTAGAAACAAAGTAGATGCTCCTGATTAGGGAATAACTAAACAAATTGTGGTACATTAATGTAATATACTATTACTATGCTATAAGAAATGACAGATATGATAAATATGAAGAATAAAAAGATTTCTACGAGTTAATATAGAGCAAGGAAAATAATATACACAATATAAACAGAAAGAACCACAAAACAATCAAAAGTGAATGCTGCAAAAGTATTAAGAACAAGTAAGGCTGCAAAGAGGAGAGATATGAGAAGACACTGCCATATCACCTCTTTGCTGGAGTGAGAGGTCCATAAGCATCATACATTGCACATATTTTCAGATTTTTGAAAAAATTATGCATTGATCAGTTTTGCTGATTTTTCTCTTTTTCATTTTCTTCTAAAATGTTTATTATAAGGGATTGGGGGGGGGGAGATACTAGGAGAAATTTCAGTGATGTAAAAAACCCAAAAGGCAAAATACTATTGTGCTATAAGAAATGATGAACAGGCTGACTTCAGAAAAACCTGGAAAAACTTGTATGGACTGATGCTGAGTGAAGTGAGCAGAACTAGGAGAACGTTGTACTCAGTAAAAGCCATGTCTTGCGATGACTAACTTTGATAGACTTAGCCCTTTCTCAGCAATGCAAGGATCTAAGACATCTCCAAAAGTCTCATGATGGAAAATGCTATCCACATCCAAAGAAAGAACTAGGGAGTTTGAATGCAGATCGAAGCATACTATTTGCTCTTTTTTTCCTTCTCTTTTGTTTTGTTTCCTCTTTCCTATGGTTCCTTCTATTGATTCTAATTCTTCCTTACAACATGACTAATGTGAAAATATGTTTAATAGGAAAGTATACGTATAGCCTATATCAGATTGCACGCTGTCTTGCGAGGGATGATGCGGTGGGAGGGGGAGAAAAATTTATGGAAATAATTGTTGATAAATCAAAATAAATTAATAAAAAGAAAACAAAAGGCATCAATAAAAATTCATATTATCTTTCTCTTTAAAGAGGTAGAGCATTGTTAGATGTGGTCACTTCTTTTGTTGGTTACTTTCTTTTTAACAAGAAGAAAGTTCAATGTTTGGAGGGGGGAAGAGATAATACATGGAAATGACTGATGAAAACATATGACACCATTAAACCTTATGGAAGGAAGGAAGGAAAGAATGAAGGAAAGAGCAGAGGCTACTGGGAATAGAAATTCACCATACAATAAGTTGTAGCTCTTTTCCTCAGGAAAAAAAAATCAATTCAACAAGCATATAATAAGCCTCCACCGTTTGTGCTACATTAAAGGCTGGGAATAGAAAAACAAAAACTGAACGGTTCCTGTATTCAAGGAGGTGTGGAATCTACAGGTAGAGAATACAACACAGATACAGATAAATGAATACAAGATGCAAATATCAAAATAAATGCAAAGTAAATGGGGGGGGGGGTTGAGGAAAAATACTGCAGGTTTCAGGAAGGACTTTGTGTAGGGTCTTAGGCAAAGCTGTGCCTTGAAAGGAGTTAGGGATTCTATGACAGAGAGGTGAGGAAGATGAATTCCAGGTATACATCTAACTTGTATTGTTTTTCTTACCTTACTAATGGTCTCCTGTTAAGAGACTGGAAGCAGCATGTGCCAGGCAAGCCACACCACCACCACCCCGACCACCATCTCCCTTCAGAACCTGAGGGAGACAGCCCAGGGCCCTGAGCTCGAGAGCCTTGGGAATAACTTTGTCCTCCAAACCACCAGACCTGCTTCCAGCCCAGTTCCCACAGCCATCACTAAGGAGAGAAATCCTTGTGAAAAGGCAACTCACCTTCCTCATCATCACTAGTAACAAATGCTGACCAACTGCCACCAAAAGGCAAAGAAACACAGATTACTTTGATGGGGCAATGGAAAGAGTGTCGGGCCTGGAGTAAGGAAAGCCCAAGTTAAATCCAGTCTCAGACATTTACTGGCTGTGTGACCCTGGGCAAGTCACTTAAGCTGTTTGCCTCAGTTTCCTCATTTGTAAAATATAGATAATAACAGTACTTAGCTCCCAGGGCTGTTGTGAGGATGAAAGAAGATCATAGTAAAGTAGCACATTGACTGACCCATATAGTAAGTACCATATAAATGTTAGTTGTTATCATCATCATCATTATTGTTGTTGATAGTGACAACTCCCCTCCCCACTCAGTCAAGACCACCAGTCCTACTTCCAGCCTAGCCTTCACAGCCATCACCCAGGTAAGCAACTCCTGTGGAGAAGGGGGCAGCCACCCTCACCAACTGTCAGTTAACTGCCACAAAGAGAGGTCAGTCAGGCAAGCCAGCATGGCTGAAGCAGCAGGGAGCTAGAAGGCAGCATGTGTAAGGCAAGTCAAACCACCAGCACCACCACCTTAACTACCATCTTCCCTTAGGCTCTGGTGTAGACATCCCAGGACCCTAAACCCAAGACCACTGGGAGTAGAACTGCTGCCAGCCCAGGCCTCATCCTTGGAAGCAACCCCTGGGGAGATGCAGCCTGGCAACTGCTCCTGAAGGTACTCGAGCCACCCCCACTGAAAACCCAGAAAAGAAATTCTTGCCACCAACATCCTTAGTCCAGTCAAATAGTTCAACCCCAGAAACTGACATTTTATCAGTGGAAATTACATCAAAGAAGCATTAACATCTGCTTTTGCCACTGCACCCTAAGAACCATGGGACTTTGTCAGCTGAAACCTTCCATATGCGTTGTCTCCCCCATCAGAATGGGAGCTCCTTGACAGCAGGGACTGTCTTGCTTTTTTATTTACATCCAAAATGCTTTGGACATGATAGGCACTTCATGAATGCTATATTACTTCCTTCATCCATGCACCTTAATATTTCTGTAACTTGAATGGAATCCAGTCAACTACGTTTTTCCAAGGATCTATTGCAGATTTGTCACAAGACAAACAGATATCTTTGGCATTTGGGGCACATCTCTAACATTTAAGATTTTAAGGTTATACATATTAAAATATTTAGTAGCTTCATCACTTATGAATAATCAAGTATTACTTCTATTAAGTTTTTAAAATGACTAGCATGCTCACCTTGAGTAATAAACTCATCTTTAGATGGGGCAGCTGCCAAATTCTAGCTGAACTATGATCATTCTTGGTAATTTATAAAGACAGTCTATTATTTACTAAATCAAACATTATTTCCCTGCACAAAGGCAAAAGAAAAACTTAATTAAGTTGTAGTTGTGTTTACTAAGTCAAGTAAACATAAGAATAAAGTATATTTCAACCTTAAGATCCTGAACAGGTTAAACTGGCCACCAATTAGTAAGACTGGGAAAGAAGTTTGATATAATCAGGTACTCTATGACCAAAAACAATAGAAACAATTAACATTAGTAAATACGTGTGTAGGTGACTGCAAAATTTGTCTTAACAAAAAATATGTTCTGATTTGTGTAGCAAACCACAGGAAGAACATTTAAATGGCTACAACATATGCTGATTTTGTTCAGTGTTGTTTTTCCAAAAGTGAACATAAAACATTTTAGGTGTACAAGATAATGTAATATGACCTAAGGAAATTTAATAATAACTGACATTTAGAGAGTACTTTCAAGACTGCAAACTACTTTATATCAACTCATTTAAGCCTCTCAACTCTGAAGCGGAAATTATCCACATTTCACATATGAGGAAACTGAGACTCAGGAAGGATAGGTTAATTATAAATATTCTCTACTACTTGGCTTTTAAAGCCCTTCACAATTTGGCTCCAACATAACTTTCCAGCCTCATTACACATATGCCCCTTCTTCTACTCCAACTTCCTGAATGTTCTTTACAAATGGCATCCTCTCTCCCATCTCCATTTCTTTGCACTGACTGGCTATTCTCCCATATCCATGGTTCTGCACTGGTCAGCCCTCATGCCTGGAATGCACTCCTTCCTAACCTCTACTTCAAAGAATCCCTTCCTTCAAATACTGAACTCAAGCAGACCAATTCTACATGAAACTTCTCCCAATTCACTCAAATCCTAGAGGCTCCTTAAACTACCTTGTACTTACTCTTTATATGCTCTCCCCACCACGGAATATAAACTCCTTAAGAGCAAAGATTATTTCAAACCTATTTGTTCACGTTTGACATATAATCAGTGCTTAATCAACGTTTGATTGAACTGACCTTACAGACTGCCAGAGGAAGATTTTTATACTTAGTTTTTAATTTAATAAACCTTTAATACTTTAATATTTACAAATACTTACAAAATACTTAACACACTGCCTGGCATGTCATAGGTGCTATATAAATGCTCATTCCCTTCCCATTCCTCTTCCCCTTACACAAAAATGAAACAGGCCCTGACTTCAAAGCAAAGCGTATACTTTAAAAGGGAAAAACAAGTACACATATTCACATTTTTGTGGAAAAAATAATAATAATAATAATTTTTTTTGGACAGGGGAGAAAAATCAGGTAAAATATGAACATTATGTTCATCATCTTAAAATGTATCAAAGCAATAATTGGGGGGACACAGAAAAGATAAATAAACATTAGCAAATTTTTTTTCTTTTCTGACTTCTCATCTCTAGACTGCTTCAAGCAAGATTAATTCATGTCTACCAGTGCTACTTGCAAGATAAATGCATCCCAAGGAAAAAGAAAAAAGGAATGGGAAAGGAAATAGGGTGGGGGAGAGAAAGAAGAGAAGAAAGGGAAAGGGGAAAAGAATTCTTCACTTCCACTCATGGACATCCATTCTACAAAGTACCTTCATATCATACTTACTGACATAATTAAGTAACAGAAGGATAAGGGAGAGTCCTCTTTTTCAATCTCATACGTTAGAACCCAGATTAATATGTACGTGAATGTGTGTATAAAATATATATTATAATGTACATATATAGTCCATTCCTAGAAAAAGTGACGATTCTCCTCTAGCAGAAGAGAAAAATTTACCTCAAGTTATTACATCAGCACAGGGATTCTGGCCAAGTTTATGTGAATAAGTTAATGTAATTAATACAAGGAGGAAAGTTTGACATCAGGTTCTTAAAATATGACTTAAGATATATTAAAACCCTAAGTATGAACTATACTACATTAAACAATGAATTAAAAGTTAAGCTAAAACCTAAAAAAAAGTCATTGTGTTATTTGCTATTTTTTTAGGGAAAAATCCAGAAGTAAATTTCACACCTGCTTTATAATGATCCTATGATATGAAACACAGGTATTCCACTGGTAGCATATAATAGATAAACCCAAGCAAATAAACTTCCATTAGATCTATAAGAGGTCAAATCTGTGTCAAAACTATTTTGTAGAAGCTGAAGTTTAAGTCACATTAATAACTATTTTTACTACTGGAGAATGTTCTTAGAAACTGAACGTTGAACCATTTACATACTGGAGCCGGTTAGATCTAGCATATTCTCAAATGACTCACTGTTCCCTACTATTATACACAATCTCCAGGAGTTTTTGTTTAGTACTATGAAGACATGGAGCTACAAAAGTAGGTCAACCTAACTATTCCAGGATTGCAGTAATTCAGTCAAAGATAAGGAAGCAATTATGCCCCCCCACAAAAAAACCCTTCCTCATGAAAAATTAAGCAAAAGTTTAAAATCCACAAGCATTTGTTCAAACAATAGCTTCAATTGCTTGAACACGATTTTTTTTAACTTAAACATAATTCTAAACTAAAAACATCTTTAAAATTTAGCCATGTCGTCTGAATTTTTTACCTAACTTCTTATGTGGAAATACTATATCCATGAAGTTATTTATGATGGGAAATATGAAGACACATAACACGCTATAGATTAACAACTAGGTACTGAAAGTTAATTATCAATAAAAGCCAATGTTTAAATCTTCCATTCATTCAACAAACATTTAAATGGGAATTGCGTACCCAGAAAACCATATTACATATTCTGGGGGATTAAAGGTACAAGGTTATCAAACCTGCTCTGAGTCTCCTTTGAGAAAATTTGCTGTGAAATGAAGGGGGAAAAAATGGGTCAGCAGTAAGAAGAGAGGGAGCAGTCAAGTGAAGCTTGGTTGGTTAAAAACCCAAAGGAGACTTGTGAATATCTTAAAAGTAAAAGAGGAAGGGGGCAGCTAGGTGGCACAGTGGATAGAGCACTGGTCCTGAGTTCAAATCTGGCCTCATACACATTACATCACTAGCTGTGTAACCCTAGGCAAGTCACTAACCCCACTGCCTAGTCCAAAAAAAAAAAAAAAGTAAAAGAGGAAGAAAAAAGAGAAAAGCAAAAGAGAAGTCAGTAGAGGGAGAAAATGACTTCTTTAGAAAGAGCACACTCGGGGCAGGTAGGTGGTGAAGTGAATAGAGCACCGACCCTGGATTCAGGAGGACCTGAGCTCAAATCTGGCCTCAGACATATAACACTTACTAGCTGTGTGACCCTGGGCAAGTCACTTAATCCCACTGCCTAGCCAAAAAAAAGAAAGAAAGGATATATGGGGCAGTTAGATGGCTCAGTCAATGAATCACTGGGCCTGGAGTTAGGAAAACGAGTTCAAATTCTGCCTCAAAGACTTATTAGGACAAGTTACTTAACCTGTTTGCCTTAATCCACTAGAGAAGGAAATGGCAAAACATTCCAGAAAGTTTGCCAAGAAAACCCCAAGGAGAGTACTGGCTTGCTCTGGTCTACACAGCAAGAAAAATCTGACACCACTGAACAACAGAAGGATATATAGCCCTTTTCCTCCTCATACTATATAATCTCATCTCCCGATTTTGCCCTCTTCAGTCTTTCACATCGATGAAAAATAAACATCTTTTTTTTTGTGGGTTGTTTTTTGGGGGTTTTGTTTTTGGAAGCAATGGGGGTTAAGTGACTTGCCCAGTGTCACTGAGCTAGCTAGCAAGTGTCTGAGGATGTATTTGAACTCAGGTCGTCCTGACTCCAGGGCTTGTGCTCTATCCATTGCGCCACCTACCTGCCCTGAGAAATAAACATCTTAAAACACAGATCTGACTGTATCATTGCCTTGCTCAAAAATGTACAATGTATCCCTATTGTCTCTAAGAGAAAATACAAATGCCTAACTTAACTGTGGCTTATTTAAAGTCCTTCACTGCCTAGCTCCAGCCTCTCTATAGATAGGCTTATTTCATATTACTCTGCTCCCTCTATCATCTCCCTGCTTTTGCACAGACTATCCCAAATGCCCAGATTTTTACTTCCTCTTCACCTCTGCCAATTAGAATCTTTTAACTTCTTTCAAGGTTCAATTCTGGTGCCACCTTTAAAGAGAGGTCTTTCCTAATTCCCCAAATTGTTAGTGCTCTCTTCCTCCTCAAGTTACCGTTATCTGCTCATCTGTTAAGATATGGTTTCCTTTAATAGAATATAAACTCCTCGGAAGCAGAGACATTTTTTCATTTTGCCTTGTATTTCCAGCAATTAGTACACCGTTTTGCACGAGTAGAAACTTTTAAAAATGTTTGTTGTTCTGAATTGTCAAATGGCATAAAACTGAAAACAACCTTTGACAAAGTACGTATTGGGCTTAATTTTCTTTCTAGAACATGCACAGATTAGAAAACTATTCTAACATGATACCTGTGGCAACACGGCCTGGTACTCCTTTACGTACACAGAAATGGACAAGATAGTTTTCCCACATATCAACTGTAAACATATAGCATTATACACTCATGATTTAGATAATACTTCCCCAATGGCAAAAAAAAAAAAAAAGGATTTGAATCAGCTTTCTGGATAAAAATATTTAATAACAAGCTTCCAGTTATTACCTACATATCAGCCAAAAATTTGAACCTAGCCCAAGCTATGCTCTCTTCTATAGGATTCAGAGAAAATACTCTTATAACCACCATCCCCCCTAGCTGATAACAACCTCCCCCGTGAGAATTCATTCATTTGGACCACTATTCCAATCATTATTAATCAGTTTGATATTCTACACAAATCATAAAGGGATAGATAGGTTCTTATAGCATGCCTCAAACCTTAATGTAATGTTCACTACTTGTTTACCAAATTATGAGGCTCACTTGCACAACCTCTATTCCATGTCCGAAGCCAGCATGTGTGGGATGCCTTGATGCCTTGGAAAAGTTCCCCAATTTATTTTTGCATCTCCGAACCATTCTCCCGTCCAGCATGAGCAGACAAACATCTTATGACCACTTAGTGGAGATGCTCCATGCTTCACCCAACCTATGACCCTTTCCTGCTAATATGGCATTTGGGGCCCTCAAGAGCAAGGTCTATCAACTAATGAGATTCTGTATTTTGCCATGCCTCTTTTGCATATTTGGGGATCAAACCCTATAAAAACAAGGTACTGGAAGAAGAGGGCATCTCAGATGGCAAGGAAGATTCTGGGGTCCATTTGATTAGAGGGGACCATGGACCTTTAATAAAGTGCCACTGGCTCAGAGCTCTGCCTCAGTCTCTTTTACAATTTTAATCCCCACACATCCTTAAACTTCACAGAGCATCTTGTTCTACAACATCCTAATGCATATCCCTAATGCCCTATATTATAGTTACAAGAGCATATTAGTCCTCAACTGGATAAGTTCCTTGGAAGAAAGAAACTTTCTTATTTACATTATGGATCTCCCCCAGCAGAATAGGAACTAAATAAATATTTACTACATTTTGTTGTAAATATATGTATGTACACACATGGATATACAGCAAAATACAGTAAACAAAAGAGAAAAATGATTCCTTCTAGGACTCAAATCACATATGAGGAAAAGAGAAAAATAAATATTATTCACAGAATCTCAAAACAGATTCTGTGCCATCTTTAATCCAAAACAAACCTAAACAAGGAATAATTCTGTAACACACCACAGAACACAATGCCTCCTGAGAATTCCCATTGTTAGTTTTCCTTACAAGTCTAAATTTACACTTCTGCAATTTCTACCCATTGCTCCCAGTACTGCCTCCTGGGTTAAATCCTTCTCTCCTAAAAGAAGGCTGCTCAAACACTAAGGATAGCTATTAAATCCCCCCAATCTTTTCCAGGCTAAATATGCTCAATGCCATCAACCAATCCTCATAGAGCATGATGTCAAGACCACCCTAGTAACCTTCCTCTAGATTCAGTGTCATTCCTAAAATGTGATGACCAAAACTGAACATAGCATTTCATTCAGAGTCTGCCCTCATCAAACCACATCTGAACTATTATCTCCCTAATCCTGGACACTATTCCTCTCTTAATATAGCCTAAGGCTCCATTACCTTTTTTGGTTGCCAGATCATACTATGACTCATTATGAGCTTACAATCCATTAAAAAAACTTCAGATCTTTATCTACCCAGTCACATTTCTCCATTTTATCCTTGTGAAGCTAACTTTTTGAACCCAGGTGCAGCCTCCCTGGGGCACCCCACTAAGGCACTCCTTCCAAGATGAAATCATCTATTAAATGACTATCCCAAGTCTGAATATTTAACCAGCTCAAAATTCACCTAACTGTAATGTGGTCTAGTTCAGAGGTGTCAAATCCAATAGGACCAGGATCCCTGAAGCATACATATTGACTTAGAAAACACAAATTAATATTATCTACGGTTGCTGAGTTGTTTTTTTGTTTGTTTTGGATTTTTTTGGTCCAATATTTCCAAACAACATTTTAATCTGGTTCTGGAGTTTTGCTCTAAGGGCCCCAAGTCTGACACTTCTACTCTAGTTCACATCTCTCTCTTCCACAAAAATAGTATGAAAAATCTATAAAATACCTGGCTAAAACGTAACTATTTGTAAACTAGATCTACAGCATTACCCTCATTTACTAGTCTAGTAATAATCCTGTTAAACAAGGAATTAAAGTGAGTTCAGCATGACTTGTTCTTGATGAAGCTATGCTCTTTATGATCATTCTTTCTCATTCTAGAAGCTATTCCTTTAACTATACTTTCTAAAAAGGAATTTAAACCAAAGCCAAATTTAGAGTCAACAGATTCCATTCCCATTTTCAAAAAAGGGAAAAATATTTCTTGTTAGACAATATTATCAGAATAATTTTTCCAGTTGGCAATTTAGTGTCAGGCTCTATATACATTCTTGTTTACTAACATTGACAATTAGCCACCAAATGCAATGAACTAGAAAAAAAGGTTTAAGTTGCCATAACAGTGACCAAATAAGTATAGCTGTCTTCATACATATTTTTAGCTCTCTTTATTACAAAAACATGGTAATGAGGCTAAGATCATAGGTATGATCCTCATGTGACCCAATTAGCTTCCATCTATTTCATATCCAGATTCTAACTCCAAAGCCCTAGCCAGCTATCTTGCAAATGCATGCTGATGGTCACAAGGGGGACAGAATCCAATCAACAAACACTTTTTGAAAAACACAACTCAACCTACTGATGAAAGATCAAAAACTTTCTTCATGAATGTAGAAATGGTCACACAATATAAAGAATTAAACTTAAAATGAATAAAAATGTATAACTAAAATTATCTTTAAAAATTATGCTATATCAAACAATAAACTGTGCCTACACAGTTACAACTTAACTCACATGAAAATTCAAGGAAAGCTAGTTTATCAGATAAAGCACAGAGCCAGTTGTGCTACTTTTGAAATCTGCTTCTATTTGTTGTAATTAAAACACTTCAAAAAAGATAATACAAATACATCAGTATCATTTTAAGTGATTAACTTAACACATGAGGGAAACATGTTAAAATGTGACCTTAAAGAGAAGCAGCATTTATTAAGCACCTACTATGTGCCAGGCACTGTGCTTTACATATATTATCTCATTTGATCCTCATAACCCTGTGAAGTAGTAATGTTATTATCTCCATTTTACAGCTGACAAAACTGAGGCAGAGATTAAGTGACTTGCCCATGTTCACATACTTAGTAAGTGAGAGAAGTCAAATTTGAACTCAGGTCTTCCTGATTCCAAGCCCAGAGGCCTAACTTGGATAGCTAACTGCCTATAGTCTTCTTAAAGTAACTATTGTACCTAATAATGACTGATTTTCAGATTAATTTTGACCACAGAAAAAATATTATCTTTTCGTGGTGGCAAAGAACTGGAAATTATGGGAGTGCCCATAAATAGAGAAATGGCTGGAAAAAATCATGGTATATGAATATTATGTAATATGTAAATTATGTTACATGAATATGAAGCTATGTTATATAAATATAATGGAATACTACTGTACCATAAGAAATGAGGAAAGAGACAATTTCAGAGAAAACTTGTAAAACTTGTATGAACTGATGCAGTAAAATAAGCAGAACAAGGGAAGCAATTTATACAATAACATTTTAAAGAACAACAGTTTTGAAAGACTTAGGAACTGTGATCAACACAATCGAGTAATGACAATTTCAGAAGATCAATGATGAAGCTAAGGAAATAAGGGTTCTTGTCACAACTCCATGGATGAATTTGGTCAAGTACCTTAATCTTCCTTGGGCTTAGTTTCCCTTATCTTTTACTTGTGATAGTGATCATGGCCTTCCTTTTAGGGTTGATCTGATTATAAAATGCTGCACAAAGAATACATTAGCACAGACTTTAACATATTCAAGGCAAAAGTCCAGCCTTCAGTATATCCTGTGCCTTAAATGACTACACTTCTCTGGACCACATGTTTTTACAGAACAGTATATTTTTAGGAACTTTTCCACAAACGTGACTTCTGTAAGACTGAATTTATTGGGTGTTAAGTAATATGACTGACTTGTTGAAATGTGACTACCTTAGCCTAATAACACTTACTACCTCGACTTACTACCAGTTAGCAACTTAAGTAGATACTTCTTTAAAAGTCCAAAATTTTTACATTTCTTTATGCAAAACAATGATTGCATTGCAGTCTCAGGCAGAAAAGACATTTATTTTTAAAGCATCAATGTTGACAAGATAAGCATGTGAGATAAACAAGCAATGATTCATTATGTACATTTCAGGAGTTTGGTTTTATTAAAAGCCTTTATTCAGTACCAAATAACACAAAACATAAACTTATAAAACTGACTTAAGTAGGCAAAATACAAGAGCTTTCTTTTGACCTCCTATCTCTGAGGAGTGTGTGATTTACAGCTAGAAGACATTCTAGAGATCCCTCATTTTACAGATAAGGAAATTGAGTTGAGATCCACTGAGACAAGGTCACACAAGAGGTGCTGGGGCTTGAACCAGTCTCCTGACTCCAAATTCAGTGTTCTCTCTTTCCACTATAACATGCCAGTTTCTTTCAGAATGTTGAAAAAGAAATAGGGGAACTAGGTGGTGCAGTGGATAGAGCTAAGGCCTTGGAGTCAGGAGTACCTGAGTTCAAATCCAGTCTCAGACAGGAGACACTGTGTAAACCTGGGCAAGTCACTTAACCCCAATTGCTCACCAACAAAAAAAAAAAAAAAAAGAGAGAGAGAGATAGAGATGAAAGTAAATTTCCTATAATTTGTTGTTGCTGTTGTTTAGTCATTTTCAGTAATGCCTGACTCTTCATGACCCCATTTGGGGTTTCCCTGGCAAATATAATGGAGTGGTTTGCCATTTCCTTCTCCAGCTCTTACAGATGAGGAACTGAGGCAATTGAGTGATTTGCCCAGGGTCCCAGAGCTAGTAAGTGTCTAAGGCAGGATTTGAACTCAAGTCTTACTGACTCCAGCCCCAGCACTCTATCCACTGTGCCATTTAGCTGCCCCTTTCTCATTATAGGTAGCTCTAATATTGGACTTAATCCAAAGTTTAAATTGCTTTTGGTAAGCTGAAAACCTATGTATTTTTTTTTGTTGGAATTTAAATTTAACTCAAATTAATTACAAAAATTGAAGAACGAAAAGGAAGTGAAAAGAAAAAAAAACAATGAAAAAGACACCAACAATGCAATTTAGTGTTTGCTACCAGTGGCCAGACATGCTTAAAAAATACGTGCAGATGTGTCTTTTGCTATGGAGTACTGATCAAAAATGTTCCTTGAAGCCACTATCGCAAAGTACTGTGGGAGATACAAAGTATAACACATGTTCCCTATCTTTAAGCAGCTTATAATTTAGTTAGTCAGATAAGACAAAGGAAACAGCTGAACAAAAGATAAAGTGGTTCAAGATTGCAAGACAGTCTACATGAAAGCAGAAAGATGTTTTGCTGTTGTAAAGTCATTCAATCATATCCAACTCTTTGTGACCTCATGGACCATACCATCCCTGGGGTTTTCTTGGCAAAGATACTGGAGTGGTTTGCATTTCCATCTTCAGTTGATTAAGGCAAAAATAAGCTAAGTGATTTGCCCACGGTCACACAGCTAACAAGTGTGGGAGGCCATATCTAACTCAGGTCTTCCTGACTCCAAACCCAGCATTCTTATCCACTGATCTATCTACATGCCTGCAAAAAGCCTACAGCACCTAGTATTCCCAGGCAGTCTCCTATCCAAGTACTAACCAGGCCTGACCCTGCTTAGCTTCCCAAGATCAGAGGAGATCAGGCTCACTCAGGGTGGCAAGGCCTCGGACAGAGGGATGTTTACCATAGCTCCAAAACTCTAGTGCATGAAAGGCATCTGATAACAAGACGTAGAATGCCTTGAGCTTGTACTTATCCTTAAAGAAAGCACCCAGTCCCCTAGACCCTTTCAAAACCTTTCCATCTCCTATTAATGAATAAATTAATGAAAAAGCATTTATTAAGAGCTTATGGGTAAGCCAACCATAGTGCTAATGACCCACAAAAGCAAAGCTGGTCCTTGTCCTCCAGAAGTTTACATTCAAACTGTGCGAGATAATACATATAGGGGGAATATTGGCCAGGGAAAGATATATTGGTTTGGAAAGTTATCCTAGAGAAAGGAGATTGACACATACTTTCCAGGGACAAAGAGAACTGACTTTGATTACAATTCTAGAACTGGTAGGAAGGAAAGGGCAAAGGGGATTGTGCAAACTCAGGGAAGTATGGAAGCTAGTGAGAAGTTCAGGGAATGAAGTATATCTAGCTGAAATGGGTGACTATGGCAACCATCTATCAGGATAATGAGAACCCAATGCAGGCATTCAGGAAAGGGAAAGGTTAAGGTCTCCAGGGCTTGACTTCTGGACCAAGCAGCATCGGTTGTTGGTAAGAAGTCCTTAACCTTGGATATGAAATTGAGCGTCATCTGATTCCAATCTCACTGTCAGCATATCCCCATCCCTAACCAGGGTATTCAAACAAATTTCCTAGGTTCTCTTTAGGACCCAAATCCCACTCCAAGTTACTATATTACCAAAGAAGGATAGAGCTGGTGAGAGATGCCATCACTACAGGGAATGTAACACTGAGGATATGAAGGTAAAAGCTTTGGACTAAGGATAGTTTTCAGGTCTTAATGATTCTTAATCAGCAGAAACTTGAAGGTAAGGCCCTGAACTGAATCTTATTGCCTTATTATTTGTTTTACTAGGTCAGGAAAAGCATGGCTTGCCTACTCATTCCAGTCAAAGCTACATAAGCTTCTGAATCCAAGTTCCACGGAACTTTGAATTCAGAGAGAAGACACTGGTCCACATGGGAATGAGTAGGTCAACAGGAGCAGGCAGATGGTGAGATGGCCTGGCTAGAGAGTATGTGAAGCTGAATCATGGCATGTTGTTTAGGGCCAGCCAGTAGCTTCAGGAAGACCCGAGTTCAAATAAGACCTAAAACATTCTCTAGCTGTGTGACCCTAGGTAGTCACTTAACCACTAATTTGCCTCAGCTTCCTCATCTGCAAAATAGGGAGAATAATAGCACTTACCTCCTAGAGTTGTTGTGAAGATCAAATGAGATAATATTTGTAAAGCACTTAACATAGTTAGTTGCTTGGCAATCAGTAGCACAATGTAAATGCTAGTTATAATAATAATAATATTTATATAGCATCTATGTGCCAGGCACTATGCTAAACACTTAAATGTTTGCCTCAATTTCCTAAACTGTAAAATGGGGATAGCAGCACCTATCTCAAAGAGTTTTAAGAGGGTTTAGCATGGTGCTTGGCACATAGTAGGTGCTATATAAATGCTTATCCCTCCACTCCCCTGATACTGAAGGCACCACCATCCTCCCAGCCACCTAGGCTCAAAATCAGGTGTCATCCTCAACTCCTCAGTCACACTCAACCCAAATAACCAATGTGTGCCAAGTCTCATCCTTCTACCTTCACAATAACATCTCTCACTACACATATGTACCCTTGTCTTCTTTGACACAGCTCCTCTCTGGTACTCATGCCTGGACTATTGCAATAGAGTGCCAGTTGGTCTCTCTGTCTCAAGTTTCTCCCCAGACCAATCCATCTCCCACTCAGTTGCCAAAGTGATAAAGTTCAGATCTTGATCATCATTTCCCTACTCAATAAACAACAGTGGGAGCTATAAACTCCAAGACCAAATATAAAATTCTCTGGCTTTTAAAGGCCTTCACAATGTGGTCTTTTCCTACCTTTTCAGTCTTCTTACACTTCACATTCCTCCAGTAACAATGGCTTCCTTGCTATTTCTCAAACACAATACTCACACACACGTTCCACTTTTTACTTCACCTTTCCACTAGCTGTCCCCAAAAGAAACGTTTTCTCTCCTTGCCTCAGCTTCCCTGGCTTCCTTCAAGACTCAGCTAATTCCTTTGGAATAAGGCTTTCCCTTCCTCCTCACTGCTACTGCCTTCAACATAGTTTGTTGCATATTGCCTCCCCCATTAGAATAAGGATCTTCAGGGCAAGGGATGTTTTTGTCTTTCTTTGCATCCCCAGCACATGGCCTGCATTCCTAATTTTGAAATGCCATGGGGTTTTATCACTTGTTTCAGATTCTCCATATGCTTCAGCTTCACTTTCCAGTCAGTGATCTCGGCCATCTCATTCTCTGCCTGCTGCTGTTGATCTGCTTCTGCCCACCTGGAGCCACACCCTCAAGTCAACAAGCAGTTATTTTTATACGTGTAGACACACACACTTTTCTCCTTCCTATGCCCAGCTTCAACCTCTCCCAGCTAGACCACACAGTAGTCAGGAGTCTGCAATTCAGTTAAGCACTTGCTAGGAAGAGACTACAGATAATTCACAAAATGAAAAACCAATACAATCAGATTTTGAATTTGCTTTTTCAGCTAGCAAATGATAGCACATGCATATTTAATTGCTAGAGAGCTAAGATACAAAATCATAGACTATCCAAAGCTGTAAGATACCTTAAGAGATCACCTAATCCAATTCCCTTCTTTTATAGGTGAAGATACACACAGAGAGGTTAAATGAATTGCTAAAAGTAACACAACTAATTGATGACATAGCTGAGAGCAGAACTCATCTCTCCTGTTTTGGAAAATGAGAAAGCAATAAGCAGAATATTTTTGGCCAGTCAGATTTATTCATTATTAAACTTCAGTACTTCAAGGATATGTAATTCCAATCCTTCTACCTACGCATACTGGGCAACCAACCTGGTCTAGAGAATCTTCAAAATGAGGTAGGCTGGTTCTTAACCAAGAGACAAACACTGAGGCTATATTTAAAATCATCATAATGTCCTGCTGACATCGCTTTAAAGAATCCAGAATCACCTTGAGGTCACAATAGGCAGATGACTTCAGGGGCTACCTTACTGAATTTTAAAGTTAGGTAAATATACATATGGGTATGCAAAGTAATGGTAACAGAAAGAAAAATGTTAGAAAGGCTCAAAATAATTAAGAAAAAGAAAAAATAGGCAAATCAAAGATCATTAATAAAGGAAATATAGTTCTACAGGCTAACTGGGAAAAATTCTCCACTTTATTTATACTTAAGATATTTGGATATTCAGAATTATAGGAATAAGAAGTTGCAAAAGGCATATTTACCTAGAATTTCAAATTTACAGATACAGAATTTTAATTTGGGGGCTGATTCTTACCAGGAATTCCTCTATTTTGAAACTAACCACCACCAAGACCCAGTTCCTAATCAAAAAGAGTGGTCCATCAGCAATGATGACCACAAAAAAAAAGGAAATTAAAAAAAATTTTTTTGCAGTAAATTTCTCTGATAAAGGTCTGATTTCCAAGATATACAAGGATACTATACAAATACATAAGAACAAAAGGCATTTCCCTGGGATGATTGGCCAAAGGACATGCACAAGCAGTTTTCCAAAGAAATGTGAGTTATCAATAACCATATGAAAAAAAACAAATGACTACTCAAAAAATGCAAATCCACCTCAGAGTCATCAGATTGGCAAAGAGAAAAATGAACACTGTTTGGGGGGGGGAGTAAGGGAGTAATGGGAAGACAGGCATTCAAAGCACTGTTACTTGAGCTGTGAATTGTAGCACAGAACTGAACACAAAGCAAGTGCTCATCAATTTCACAATGGTTGAACAAATTATAGTATATAAATGTAATGGAGTATTACTGTGCCAGAAAAGCCTAGGAAGACTTGTACAAACTAATGCAGAAATAATAGAGTAGAAACAGAAAAACAATTTACCTACTACAGTAATGTAAAGGAAAACAACTTCGAAACATGTCAGAAAATGAATAATAAAGTGAGCTTCTCACCTCTTGACAGTGATGTGGACAAGAGGTACAGAATAACACATAACACTTTCAGATATAGCAAATGCATTTATTTGTTTTGCTTGACCATGTACTTTTTGGTTACAAGTAATTTTAGTTACTAAGGACTCAGAAAAGAAAGTTCTTGCCACCAACATCCTTGGCAGAGTCAAATGGTTCAACATCAAAAAGAGATGGTTTTCTCAACAGAAATGACACTAAAGATGCATTCATTACCTGGTGCCTTGACAGTAAATCCTAGGGACCAGTGGGTCTTTCCATCTGCTACATATACTTGAAATCTGCTATACTCGTCTCCTCCTATTAGTATGTGAGTTCTTTGGGAGTATGGATAGGGTCGCTTTTTTCTCTGTAGCCCCAGTGCTTGGTACATAGTAAATACTTAATGTTTTTTCCTCAACACATCCACGTATTATTAGCTATGCCTGTAAATAATCTCTCTACCAAGAAAGCATTAAGTATGCTATACTGGCAGTGACTGATCAAAGTTCTTCAGTCTTTCAAAGTGAGAGCTCTCCATAATTAGCCAGATTGTACCATGTTGCCTGCTGTTCTCTGGCCACCTTCATGCCCTATCTCCTCACCTGCTGGGACCTCCACTCTTGCTGTGGGGTCATGTTTGCTCCTGATAGCTGAGAAGTCTCCATAACTAACTTGCTTCAAAGCTGCGTCAATACATAAGTACCACCACCTCTCTCTCCAACCCCAATATGGCTCTTGGAATAACTAAATCAAAACTATCCTGGAAAGGATACTCCCCTGAGGTTCCACTCACCAACCAGGGACTTGCTAAACCCTATCACTCCCTCCTTATACACACACTATCTCCCCTTGGTAGAAGGGCAATAAAGACTTTCTTTTGTTTCACCAGAAACTAGCAGTGTCTTGCACATAATGAACACTTAATATATACTTTTTAATTCATTAATTTCATTCAAGAGAGGGCAGACTGGTAGGTAGTTAAGAGTGATTTAAGAAAAGAGCATCAATGAAATAAATTTTTTTTAAAAGAAAAGAAAAGATAAAGTTCAGCAGGGGACACAGAAAAGAAAGGCAGTTTGGTTACTATAATGTTAAATTTAATATACTCATGGGGACTGGACCTACAATTTCATCACGAAGGGATCAAGTGCGAGACTGGAGTCAAGCAGGCCTGGTTTCAAATCCTATCTGACACTGTGTGATCCTGGGCAAGTCTCAGTTTCTTTATCTATTAAATGAAGGGACTGAGTTTTGTGACCTATGAAGGTCCCTTTCTAGTTCTAAATAACTGATCCTGAAAACTCCCAGATTAGGAAACTCCTTACACAAATGTACCTTCTCTGCAATTTATAGTACTAAAGAGTTGCTTAAAAGGTTAGAGGAACTTGCCCAGGGTCACACAGCCAGTTATGTGTCAAAGGCAGGGCTTACTGAAATATTCACATTAATGTTTAAGTTCATGATACACTTTTTATTAAAGACAGAAAAAATGATGGAGGCATTTCTCCAAAACGGACCACAAATAAGGACAAGTTTGAAAATGACTGCCTTGTTTATTAGCATAAAACAGGCTGTGATCAGGGGCTCTCCATGCCAGTTTGGGATCTTGGAAGTCAGGCTTTCATTTCCATATCTGTAAAATAAGTTAGACTAGATGATCTCTAAGGTCCCTATCAGTTCTTTAATTGTTTTAAATCTATGAATACTAATGCAAGACACATCTTGAGACTGAACAGAATTTTTTTTTAAAGATTCATATTTAATCTTTAGGAAATACTACTCTTAAAATAGTCTATTTACCTTTGATTTTACTGCACTGGTCCTAGAAACTAAATTTTTTCATGACTATTTGTGTTTATACCCTATTACTTCAATATATATTTTAAGTCAATTTACAAACCTATAGTGCTTTAACCTTTTAATTTTCAATGGCAGCAGTATGTTCAGATAATGACAGTGATCTTTATATCAAGAAAACTAAAGAACCTGCTCACATCATTTAAATGGTAAGACTATCTATCACAACCCAGTAAACAAAATATGCTTTGATATTGCTTACTTTTCCAGTAGATATTTTAGTCAGCTAGAATAAACTAATACAAACTAATAAATCTTTCAGAAAAAAATCTAGTCACTAAGGAGAACATGAGAACAGACTTACATAATATCCAAGATATATTAGGAAATGATACAAATTCTAAGAGCCATTTCCCAATAGGTAAGCCGTCAAAAGATGAAGTTTTCAAAAGAAATGCAAATTATAAATAAACCATTTGAAAATATTCTCCAAAATACTAATAGTAAGAGAAATATAAAATTACAATAGTTGAAGTATTATCTGACATCGTGCAAATTGGCAAAAAGAAAAAAAGTCAGTATTAAAGAGGCAGTAGGAAGGCAGGCATTTTAATACTCTGTTGGTAAAGCTGTGAAGGGAAAGGGAAATGAATAAGTATTTATATAAGTACCTATTGTGTGTCAGACACTGTGCTAAGCACCTGACAAAACAGTTCATTTGATCCTCAGGATACCCTTGTGAGCTAAGGTCCTATTATTATCCTCATTTTACAGTTGAGGAAACTGAAGCAAAGAGATGTTAAATGACTCATCCATGGTTACATAGCTAATAAGCGACTGAGGCTGAATTTGAACTCCAGTCTTCATGACTCCCGGCCCAGAGCTCTTTCCACTGTACCAACTAGCTACTTTGTCCATCAAATGCTTCAATGCAGGTTACCAGTTTGGAATTATGAAAGAAAAGTGAACTTTAACTGTCCAGATTCTTTTACCCAATGATCTCACCACTGGGCATGGGGTCTAAGAAGTCAATGATAGAAACAAGACACATAGCAAAACATTCATAGTAGCACTCATTGTGGTAGCAAAAAAAAAAAATGAAAACAATGTGGACTCCAATGACTGGGAAACAGTTGGAAAAAAAAGTTATGCTATATGAATACTATGCATAAGAAATGAAGCTCAAAGAATTCAGAAACAAGAGAAGATTTATATGAACTTGGAGCACAACATAAACAGAACCAAAAGAGCAATAATTACCATGACTACCACTATGGAAATGAAAAGGTCACTTAAAGAAAGCTGAACCGAGTACAATAACTGAAAAAGCAATGAAGGACCCAAAAAACATAATGAAATAGAACTCCCTCCTCACAGAAGCAGGAAAATACTTACTAGGCCAGCATATTGTATTGTCAGATATTGTCACTGTATCAGGTGCTGTTTCCTAATTGTTTTAATTTGTTACAAAGAAGGGCTCAATCTGGAAGATTTCTACACTCTACCACCCCACCCCACCCTTCCTTTAAGAAATGACTAACGTAAAAGACAAAAAGCATGAATAAAATTATCTTCTAAAAAAATAGCCTTGTAGACTTAAATTTCAAAATTTCAAAGTTCTACTACTGTTCAAGAGACTTGACTTTTCTTTATGATCAAAATCAATGAAAAAACTGTTAAGACGTGCACATTAGACAATGTATATTAACATTTCACAATTCCAAATGCAAGGGAAAACTTTAGTGTTAGAGATTCCAAAATAAAATTTCAAATATACTTCTAATTAAAAACTAAATCAGTCTTCTTCCCCAGTTATCTAAAGTCCCCAAAATCTTTAGGACAAAGAGTAATGCTTGGAACACAAAAAAATGCATATACATATACATACTGTGTGGGCTAACATTTTTCATACTACCTAACTATGCCTGTCCAACTCTAAGTTGATAAAAATTGAGTTCTGTCCCAACTTGGTTTCTGTTCACAATTCAATTTTTCCTTCTCATTTTGGAATTAAAAAAAAAAAGGAGTTGTAAAGAAGTCCTACCATTCAGAACCTCAAATCTGATTTTACTGGTAATATTTTCACTGCAAGCCATTATCCCTGTAATACACTTTACCAAAAAATCCTACAAAATTTTTTCCCCACAATAAAGGTTATTTAGATATTTAGTCCAAATCCTTTTTAACACGGGATTTCCCCCTACATTTCTCCTTCTGAGTCTTAAATGATAGGTGGACTTTCCATCTATTCTCTGTGGTCAAACTTACTCCTGAATGGAGTATATTTACTATTCTGAATTTTTTCCACATATTGCACTGACACTTTTCCCTCAAATTAATTTAATTATATCTTTCCTTTTATTTCTTCAACAATAAATACATAACCTTTTGTGTGGGTAGGGAATTTTGGAAAGGCAATAGAAAAAGCATAAGGGATAATAAAAGACCAATGAGGTAAATGGAACAAAGATATTGTGCACAAAAGAGCAAGGATGCAGAAAAGGGAAGAGGAGAAAAGGAAGATCATGTCACAGCTTACAAAGGGAAAAAGCTGGGAGGAGTTTAAATTTTTCAGAAGCTAAAAACAAGAGCTATTTTTAATGGCATGAAGTCGTTTTGTTCACTAAAGAGTTAAGTCCTTAAGCTCCAAAAATACTGAGTTGACACTCATACCCTGGACTTAGTTTCTCTTCAAAGCAACTAAAATTTTAGTAATTCTAGCCACCTTTGAATTAATAAATGTGCACTCAACTTCAACGAACTAGAACACTGCCATCTTTCCAGGCAGTCTTTGGACTGCACAATATCGAAAAGGGTATTTAAGTTGGAAAGTCAACGACTCCTCATTGAAAACTCCAGTGGAGATGACATTAATAAACTCCAACTAAAAAGAGTTTCGCTAAAATGTTTTGAGAAACGAAAGCAAAGCGATGTAAACCATGACGAAGGTTAAAAGTAGGGTATCTTGGAAAGCTCTGGGAGCAAGATGGACTCGGGTGATGAAGTAGCAGAGGAACCTGTAAGTCAAAGTTTCGGGGAGACCAAGAGAGCAAGACTGGAGCGTTATGGGGTGCTCTTAGATGATTATTTGGGTGAGACTTTAAATAGTGGGAGGATGTAATAAAGTACGAGGCAAGGAAGAGCAAAAGGCGAAGGCAGCCGGTCAAGGGAGTGACGGTAACTATAACGAGCAATTTCTTCAAGGGCGTGGGGTTAGGAGGGTATTTTATTTGGAAAGGTGGGGTGGGGAGAAAGTGGGGAGAAGGGAAGGAGGGAGAGAAGGGAAGGCAGCCAAAGGACGAGCCCAGGAGGCCCGCCCGGAGCTGGCTTCCCCAGGGACCGACCTCCGTGTCTCTGCCTCGGAGGTTTCTGTCTGTCACACTCCAACTCACACTTGCACACTCACGCTTACACACTCACATGTATCCTCACTCTCACTCTTGTCTGGACACTCAGGCGGTCGCGAAACCCACGGTGAAAGCAGCTGTTTCCTTTCGGGACAGGGAGAAGGGCAAGGAGGGGACCGGGGGGGAAGGCCGGCCGGCCGCGAAGGGAGAGGGCGCAGCCAAGGAGCCGCGGCTCGGGGGGAGAAGGGCCGCCTCTCGCCCCTTCCTCCGCACTCTCCCCCCCATCCACCCAACTTCTCCGGCTCCGGGGTCGGCGAGGGCGGGCCGGGTACCCCGCCTTCCCCGCGGCCGCCGGGGGCGAGGAGAAGTGGAGCCGTCCCGGCCGCTCCAGCCCCTTCCCGAGCCGCAGCCCGCCGCCCCCCCGGCCGCCGCCGCCCTCGTCCGAACCCCCCCCTCCCTTTGCCGGTCGCTCGGATGCCGCAAACTCCTCTCACCTGCATTGACGCCATGATGGAACCATCCCCCCTGCCCGGCGCAGCCAGAGACGCAGGAGGAGGAGCCGCCGTGCTCGCGTCACGCCGCGGGATCCCAGTATCCGGGGTTGGGGGCGGGGTGACGGAGACTGCAGGAGGGGGAGCTAGGCAAGGAGAAGGGAGACCGAGATCCGGATTGGCCGGTGAGCCCACGAGCCTAGGAAAAGAGGCGGGCCTAGGGGCACGGCGCTAGGGTGGGGGCGGGGGTTGAAGCCCCGCAGGTGCGAGCAGTTCCCTCTCCTTCGGCTGCGTTCCCCCCCGCCCCCGCCCTCCCCGCCCACAGTCCGAGTAGGCCCCGCCCAGAAGCGCAAGGGAGGGGGAGGGGGAGACGGAAGAGGGGGGAGGTTGGTGTTGGGGCTTCGGGAGGGCTTAGAGGGGCGATGCTGCGAAACCTCTCGCTCCACTCCCGAGATTAGTTTCTTATCGTCCCTCCGGTCTCGTGCTCGGGCGTGACTTTATCTCTTGACCAAACATTCCTCCTAACCTTAACAGTCTCGCTGCCCCCGCCCCCCAAGACCCTGCTTTGGAGTTGAACTAGTCCGGGAGTTCTCCAAAGCCCTGTGGGTCTAGCCGGACGAGTTCGGATAAGCGGAACCGGTTCAACCGTGGTTAGCTCGGTCCAGCATTGATGTTACTGAGGATGCGATCCGTGCGATCCATCGAGCGTTTATGAAGCGCTTGTTGTGTGCCGGGCACGGTGCTAAGGGCTGGGGAGACAAAGAAAGGCAAACCCACAAAAACACACCAAGCAAACAAAGCAACCGACCCGATCCACCTCGACCCACCTCGGTGCGGTCCAGCGGGATTCTCCACGCTGTCCAAACGGAGGCTTTCACCCTGAGAGGTGAAAACTGAAGGGATTCCAAACTTATTTCAAATCCGTTCACGTGACTTTCCCCTTAAGTTTAGACTTCCCAAGTATTGGCACTATTATTGGCTGTTAAAATGGATTGCAAAATCGATTTTGGGAAAAGGAGGGGAGCAGAATGTGAATAACTTTCTAAAATATTCTCTGCTGTAATTTCTATTACACTTACGCTCCTGTCTGAAGTTCTGAAGTCTAGGGTCCCAGTGGGGGGTCGGAGGGGGGGGAAGGAGGGGAAGGGAGGGAAGGAGAGGGGCGGCGGCATATAATCCTCAGGATCTACTTAAACAGAGATTCCAAGAATGAAAAATGCTAAGATAAAACAAACTTTACTCCAAATGCCACCTTCACTCAGTAAAAATGCTTTTGAATGTCATTGGTGAAAGTAATACATTTATATTAACCACCTAGGTAATGCTGTTTAAAGCAAATATGAATAATTAAGATTTAAAAGTATGCTAGAGAGATTGGAATAATATTTTTTACTTCTTAGATTAGTCTTTATTTTGGCCAACAAATAACAAAAAACTTTACACTAAATTTCAAAAGTGACCTTGAAGAAAAATTTGGAAAATATACTAATTATTCTTCATTAGAGTATATGGTTTATGACTTCATATTTAAGGGTGCCAGCTCTAAATCTTATGAAATTACATAGTTTTGATGTCAAAATATATATTTGTCTGCTAGACTTTTCACTGTCAACAGAAATGTTTGCTTTTACTTGCTAACTTTCCTGATGGGGTAGACTAGAGAAACTGGTTGGTTTTCTCTTTGTAAGAGAAAAAATTAGTCAATTCTATCAACAATAGTCCATAAGACATGTAGTGTAAACTGTGAAGAAACAGTTTTGTCCAATCAAAATTACTAGACTGAGGGGGGAAAGCTATTCAATATAGAAAAGAAGCTTATAACTTTTTGTCTTACTCATTGCATGGACAAGTACTCTACACACTATAAGCCTTTAATAAACGTTTGTTGGATGTTAGTCCAACAAATAGCTTCCTTCCACACAGGCTAATTGATTTGAAAATTGTTATTCAGTTGTGTCCAACTATTTGTGACCCCATTTGGAGTTTTCTTGGCAAAGATACTGGAGGGGTTTGCCATTTCCTTCTCCAGCTCATTTTACACATGAGGAAACCGAGGCAAAAAAGGTTAAGTGACTTGCCCAAGGTCACACAGCTAGTAAGTGTCTCAGATAATTCTTCCTGACTTCAGGTCTGGCACTAATTTGAAAATACTATACTGTACTATACTATTTGCAAATCAACTAACAAGAAACTGGAATTCCCTTATTGTCCAATTGGAGTACTAATCCTAATTTTATCACTTTGTTGTCTTATCATAGTCAAATTAGATTGATCAGATTTCGAGCTGTCTTGGGGAGAGAGGTGGGGAGGGAGGAAAAAAAAACAAAGAAATAAAAATAAAATAAAATAAAAAAGAAAAGCTTATACAGAAGAATCCTGTATAACAGTTACAGCTGAATTGTCAAATGTGAATACGTAACACTTTTTAAGGCATTGAAGTGATATTTGATGATTCTATGTTCACACAAAAGGATAGTGCCATTGTTAATGCCTTAACCCCAATCATTATGAATATCAATAAGGAAGAGACATTTTACAAGAATCAGGACAAAATCATAATAACAATATCAACATCTGAAAAGTTGTTGGTCATATGAATTTCAATGTATTTGTTAGCAGTAATGCTAAATGCAATGGAGAAGTCATTGGAGTGTTCAGAAAACTATAGAACCACAGAATTTTCTAGCTGGAAAGGTCCTTAGAGATGATTTAGTCCACCTATTTAATTCTTTAGGCCAGCTAGCTGTCACAGTGGTGAGAGTGCTGGGCTGGGAGTCAGGAAGACTCCTCTTCTTGAGTTCAAATCTGGCCTCAGACACTTATTAGCAGTGTGACTATGGGCAAGTCACTTAACCCTGTTTGCCTCAGTTTCCTCATCTGTAAAATGATCTGAAGAAGGAAATGACAAACCACTCCAGTATCTCTGATAAGAAAACCCCAAATGGGGGGCAGCTAGGTGGCATAGTAGATAGAGCACCAGCCCTGAAGTCAAAAGGACCTGAATTCAAATTCGGCTTCAGACACCTAACACTTACTAGCTGTATGACTTTGGATAAGTCACTTAACCCCAATTGCCTGTAGAAAAAAAAAAAAGAAAAGAAAACCCCCAACTGGGGTCACAAAGAGTGGGATACAACTGAAAACAGCTGAACAACAAATCTAATTCTTTATAGATGAATATAAATGACCAACAACAACATAGCGGGTGCAAGCCACATGTTTTGCCTATGACTTGAAATCTAAGGAACTGACAAGACCAAATGGTCCAGTTAGAAATTCAAGGTACATTCAGAGTCTGTAGTCATGGTTATATAATATAGAGACCCAGAATATGGATGTAGTAGCATAGAATATTATTTCTTGAGTTAACTAATGAAAAAGCATTTCTTAAGTAATACTATACTATCTGCCAAGCACTGTGCTGAGTGCTTGGGCTACAAATAGAAAAGCAGGACAATCCCTGCTTTCAAAGAACTCACATTCTAACCAGGGAGACAATGGATAGGGGGGGTTTACTTGCAGGATAGATGGTCCTTAGAGCACAGTGGCAAAGCAGATGGTACTATGTCTTCTTTAGTGTCATTTCCAGTGATAAACCAAATCCATTTCTGATGTTGACCTTTTTATTTTATTTTATTAATTTTTTTGGTGCAAGGATTTTAGTGGTGAGAACTTTCTTTTCTGGGTCTGCAGTAGCTTGGAAACAAGTAGACCACTCAAGTTCCAAATTAAGTAATAGAATCCTACTGGATTAACTAATTGACTAAGTGCACTAAGGCCTTCTTTTGGTGATGTGAGGACCCCCCTCCCCATACATGTATTGAGAATAGAATATGGTTTGTTGGACCTGAAATACTCCTCATCCAGGAGAGGACTATTGTTGCTACCAACCTAAGTGCATCCCCATAGGGAACTTAAGGTATTTGGAGAATTGTGTTCGCCAACGAATTATGGATCTTCATTAAGCATCTTCGTGTATTCTTGCTGTTGCTATATAGTAAAAGAGTTTCTCTCATTTTTGGTTTTGCCATTTACCTTACTGACCCAATCTCACCAGATCTCAGTACTGCACTTCACTTGGGACCAGTATGCACCTGTCCCAGAACTGTGTCCTTGGATAAGAGCTGAAGTGTCTTATCCAAGGACACATAATGGTATTCAGTGGAACTTGGATTAGAACCTAGCTCTCTTTCATTCAACATTCATTCAGGAAGCCTGTATTAAGTGGTATCTATGTTCAAAATAGACTTCCTCCTTAATATCTCACAATGCCAAGTGAAAGCACATAATTAATTACAAACGTCATTCTCTACCTGCCAAACACTACCCTATTCAAAAAACTCCAGTGGTTCCCTATGGTCTCTAAGTAAAATGCAAACTCCTCTGACATTTTAAGCTCTTCATACTCTAGCTGATTACTCTCACAAAGTCTCTCATATAGGTCTCTCCACTCACACAGCCACCATCTTGGTTCAGACCCTCATTACCTTTCCGCTAGAATTCCTCAAGTCTCTCCTGGCTGTAATCCATTCTCTGCTCAGCTGCCTAACTGATTTTTCTAAGGCATCCATCATGCCACACTCCATACCCAATAAACCCCAGTAGCTTCCTATTACCTCTAGAATCAATTATAAAATCTTCTGTTTGGCATTTAAAGAAAGCTCTTCATAACCCCTTCTTATCTTTCCAGTCTTCTTACACTTTACTCTTCTCCATGTTACTTTGATCCAGTAACACTAGCCAATCTGCTGTTTCTGGCACATGACCCTTCATTTCCAGCTTCTGTTCCTTTGCCCTGGCTGTCCCCCCACCCCCACCCCTGCTCTGCCTCCACCCCCATTCCTAGAATGTTACTTTTTCCTCATCTCCTTTTCAAATTACTGGCTTCTTGAAAGACTCAGATCAAATACTACTTCTTCAGCCTTTCCTTATCTTTCCTCCCTTCCCTTCCCTCCCCCAGTATTTTTCCCCCTGAGATTACCTATCTACTTTCTCTCTCTCTCTCTCTCTCTCTCTCTCTCACACACACACACACACACATATAAAACATACATAAAACATACATACCTAGCTATTTACATGTTACTTCTCCCAGTTAGATTATGAGCTCCTGAAGGCAGGAACTGCTTTTGCCTTTCTCTCAATCCCTAGTAGTTACCACAGTGCCTGACATTATAAGTGCTTAATAAATAAATGCTTGTGGACCTATCTTTTAAGGCTTACTGCTGCTATTCCCCTTATCGTGTTCCACATGCATTCATTCAACAAGCATTTATTAAGTTCTTGTAAGAAAAAAAATTTTAATCAACTATTAAAGGATATAAGATACTACCACTGTTGTCAGTGAACAACATTATGATGCCTAAAAGGAACAGAAATGAGCAGGAAAAGAAGTTTGTTTTAATTTCTTGTTGTTCAGTCACATCCGACTTTTTGTGACCCCATTTGGAGTTTTCTTGGCAAACATACTGGAGTGGTTTGCTATTTCCTTCTCCAGCTCCTTTTATAGATGAAGAAGGCAAACAGGATTAAGTGACTTGCCCTGGATCATACAGTTAATAAACGTCTGAGGCCAGATTTGAACTCAGGAAGTGGAATCTTTTTGACTCTAGGCCCAGCACTGTATCCATTGCACCACCTAGTTGAAGTATGATGCCTTATGCATAAACAGTTTGAAAATTTAAAGGGACAGAGAAAGATCTTTCTATTTGTTAAAAACTGAAAAAATATGAGTTAAAAGAAACACTTTCAAGATACAAAATGAGTTGGAAGAACGGGTTGAAAGAAAGCTTTCAAACATTACAGTTCCTCAACTTACATATACTTTTTATAACTAATAAGTCTAAAACTAAAAAAAAGATCGCTCATATAAACATGTGGCAACTAAGATATGAGATCAAGAGGACCATCAATTTCATAGAAGGAAATTTGTGAATTGTTGCCTTTAAATGAAAGTTGAATCCCAAAGTCAGGAGACACAAATAGACGTCATTGAAAGCTTTGGGGGGCATAGGAGATAGAAGGCTGAAACAAAGTAAGATTGAAGCAACAACTAAAGGTCACCCAAACAGCTTTCTCAGATCTGTCTGAAGCAGTAGTCAGCAGTCAGCTAAAGGAGGCTTCAGCTGTGTGATTCCTGATTCACTGGAGATACACCTCACTGAACCAAAGCTTTAATCCCAGACATTCCCCTTCAGGGTCACTTAAAGTTTAAGAGAGGTGAAGCCTCCTGTAAATGCATATTGCCATAATACTGTGCCATAAAAAAGTGAATATGCACAAGGGAAAAACATCCTAAAAATCAGAACTCTCAAAAAAATAGAACAGGCTGCCTCAGAAAGTAGGGGGTTCTCCCTCAACTGAAGCCCTCAAGTATAGAGAAGATGACAACTCGTTTGAATATTGTAGAGATGATTCTTCTTCAGGTATGGGTCAGACCATCTAACTTCTGGGGTTCCGTTTTTCTGAGATGCTCTGATTCTACTCTTTTCCCTCCTCAGAAGAGAGTTAGAGTTGAGGTTTCACAAAATAAATTATATAGTATCAGACTAGCCACGGCTGTCCACTGACCAGATTTTACAAATGAGGAAACTAAGCCCAAAGAGGAAGAAATGCCTTTCTCAAAATCACAGAGAGAATTACTGGGAAAATTAAGACTGAAACCCCCAGTCCTCCAAGTTGCCACTCACTCCCTCTTGATAAAAACAAAATAATTTTTATTGATATCTCTTGTATTTTACATCACCGAAATTTCTCCCAGTATCCCTCCTCCTCATCCCAGAGAGCCCTCCCATATAATAAATTATATTTTAAAGAAAAAAAAGAAAAAGAGGAGAAAAATTAGCAAAACTGATTAAGACAAAAAAATCCAATAATATGTATAACATACTACATCCATAGACCTTCTACCTCTGCAAAGGATTTGGAGATGAGGACAGATTTCTCATGTATCTTTTTTTTTTTTTGAGCCATGCTTTGTAATTTTGCAGCATTCACTTTTGGTTGTTTTGTGGTTGTTATTTCCATTTACATTGTTGTAGTCATATTGTATATTGTTTTCTTGGCTTTCTTACTTACTCTGCATCAGACTGTAAATCTTCCCATGTTTTTATGAATTCATTATATTTATAATTTCTTATAGCACAATAATATTCCATTACATTCATGCAGCACATTTGTTTAGCCATAACCCAATTGATGGGCATCTACATTGTTTCTAATTCTTTGCTGTCACAAAAAACACTACAATAAATATTTTAATGTATATAGAAACTTTCTTTTTATCAATGACCTCTTTGGGGTGTAAACCTAATAGTGGAATCTCAGGATCAAAGAGTATGGACATATTAGTCATTTTATTTGCATAATTCTAAAATGCTTTCCTAAATAGTTATACTCATTCACAACTACACCAACAAAAGGACCAGTGTACCTATGCCAATTTGTGGGGTATGAGGTAAAACCTCAGGGTTGTTTTGATTTGCTTTTCTCTTATTATTAGTGATTTGGGGCATTCTTTCACATGGTAATAGTTTGCATACCTTCTTTTGAGACTTGTTTGTTCTGTATTTCAACCACTTATCTACTGGGAAATAGCTTTGGGAACCATTCCTTTTTGTTAGAATTTCTGCTTGACCTCTGAAGCTGGTGCTGAAACTCAAAATCACTGGGGTAGAAGATTCCTGTTTAGATAAAGGTTAGAGTACATGGCGTCTAAGGTTCCTTGCAGCTCTGAGATTCTGTGAGAGATAAGAAAGTATTCCCTATGCTGATGGAACTTCCAGTCCAAAAGACTGGGCAATGCATAGGACCATTACCTTCCTCATTCTATACATGTGTGCTAGTGTTAATGTTGCCTAAGATCCTATTAAAATTTTTTGGCTGCTTCATTAAATGCTTGTGGATTTATTTAGTTTATTTTTTTGCTGTATGAATCAAGGGAAAACTAGCTCATGGACAGCTAGGGGAATGGGTGAGAATTAGGCTGGTAGTTTGGGCACCGAGCAATGCCTTCAGCTTTTTCTTGACATGCAGCAACTATAGGCAGGAAACACCTGGGAGTTGCCAGCCCAACACTGCCAATAGAGTGAGCCTGCTTTTCTTGAATCAACAGCTGAGGTACTTTTCCTGAGAAGTCCTTTACCCTGCTATGGCTGCTAAAAGTGATAAACTATGAGATCAGAAATTGTGAGCTGGTTTTTCTGTTCCCCTACAAACTTAGTATGTGATCATAGGCATATCACTAAAGCCTTCTAGGTCTCAGTAACAATAAACCTTACATTTGTATAGTCTCGGCCAAACTTTTAACGCCCTCCCTGACCAAAAAAAAAATTGTTTTCATTTAATTTATGTGTGTTTTGTATTTATTGATTTGCATATGTTGTTCCCTCACGATAAAATGTAAGCTCCTTGAGGGCAGGAACTACTTCATTTTTGTCAGTATGTCAGCACCTAGCACACCTGGCATTAGGAGGGACTTAAGCACTTATTGAATTGACTTGAACATTTAGTGATGCCTAGGATTTAAACAGTAGTATTTAAATGATAAAATCTTTGAAAATGATCCTTTTTTCCCCCCAGCTCCTCCCTGAAACCTAGTTTAGTGCTTCATAGAGTGGGTAACCTGAAGGAAGTTAAGATTATTACAACTAATAATCTCATTACAGACGGTTGGGAATGCCAGACTGATCTTTGCCTGGTTTGCTCCAAATTCTCACTAGCAATATAACAAAAGTTTTGGAAATTGACATCCAAAACCATCTAAGCTGCTTGCTATGGAAATTTTAGAGAAAGAATGCCTCTGAAAGAAATACTACAATAATATCTCTTAAGTCAATCTCGAAGTACTACTAAGAATAAGAAGAAAAGTGACTTTTTGAAATAGCTAATCTTCCAGGCAATCATAAATGTTATGGGCAGTGTAACTTGATAACATCAGAACAGGTTGGACAAGGACAACTTGGAAATCTAAGAGTGACTACTTTCAGCAAAGTGACTTATGCATTATTAACACTATAGTTCTTCAAGATGACAACGAGGAGTTCATATAGAAACCTGGATAAATGTGTGCAATCTGAATTTTAAAAAACTATTAGACAATTTCTATTAGAAGAACAGAATTTAATTGAATTGGAAATTTGTATGGAAACCTGGATCAAATGTGTCAGATATGAAAAAAAGAAGTGAGAGAATTAATTTTTGAAAAGCAATTATATTATTAAATCCACCAAATGGATTTAATGTGGATTTAATAAGTTGTATAAAAATCATGGGTCAAGTATAATTTGTATGTTGTATTGAAAATAAAATGAATCAAGAAGCAAATCCAAAATGAAATCTATTTTGTATACCAGCTCTCAGGCAAAAAAACACCTCCTCAAACTTAAGGTTATGTGAAATTCCTGACTCAAATCCTTGGTTACCCTGACTGCTCTGGAGTAGATAGGACCAGATGAGGGAGATACTGGAAGTAGTAACTGGGAAGAATGGAGGTTAATGTTAGAGAGTGGCTGGGAGCTTAGGAATGGACGTCAGTTCTTTCCTTTTATGGCACTGTTCAACTACATTTAAAAACTAATGTAGTATTCTTATTTCATTGAGTAGCTAGCTAAATTGTATTTCTATAGCCTTTAGATTAAGGAATTAATTTGTAATCTTAAAATATAATAATAATAATATAACATAATTCAACTTGGTAGCAGAACTTAGTTAAAGTAAAAATTTGTAGGGTTAATTTAAAAGGCAACATGATGGAGGGCAAAGAGGATAGACCTTGGGAGTCAGGAAGACCTACATACAAGAACTGCCCTTAACAAATCTCTAAGATTGTAAATTACAGAAGAATTGCTAATATGCATAGGTGGAGGGCTTTAACTTCCATACAGAGCCTCCCAGAGTTCCTCTCCAAAACATCCAGTGCTATGCATACTTCTCAAGGGAAGGTTCCACAACATTTTAATAATTCTTAAATCATACAACATTTTAAAAGCTTAACGTATGTAAATTAATTACCACAATATGGAGACAAAAATAGCTCAAAAAGCTCCTTAGTCAGCAAACATATGACTTACTTGCCAAAAGGAGGGAGATGGAAACATTGAACTAGAGTACAAACACGTTCAATCTTATGAAGAATGATGATGATTACAAGTGGTAACAACTCATAAAACAAAGGGAAGCAGAGGAAGGAAAAACCAGTTTGAAGAAAGCATAATAAGACAGCCAACTAAGCAAAGTCATCCCAGGGACATTCAAGGATGAAAATAAGATTACTACAAACAGAAGGAAGAAATGGAAAAAATTTGCAAAAGACATTTTAACAAACCGTCTTCTCCATGAAGGATAGTGAACTCATTATATTTGGACCCTAACTCACAGTCCTCAAGGGGCTTTTGGAAGAGGTAGAAATGGCAGTAAGTAGAATAAAAATGGAAAAAGCAGCTGGATTTGGATGCAGAAGATCTGGGCTGGAGATGATACAGCTATGAGGGCAATTATGGCCAGATATGCAGTGTATCTTAAGGAGAGCGATATATCAAGGGAGTAGAAAAAGTCTTAGGCCTTGGTCACGCACTGTCCTCCCTAAAATATGTTACCCAGAATTTAACACAGTATTCTCTATGCAGTCTCACCAGGCAGAATAGTATCACCTCCCTCTTTCTAAAGCAACTTTCTGCTTCAGTACTTTGAAGGGCCTATGGTTTTGTCCAGTGGGAACTCCCTTTCCTAATACACATTACAAAACCTTTGACTTTTAGTAAATAGTCTCAGAGTTGTGACTGAAAAATTCATTACCTTGTAACCAGTCTGGTGATAAGACCATCTGAACTTAGTGAAGCTGTTCCTCAAATAAAAAAAAAAATAGCCAGTCCATTGCTAGTCCCACACTCAAAGCCTTTCCAAATTCAAAATAAAAGTCTCTTTGTTGGTTCTTCCACCTTTGAAGTATGAAATTATTATTGTCAGAGTAAGAATTTTATCATGTATTCAACTTTTGATGGCAGTGAAATTCCAGCTGATCAACCAATCAATAAGTGTATATTATGTGCCAGGCATTATGCTAGACTCTAGGGGTACAAAGAAAGACTAAAATGAAATAGTCCCTGCCCTCAAGGAGCTTATATTCTATCAGATGAGATAATCTATATCCATACAAACAAATACAACTTGTGTTTGTGTGTATGTGTATATTTTGTTTCTAGGTGGGGAAGGGCACTAGCAACCAAGAGATCAGCATAGGCTTCTGAAGGAGGTGGCACTTGAGATTAATTTTAAAGGAGGCTGGAGAAGGTAATGGGTGACTAGAGATGTAATGTTATACACAAAGAAAAGCAAGCAAACTAGTTTGAAATATAGAGTGCACAAAGAGAAGTAATATGTAATAAGTCTAACATGTAATAAGATAGAAAGCAGTCATATCGTGAAGGACTTAAAATACTAAACAGAGGTGGGTTTTTTTTTACCTAGAAGCAACAGAGTCACTGAAGCTTCACGAGTGGGAATGACATTGTCAGACCTTTGGTTTAGGGATATCACTTTGGTGGCTTGTGGAGGATGAACTGGAGAGGGGAGAGTCTAGAAGGAAATAACCCAATTGTGAGAATAGAGGAGAGAATAGATCATAGAGAATTTTGTGCATTCATACCCTTTGACCACTTACCCGTTAGAGAATGATTCATGTTCTCAAATATTTGTATTATTTCCCTCTGTATCTTTGATATCAGACCTTTAGCAGTAATATTTGATTCAGCAAGAAAGAACAAAACTTATTCAAGATAATAACTAACGTTTACATAGCCCTTAACTTACATTACATGTATTTTGAACTTGTAAAAACTCTGAGGTTTCAATGATTACTTTCCTCATTTTACAGATAAAAAAATGGAGACTCATATATTACTTGCCCATGGTTATATGGCTAGTAAGTGACAAATTTAGAATTTGATCTCAAGACTTTTTGACTAAATTGAGTGCTGGAGCAGACTGCAAACCATCCATGTCTTCTCATGCTCTTGTTCACATTCTTACCTTAAATCCTTCACAGAGGGTTCATCCAACATAATGAACACACATCTCTTAACACTGCCTGGATACCAATAGAATGTGCCAATTGTCCATTGGTAATGTCTTAGTCTTGATATATGATTGACCCATCTCTTTTTCTAGTCATTTATCTCTCTGATGATTTCTTTTATATTCGTTTTGTAAATGTGTCCTTTAATAAATTATTCTAAGACAATATTTTCCTTAGCTTCAATATCTCCCTATTGAAGAAATCAAGTATTTATTGGCTAAATTGGTTTCTAGGATAAGGTGGTTTTTTGTTTCCTACTGTGGTAATTCATTTTCACTTTCTTAGGAAAGGATAGTTTGTGTAGATTATTATCATTTTATCTATTTCTCACTCTTTTGGGCATCAACAATTTATTTAGTAGGTCAAATTGGAGAGAAGCATCATGGCATAGTGGAGGGAATTCAGCGTTGGAGTTTGGGAGATTTGAGTTCATTGAGCCATCACTTCCCTATGTGTATGATTTCTGCCATTAGAATGTAAGCTTCTTGAGGGCAGGAACTGTTTTTGCTTTTGTATTTGCATTCCTAGCACATAGGGCATAGTCATCATTTTGTGAATGCTTCCCTATTCATTACTTCACATAGACAACACCAGTAGAGTATATGTGATGCTTATTTTGTACGTAACCATAAAGTATTCTATGATGCATTTTCATATAACCTTTCTATCTGGTCCACTGTTTGCAACTTTGTGAGGCACAGTTGTAAGGCCATATTGTTTGATATTTCAAGTTCTGTACTATTGTAATATGTATGTAACATTTCTGTGCACAAATTAGTACATGGATTAATATGTATCTAGAAACTATACTTATGTGTCTAGTAATTTGCAGGGATTGTAAATTTTAACTGTGGAGGGAGCATAAGAATGACAAGAGATTTGCTGTGACAGCAAAAATGCCACAGAATGGCTCACTACTTCTGCCCCTTCTTGCCAATAGTGTTTTGCCTCCTTGCAACTAATCAAAACTTCAGGACAATTTTTGCTTGGCTGGGCATGGTAAAAGTAGAAAGAACTAACAAAAAGGGTAAATGAGTTTAACTTCCAGAAAAATTCATCCAGAAAGCATAGTGTTGCAAGGCATGCTACCTATTCTCTGAGGTAGGTAAGAGGTAAGAATTTATTTTCCCTAACAGAGATAGGAGTCAAGGTTGGAGAAACTCTGTGGAGATAGTGAAAAAGTACAGTAAATAGTAGTAACATTTACAAAGTGCTTTAAGGTGGGCAATGCACTTTATATATCTTATCAATCTCTTTTAATCCTCACAATAACCCTAACAGGTAGGTGCTATCTTCTCCATTTTATAGGTAATGAAACTGAGGCTATGAGAGATTAAGTAATTTACCCAGGGTTACATAGTTAATTAATTTACTGAAGTTAGATTTCACCTTAGGGCTTCCTGACTTCAGGTCCAGCACTCTAATCCACCCTGCCACCTAGCATTGCCAGCATGCCACCATTACCTCCTAAGTATCTTACAGAAAGTGTTTAAAAGGCCCCTTTTAGGTACCATCTAAGTGGAGGTGAAAAGACAGACCAAAGAATGTGATGAATAACCTATTATTTCTACATTTGAATACTTGTACTTGTCCATGTAAATTAAAATAAAATTTATTTTGAGAAAATAAAATAAAATACAAAAATATATAAATTGCACGCTTACAAAAGGAGTTGATGTCAGCATATAAGGTGGCATCAAGTGGTGATTTTTTAGATTTTTTAGGTGGAGATTCCAAGCCAAACAAGTAAAAAATTCTCTCTGAAGTGAACCTTTCAGGTTTTGGACACTCACTCTAACACAAGGGTTACATGTATAAAGTTCAAACTCTTTTGTCTGATATACATCTCATCTGTCTTCTACCCCCAAACCCTCCAAACTAGCACTATCTTACCTTTCTAGCTTTATCATATATTACTCACTTCTACACATTCTACATTCCAGTCAAACTGCGCTACCTCCTTTCCCCTGTATACAGGCCAAACATGCTCTGTGCCCTCAAGGAAGTTAGCACTGCAATGTGGAAATGTGTCTGGACTTGGAATGAAGAGAGACCTATTTCACTAACTATTGCTCAAGAATCCCTTGCCCCCATGACTTTCTGTTTTCCTAATCTTAGAATGCTTATTCCATGGAATTCCCACTATCTGATTTTTCTGGTTTCTCCCAGGTTGCTGAGCATTGTTGGGAGAAGTGAAATCCAACTGGTTTCACACACTAAAAATTCAAACTACCTAATTTCATCTGGGCCCTGACTACTTACTGCAAGACAATCTTTATTAATTCTATTTGTAATAAAGAATGTTCAAAACTTTTTCTCCTTTTTGCCACCAGGGGTACTATACCTTCCCATACTGATTTACCTGGTTTCATACAGAGTGAAACCATTATAGGAGACCTCTCTCAGTTCCCCTCCTCAATTTCTTAAAACTCAGCATATTCATGATCTCTGTTTCCCTAGAGTCACAAACTGATCTCATTCCTTCTTCTCCTCCTCCCATCCCCCTCCCCCATCATGGCTATCCTTTTTCATTCCTCAGTCTCTTACTTGCCTCTGGCTACTTCTCATCAGCCCAAAAACATGCTCAGGTCTCCCCAACTTCCCTTCTCTTCATCCTTCTATTTTATAACAACAAATGTTCCTTCTTTCTTCTCCATTATTTCATTACTTCCTTCATTATTCCCTCTCAATCTTTACTATTACTTCATTCTCTTCCTTTCAGTATTTCATAACTTTTTCCTCCATTCATATTCCCTTCAAAAGTCTTCAAAAAGTTGTCTCTACCCCGAGACATTTACTAGATAGATTTGTCTATTCATTTACTCTCTCCCTATTTGCCATTGGACTTTCATTCTGACTGCTTTTTAAATTTTTTAGATGCAATGTCCTTTCTTTAGTCTGTTCTTGACTTTGCTGTAGCTTTTGACACTATTGTCTGCTCTCTCCTAAAAGTCTCTCTTCTTGTAGATTTGGAATACCACTGAACTCTGGGCTCTCCTTTTACCATTCTAATTATTCTTTCTCTGTCACTTTTGGCTCCATGTTCTCTTCATTATCCCTTAATGTGATGTACCTCTAGTTTGTTCTTGACCCTCTTATCTTTTTCTTTACTCTAAGTCTTTGAGCCTGTTATCTTTGCCATTCTCATTTACTTCCATGATTTTTATTACTGCCTCCATAGGGAAGGGAGGGGAATAAGCATTTACATAGCACCTGCTATGTGCCAGGCACTGTGCTAAGTACTTTCCATTATTATTTCATTTGATCCTCACAACAATCCTGTGAGATGAGTGCTATTATTATCCCCATATTACAGTTGAGGAATCTGTGGCAAACAGTTAATGACTTGACCAGGATCACACAATTAGCATCTGAGATTCCATTTGAATTCCAGTCTTCCTGACTCCAGACCTAGCTCTCTATCCACTGCACCATCCAGGTGCTTCATGAAGATGACTTCTAGTGAGTGTGTAATGGCTCATTCTTCTGAAACAAGTCTGGCTACATTTTGTTACTCAGGAATCTAGGGAGTACCCTGAGAATCTGAGGGTGTCTTTTCTCTATTGTTATTGGCTCAAGTCCCATCATCTGAGGTTCCCCCATTGTTAGGTGCTGATAACTGGCACCTAGGATCATTTAATAATTTAATATCAATTAGGTTTCACAAAAAGATATTTACTTTTGGGGGCAGCTGGGTAGAGGGGCAGGCCCAGAGTATGGAACACTTCTCATCCTGAGTTCAAATCTGGCCTCAGACACTTATTAGTTGTGTGAGCCTGGACAAGTTACTAAATCCTGTTTGCTTCAGTTCTTCATCTGCGCAATGAGCTGGAGAAGGAAATGGCAAACCGCTCCAGTATCTTTGCCAAGAAAACCCAAAGGGTCATGAAGAGTTGTACATGACTGAAATGACTAAATGAACAATTTCCTTTGAAAATATAATAATAATGAAATTACAAATAATTCCCTAACACCTTAGAGGCACACTGTCCTCTATCTACTTCATTCTCTGGGGAAAGTACGCTCAAACTTAGCTTAGTTCCTTTATAATATTGGTCCCACCAAATTCATGTCCAGTTGCAGTATGACTAGTGAATGAGTCTTCATCTTATTTACTGCTTGGCTGGGTCCAAAAGGTCACTCCTTGCTTCTTGGAGCATCAATTCTGAGTTGGCTACAAAACCTGGGCGTGGGATATCTCTGTTCCTTTATTTGAGACAAATGACAAATGCCAAGCAAGAAAAGAATCTAGACCTATATTCACAGAGGCACATTGGCTCAGATGTAAAAAGCCCAAAGCCTCTCCTCTTGTAACATTATCTCTCACCAAAAGACTTAAAGAGAACCATAAAGGTTAAACAACTTGACAGAGAAGAATGGATAAGGCCAACTCAGATCCTTTTAAAGACAATTGCATTTCAGCTACCCAGATAATCAAAAAGGTGTATCCTAATCACCATGGTTAAAAGACCAGAACCAGTTACATAGGGTCCAAACATGCTCCAATGCCTCTCCAAGGCACTTCTATTACATGCTATTATGACTCATTATCTTTCCCCTGTTCTGCCTTCACTATTTTTATCTGTCTTGCAAGTTTGTAACCTAAAAGATATCTTTAGTTCTCTCCTCTCATTCATTTCTTAACCAATCAGTTCCCTGTTGATTTCAGATCTGTGAAGTCAATCAAAACTATTCCTTCTAGAGGGTACCAAAGCACAAAAGAAAGCTGTCCCTCCAAGAAGACATCAAGTCAAAAGTCTTGAAAGCCAAGAAAGCAATAGTCAAAAGTGTACTTAGCCACAAAAGGGAGAAAATCCAAATGTCCCTTATGTTCTGGTGACCTAAGACAATTCAATTTCAATGGAAGCCAAAAGCATCCCTAGAAGGAACATTCTTGATCATGAAACCATTATTGTGATCAAGTTTTCCTTGACTATTGAGCTTCTATAAAGAAGACTGAGAACAACACCCTGGTATTCACTTCAGATATCAAGGCCAACAAATTATCAGACTAAGCAGGCTCTAAAGAAGTATATGACATCATTGTCACCAAGGTCAGCACACTGAGCTGGCCTGATGGAGGGAAGAAGGTCAACATCTAATGTTGCCAAAATAAACTGGAATTATTTCAGCTACATTCAGCTAGCCTGTTCTATATATGATAACATTTTCCACTATGTAAAAACAAACAAAATCTGTCCCTTTCTCTCTTTTTCAAGTAGGTGGCACAGCAGATAGGGCACAAGGCCTGGAATCAGTAAGACAGGAATTCAAATCTGGCCTCCAACACTTACTAGCTGTGTGACCCTGGGCAAATCACAGAACCACTATCTGCCTCAGTTTCCCCAGCTTTAAATAGGGATCAATGGTGGTCGGTTGGTTTTGTGAATCAAGTGAGATAATATTTATAAAGTGCTTAGCACAGGGTCTGGCACATAGTAGGTACTTAATAAATGCTTGTCCATTCCCCTTCTCCTCTATTCCTGCCACTACTTCTTAGAAGCATGTAAACTTATGGAAATGAGAGACACTAGTGTACCCTTCATGGAAAATTTCCTCAAAATCTCAAGCAGATTTGTTGGCAGCTGCTTGGTCTATATAGGTTCTTGCTGTTTCACAGAAGGGTCAAGAAGTAGTCTCTGGACTGATATATGTTGTAGTGGTTTGGGAGACCTGAGAGCTGCCAGGGAAGTCAGCAGGAAGGGTGTTTGTGGAAGATTAGGGAACTAGAAAATCAGTGCAGGTGATGAGTGAAAAAATTGGAAGCCAAAGCAATAAGTTTGAGGTTTGACTTGAGAAGAAAGGAAGTGGCCTGAGGGCAATTATGAATATGGTTGAGAATTTTAGTAATGCAGAGCTTTTTAGGGAATATCCAGAAAAGGCCAGTGAAATGAGGAATTCATACTATCAGTAGTTGTGAGACTCTGATTTGGTTGCTATTACATGACTCACTCTCATCCATAGAAGACACAAAAAGAGAGTGGAGTGAACCGTGATGAAAACTTTCAAGATCCAATTCTTTCAGGTACAGTAGATCAGAATTCTGTGCGTCTGGGTTTCTCCTAGCTTCTATTTCAAGATTCTATAGTTAGGAAGGCAGGGAGTTTTCACAAGAAAAGGAGGAAGGAAAGAACCATGGAGTCTGAATGCAGATGGAAGCATGCTATTTGCTCTCCTTTTCTTTTGTTGCTTTGTTTTATTTCTTCTTTCTCGTGGTTCCTCCCATTGGTTCTAATTCTTCTATGCATCATGACTAATGTGAAAATATCCTTAATATGAATGTATAAGAAGAGTCTATATCAGATTTCACACCATCTTGGGGAAGGAGGAGGAAAGGAAGGGGGAGAAAATTTAAAACTCAAAAGCTTAAGGGGGTAACTAGGTGGCACAGTGGACAGAGCTCCAGCCTTGGAGTCAGGAAGACCTGAGTTCAAATCCGGCCTTATACACATAACAATTACTACCTGTGTGACCCTGGGCAAGTCACTTAACCCCATTGCCTAGTCAAAAAAAAAAGTTTATTGATGTGAATGTTGAAAACTAAAAATAAGTTATTTTTGAAAAGGAGGAAGGAGTGAGGAAATTATGGATGATAATAACTGAAAGGTAGTTGTGACTGTGTTGGAGAGAAGCACTATGACTGGCTATCACAAAGAGCTATCATAGCCTAACCACCCTTCCATTGGTTGATCACACATCCCTTAGGGTCCTGTCACAGCTCCTTTGGGGTCATGCCATGGTACCCTATGAAGCTGGAATACCTGTCCCACCACTTGAGACCACTGCCCTATGATAACTAGCTTGGTAGATAATACGAAGCCAATTTTCCTCCTTCCTCTTCCTTTTCAGTTCAAATATCCTCTCCAGTCATTATTAGATATACTGTATCCCTGGCCAGGAGTCTGTCATTCCAATTTTAAGCAATCCATAAATCTAAATTCTATTCCCACCTTGTTCAGTTGTTTCCAACTTTTCATGACTCCCTTTAGGGTTTTCTTGGCAAAGATACTGGAGTTATTTGTCTTTTCCTTCTCCAGTTCTTTTTACAGATGAGGAAACGGAGGCAAACAGAGTTAAGTGCCTTGCCCAGGGTCACACAGCTAGTAAATGTCTGAAGCCAGATTTGAACTCAAAAAGGAAAGTCTTCCTGACTTTAGGCCCAGCACTCTATCCACTGAGGCACCTAGCTTCCTTACCAAGTTGTTAACCAGCTAGCTATTCACTACCCAAATCTGCCTTTTGTATCTAGAGGTCGTGCTTTGATAAGCAGCAGTAATAAAAACACTACCCTGTTTCTTAATATCTCTTTGCCCAGCCCTGCGTAATCTTTTAGCATGTTTTGCACTCTGTGTGGCTACATGAATCATCAGAAGTGGGTAGTAGTCATTTGGTTTGAAAAGCCTTCCAGGATTTTCCTTCATGACTTGGATATCAGTCACCAGAAGACGCCAGACCTCTCCATTCTTGTTAGCAGAACAACAAATAGCCGTTTCAAAAGAGTCACCAATCAGCACTGCTAATCTTTCTTCCTCTAACCTTTCTCTCACTTGCAAGATCTCCCACCTGACAGCACCTACAGATTGATATCACCATTCCTTGTAGGACAAGCACCTGCTTCCTTTTCAGAGCACTTAGCTTCCTCCTCTTCAGAAAAAGCCTCACATTTGTCTCATTTCCAAGAGTTCAGTTGTCCTTTTTCATTTTCCCCTTTGTGGGAGCCTGACACAGGTTAGCATTCTCCTATCTCTTCATCTCTCTTTTCCTCTTGGTTGTCACATTGATGCCTTTCTTTAGATTGTTTAAAGGAACATTTCATTCTCCATAATAATCCAGGAGGGTGAAGAGGTGTTCTTTAAGTCCCCTTTCCTTCTTTTCCGGGAGGGAGACCAGCCTGCATTTTGAGCAAAAAAAGCAGTCTTTTGCCATGACAGAAATAAAAATTTAGCCATGACAGAAATAAAAATTTAGCCCTGACAGAAATAAAAAACAACAAAAAACAACATTGCACTCTTTACTTCCTATAATGGGCTTCAGCCCCTCAGGGCAGTTTTAACATAACTGGGCACACCCAGAGAGGCTGTGGCAGGCACTCCTCAGAGGGTGGGCTCTGCCCTCCAAGGCAGTGACCAATCAGTAAGCTCTCTAGTCTTAACTCTACCCTCTTCTCTTGTGGAGGAGGGAGGAGTCAGAATAAATTGCACAGAATAAACAAGCACAAATAGGTGGCAATTTGTATCATGTGTTTAACTTTCGGACTTCAAGCATTCTGTGATTTTTTTTAGTAACCTCATTTTCACTTCAGGGCTGGGTAACCCAGCACATTTGCTGCTCTGCGCAGTAGAGAGAGAAAAAAAAATGAGAGCCTTGATGCCACAAGTTTGTGGAGCGGCTGGTATTCTGCTAGGAACTTCACTGGTCTTGTTCATCTTACAGCTGAAAAGAGCTCCTGTACTGTGCGTTCGTTGCATATTTTCATTGTTTACTTTTAAAACTCAACTTTGTGTTGCAATTGTGTTGCAAAGCCTAGTGAGACTCCTTTGGGTTCTAAGCCCAAACCTACAAAGTCAGCAATGTTGCTTAATGAGAAAACAGTTTTAAGATAACTTTGTGGGGCTTTGAGTTTGGTGTTAATGAATGGACTATTCTTTATGTCTGCAAAAAGAATGAAAGTATTCGTAAAAGTATTAGTGAATCCACTCCAGAAAGTGCTAAAGTAACCTCTCTAGTGCTAGATGAGGGATTTGAAAATGGAAAAGTGGCTAAGTTTGAGGGTTAGTGAGATGATGGTCATGCCCGCCCTCTCCTCATAGTCAGCCAAGCTGCCCTCCCACCTCCCCGCTCTGTACCTGCCAGCGAGTGTTCAAGCTCGGAGTTGGGGGCAGGGCCTCACCCTGAGGCATGTGCTTTTCATCCAGCAACAATTCAATCATAGAGCTAAAGAGAGTTTTGAGATGGCAGATTGCCCCTTTCTCTTTTTTTTTTACCTCAGGGTTCTTCTGACATCATCGCCTCTGCACCTCCCAATTACATCCAATGTTGGCTCTCATCTCCTCTCCCCTGCATTTTACAGGTTGTTTCATGGTTACTGTATTAAGGAAAGTGCATGTTATCAGAATTAAAGTTTTGTTATAAAGAATTGTATGCAGAAAAGTGTATTTTTTAGCAATCTCTAGCAAAAGATTATAGTTTTTGGTGGTTGAGGGAACCAAATCCCCTATTTCCTACAGATTCAATGTATCAACATTCACATTTTTTTTTTACTTTTGCACCCATTTTCTAGGAACGTTACCCCCGATAAAGTTGAAGATTGACTGTATGTTACCTTCTCTCCTTCCACACACTCACCCTTCATCCAAACTTCCCTATTTTTGCCAAGGACATCATCATCTTTCCAATCATCCAGGTTTGCAAACTTGAAGTAACATTGATTAATTAACTGAATACCTAATTATTATTCATAAGACTGTCACCAAGGACATATACAAAGAAAATAATGAAGCACATTCAATTACATTGTTCTCAACATTAAAGATTGACAATAATTGTTATCAATAATAATATCTGTTAGTGAGAGCAAAATATGTTTGTCATGGGAATTAAAGAATTTTAAATATTTATTTCACTTTGTCTCATCTCATTTTAATTTCAGTTTTGCATATGCTTTATAATGCATATAATGTTATTTCAGTCGAACACATATATAATTTATAAATAAATATACTTATATGGGGGGTGCATGCTCAAACATTTTTCCTTGATAGGGGAGTACGATTAAAAAGAGTTTAGAGACCACTGGCATTATTACAGGCAGTGACAACAACATAGGAAGAAAAACAGCAGTGGAGACATCCAGAAGACAAAATCCAAGAAAGATACCAGTAATAAAAGCCAAGGCCTCAAATATCTGTTTAACTGAGAGTCTTCAATTGAATTAGGGAAGTTTGGAAAATGGTAAGTTTTACTAGGGGAAAATAATTAGTTCTGTCATGGACATAGTGAGTTAGAGATGTTTATGGGACATCCAGGAGATGATGAATAGTCAGAGATACTGGAGCCATGTTGGAGAATAACTGAAATGCCAGGTTAAGGACTTGGTATTTTATCACAGATGAACTAGGAAGCCACTGAAACTTTTTGAGCAGTAGAATGATGCAGTTGGACCTATGCCTTAGGGAAGATTTTAGCAGTTTAGTGGAGGATCGATTGTAAAGAAGTGAGACTGGAAGAGAGAAATGTATTAGGAAACTATTGCCATAGTCTAGGCAAGATGTGATGAGGATCTGAACAAGGATGGCCATGTGGAGAAAAGAGGAGGAGTGTGAGAGATGTTTGTGGAAAAAGAGTTCATAAGACTTGGCAAGTAATTGGATGGAAGGTAGAGTGAAGAAGAACCAATGATGACATCAAGCCAAAAATCCTCAACGCAAATAAAAAAGTTTGGAGTTGTAGTTTTAGGGAGAAAGTTAATTCATTCAATTTTGGACATGATGAATTTGAGATGCTTATTGGATATCTTGTTAGAGATGTCCCATAGTCAGTTTGGTGATGCAGGATGGGAGTTGAGGAGAATGGTTAGGGCTAGATATAGATTAGATGAGTCAGCTGCATAGAGATGATATTTGAACCCATAGGAGAAGATGATGAAATCACCAAAGGGGGTGTGAATGTCAAGAGGAAACATAAGAGAGCCTCTGAAGGAACCCTGGGGGAGAATTATGTTAAGAAGGTAAAATGTGAATGATGATCCAGCAAAGGAGGTTGGGCTGGAAAAGATCAATCCAACAGGTTGGAAAAAAACCAGTGTTATGAAAGCCAAGGTAAGGGAGAGTATCCAGGAAGAGGTGGTGTTCAGATGTATCAAAAGCACAAACAGAAAAAGAAGTGAGAAAAGGCAATCAGATTTAGCAATTAAAATGTTGTTGTTAGCCTTGGACAGTTCATTATTATTGTATAACAGTGACTATTACAGCTGTTTAGGTGTTTTAGGTATCTGAGTCTTGTCTGAAGTATGTATCTGCCTAGTACCTAACATAGTGCTGTGCACACAGTTGACACTTAATAAGTACTTGTATGCAGACACTGATTAGCTGAATGATCCCAAGTAAGTCACTTAACCTTGGAGCCTCAGTTACCTTCTATGTAAAATGGGGACAATGTGCTTTTATCATTGTCTAACACATAGTGTAAGGAAAGTTTTTTTTTTCAAGGAAAGCATTTTGTAAACTTGTAGAACTCTTTTGTAAAGAGTTCTATATAAATGTGCTATATAAAGCGCTATATAAATGTGTCATTATCATCATTAATCCTTCCTCCAGATCTTTACTCACACCATTTCCTAGGCCATGTATATCCTCATTCTTGCTCTTAACTGGCTGAATTCCTACCCTCCCTTTAAAATCCAACTCATATCCCACCTCCTCTATGGAACCTTCCATGATTCCCTACCTTCCTGCTTGTACCTCAATAATTTGTCTGATACATCTTTAATGCCTATATAATGGGTATCTTAAGCATCTGCATTTTTTGTGTGTCTTTTTAAAAATTTTTTAATTAACTTATTTTGATTTATCAACAATCATTTCCATAACCTTTTTAGTTTTAAATTTTTCTCCCCCTCCCTTCCTACCTCCTTCCCCAAGATGGCATACAATCTGATACAGGCTATACATATACATTCCTATTAAACATATTTTCACATTAGTCATGGTGTAAGGAAGAATTAAAAACAATGGAAGGAACCACAAGAAAGAGGTAACAAAACAAAACAGAAGAAAAAAAAGAGCAAATAGTAAAGTATCTGCATTTTCACAACAATCCTATTGCATTGTCTCATTGTGGAGAGGGGAATGTGAAGGTTACGTCATCAAAGCACAGGCTCAGGCAAGCCCTACCAAACTGGAAAGGCATCATCTATGGACTCAGCCACAAACCACATCACCAAAGTCCTGAGCAAACACCAGAAGGCTGATCATGAAGTGATGAATTCCTTGGCTGAGATGATCTATAGAACACATACTTCTACAATCTCCAATGTCATTGCTGTTGGTCCTTCCTCCATTGGAGGGTTTCGCAATGTAGCCATGCAATTCTTGTCAATGTCTTCTCATAATTCCTCAAGAGGGTCCCTATCCTACACACTGCAGGCCTTTGCTCAGGCCTCTTAACATCACTCGCGTACCAATGCTTTTCATCTGTTAACCTGCTCTTTTTTTTATCACCAGTCCAACTCCTTTTCTGTTTTTCTGGGTAATAACTTTGTGATTCCAAACCTTTTGCAGTCTATCTTCCAACTTTATCATTCAACTGAAATGGCTTTCTTTAAACTTACCAGTGATTCCTTAATTGCCAAGTCTTTTTTTTTTTTTTTTAGGCAATTTCGGTCATGTGACTTGCTAGGATCACACAGCTATTAAGTGTGAAGTGTTTAGTCTGAGGCCAGATTTGAACTCAGGTCCTCCTGACTTCAGGGCCAGTGCTCTATCCACTGTGCCACCTAGCTGCCCCTTAATTGCCAAATCTAATAGCCTTTTCTTATTGCTCATCTTTCTTGATTTCTCTGTAGCCTTTGATACTGTCAATCACCCTCTTTTCCTACACACTGTCTCCTCTCTAGGCTTTTGTGATTCTGTTTACTTCCCATCTCATTCTCCTTCTACCTATCTGACCACTACTCAGGCTCATTTGCTAGATCTTTTTCCAGGTCATGTCTACTAATGATATATATCACCCAGGACTCTGTCTTGGGCCCTTTTTTCTTCTCCCACTATAACATTTTACTTGGTGGTCTCATTGACTGCCATGGGTTCAGTTATCATTTCTGTGTAGGTGATTCTCAGATCTATATATCCAACTCTAATCTCTCTCTTGACCTCTAGTCTCATATAAGAAACTCTCCCTGGATACTTTAAAGTAGATGTCCTGTAAACTTCTCAAGTTCAACATGTCCAAAACAGAACATATGATCTTTCACTCCAACCTTCCCATCTGCTGAACTTTTCAATGACTGTTAAAGGTAACACCATCCGCCCTATCGCCCAAGCCTGAAACCTTGCCATCATCCTCAGCTCTTCCCTCACACTCACCGTACATATCCAATCTATTGCCCAGTTTTATCATTTCTACTTCAGGACCAAATATAAAATTTTCCATTTGTCTTCACAACCTGACCCCTTCCTACCTTGACAGTTTTCTCATACCTTTTTCCCCATCATGTGCTCTACAATCCAGCAGCATAAGCCTTTTTGCTGTTCCTTATGCAAGACTATCTCCCTACTCCATTCCTTTTCACTGATTACCAAAACTGCGTAGAATGCTGTCTTCTACCTCTTGGTTTCTCTGGCTTCCTTCAAGACTCAGCTGAAATCTCACTTTCTGCAAGAGGCCTTTCCCCTCAATCCGAAGGCTAGTGCCTTCTCTATGAGATTACCTTCCATTACACTTTATATACAGTATGTTATGTGTACAATATTTTTCATTTTGTCTCCCCGTTAGAACGTGAACACCTAGGGGTCAGGGACTGTTTTTGCCCTTTTTTGTAACCCTAGTGTTTAGCATAGTACCTAGCACAAAGTAAGTGCTTAATAAATTCTGTTGAATAACAGACTGATACTTTTTGTATGCCAGAGGAAGCAGATAACATTTGAAATGAAACAATAGAGAAACAGTCATTCCTGTGTATTATCCTTTTTAAAATTTTTTTTGCAATGATGGTGATAAAGTAGGAGAAAAGTAGTTTGAGGGTACTAAGAATCACACAGTGGTTTATTTGTTTGTTTTTACTCCCCTTTCTCCCTTATACTATACATCCAGTCATTCATCCAGTCCTGTCAATTTTGGATTCCCCAAATATCTTTCATATCCATTCCTTCCTCTCTATTTTCACAATACCCTCCTTAGTACAGGCCCTCAGTTTAGCATCCACGTGGGCTATTGCAATAACTTTCTAATAAATTTTCCTGCCTTTACTCTCTCGTCTCTACAAAACATCATTTAAACTGCTGCCAGACTAATCTACTTTATACATAGATATTATCTTACTCTTCTGCTCAGAAGTCTTTAGTCATTCCTATTGAATTCTGTGTCAAGTTTGGTACCTTTTGACTGTCATTAAATAAAGGTTTTGCACAATCTGGGACCACCCAACTTTTCCAACCTTATCTCCTATCACTCCTCACCACACTCTGATTTGGCTAAACTGAACTCTTTTCTGACTCCTGACCATATGTAGTGGACTGTAGTCCATGCTTTTTTTCATGCTATTCTGTATCCTGGGAATATCTTCTCCCTCCTCTCTTTGCCTGTGAAATTCCCACGTTGAAGTTGAAGTTCAAATGCTACCTGTGTAGAGCCTTCGCCAATGCTAATGATCTTTTAAAGCCCCTCAGAACTCTTGGAATGTCTTATTTTGCACTGCTATAATACTAGAACCTAAGAATTAGATGGGGCTTCTGAGGCCAATCTAGCATCACTTGTGTCTAACAAAGAATCCCTTTCATAATATCCCCAAGAGTTGGTCCTTTGGGCTGTACTTAAAGGTTTCTTTTTTTTTCAGCCAAAGAAAAGGTTTATTAGAACATCCATCATATTGGGCAGACTCTTAAGGGGTGTGAACATGAGTAAGCAGTGGCTAGATTTTAAGAATCTCAGCATCTTAATGGAGACAAGATGGACCTTATGTACAGAAAGACTATGGGAGGGATCTAGGCGTGGCCAAGTAGTCTATGAGGTAATAGAACTCCAGGGACCTGGACCCAAGGGAGAATGGAGAAATGACCTGAGGCCATAGGGAGGTCCACAATGAAAGGCCAGTTGATGGGATTATAGCTGCAGGGGAACGCCAGAGATTTGGCCATGTGGGAAAGTCCAGGGTTTTTCCTTTCTGGGGCAAAAAAGCATGCTTACCCAAGTTTGGAGGCCAGCTTCTTTACCTTGAATTCGACCCAAGCCTTCTTTCAGCCAAAGACAAGGTTTATTAGAATATCTGCCATATTGGGCAGACTCTTAAGGAGTCTGAACATGAGTAAGCAGTGGCTAGATTACAAGAATCGAGCAGTGGCTAGATTTTAAGAATCTAAGCCTACTTAAAGGTTTCAAACAAAGGTGAGCCTACTATCTTCTAAAATAGTCTATCCCACTTTGGGAATCACCTTTACTCTTGTGATTTTTGCCCTAACATCAAGCCTAAATCAGCTTCTTTTCATTTCCCATTGCTTCTAGTTCTGTCTTGTCAGGGAAATCAAGCACAATAAATCTGATCCTTCTTCTACACAATAGCCCTTCCAATGTTGAAGACTGCTATTATATCTCCTTCAACCCTTTTCTTTTTCAGGTTAAAGTAGTTCTAATTCTTTCAAGTATTTCTTAGATGACATGTTCTCTAGTCCATCCTCCTGGACTATCCTGATCACCTTCTTCTGGACCTGCTGTAGCATTTCAGGGCCTTTCCTCATTTAACCACCAGAGTGTGTTACTGACCAACTGGTGGTACCTATGGAAAGATCATTCCCAGCAGTTATATGCTGGTAAGCCCAAAACTAGAGAGCTTTCTGGAGATAATGACAACCCTACTCTAGTTCTCAGAAAACTGGCTACCTCTTTCTCCCCTGACTTTGCTCCTTTGTGTGTGTCAATATTCACCTTCTTAGATTAAGAGGTTAGTGTGTAATATCCTATTCAGATGTTGGCTTGTGGTGTCCTAGCATAGTGGGAAAAAAGTATCCCATCTCTTTTAATGGAGAGCTTACTCACAAAAGCATGGAATAGCTGTATACATTTCTTTAATGGAAACAATAAGAAAAGAATAAAATCAAATACACTAACACAACTAATGTGATCTGGGAGCCCATACATCCCTTCCAGACCAGGAAGTAAAAAAACCAGGTTGTCTATAGGCAAACTAAAACCCAAGAGCTCAGGTCCTTTCCCCAGCTACTCCTACAGGGAACTAGCCAGTATTAACATTGGGATTTTCACAAATATATCAAAAGTTCCTAAAAGTCATTATTTAGCCAGTGGAGATGGCTCAGGAACTGAAAATCTGTCAGTTTTTCTCTCGAGGCCTGGGCTCTTGGCAATAGGCAATGTGGAATCCGGATCAATGGCTAATATCCTTCTCAGGGTAATTCTACTTCCATCTCGGCTCTTAGTTTAGCGCAGGCTGTATTCACTGCTTGCCCTGGGTCTGACTGTCGGCCAAAGAGGGAGGTGACCTTGCTAATAAAGTCTCAAGAAAAAACCTGGAGGGTCAAACATAGCCAGTGGTAATCCCTGGTGATTGATTACTGGGTCTCTCACTCTGTCCCCTCTCACTTTCACAAAAGTTATATTAGTCTGATGACTTTCATATCTGATACTAGATATTCTTTCTCCTTGTTCTGTCCCCACCCACAGTTCTCTCCCTTGCCTGGATTGCCTTCATTTCTTGGTGTCTGATTCAGGGGGTGACAACAGAGGGAGGGGACAGGGAAAGAAGGGTATTGCATGCCATGTGGTACCCAGAACTGAAAACGATATTCCAGATGTAATCTGACCAGGGCAGAGTATAGTGGGACTCTCACTTCCTTTGTTTTGTACACTAACGTACCCTTGGGCTGCCATGTTAGCACTGACTCACTTTGAGCTTTCAATCCACTAATACCCTCACATTTTTTTTGCCTAAACTCTTGTCAAGCCAAGACTCCCCTATCTTATAATTTTGCTGTTGATTTATTGGACCTCGGTGTGGAATTTGCATTCACCACTATTAAACCTCATCTTAATGAGTCCAAACTGTTCTAGGCTGTTGTTACATTTTTGGAACTTGATTCTATCATCTAACATTTGACCAAGCTAATAGGGATTAGCTTGGTATCATTGGCAGATTTAACAAGCATGCCTTCTATGGCTTCATCCAAGTAATTGATAACAATGTTAAATAACCCTGAGACAAGGATTGATTCCTAGGGTACTTCACTACAGACTTCTCTACAATTTGATATTGACTGATTAATGACCAACAATTCTGTGGATTTAATTATTCAACCTATTCTGAACCATCCTCTAGCCCTCATCTCTCCATCTTCTCTGCCGGAATAATTGCATGAGCTACTTTGTCAAATGTTTTGCTAAAATCTAAGAATATTATGTCAACAAAATTTTATATATGTTCCTTTACAAATTTTGATTTACCAATCTAGTTAACCTTGTCTTTTTTTCTTTTTTTGCTTTTTGGTGAGGCAATTGGGGTTAAGTGACTTGCCCAGGGTCACACAGTTAGTAAGCGCCAAGTGTCTGAGACCAGATTTGAACTTAGGTTGTTAACCTTGTCAAAGAAGAAAATGAGGTTAGTTTGTCATGGCTTGCTCTTGATAAGTCATCCTGGCTTTTGGTGATTACCATTGCACATAGTGCTCAGAAACCATCACTTTAATAATGAAAGTACTTGCCACCAAAGTCCTTTGTGTGTGTGTGTGTTTTCTTTTGCAACATGGCTAATATGGAACATGGAAATGTTTTGCATAACTTCACATGTATAATCAATATGTTGCTTGTCTTCTCAAGGGTGGGGGAGCAGTGGGAGGGAGAGAATTTGGAACTCAAATTTTTAAAAGATGAATGTTAAAATAAAAAATGTAATTGGGAAATATACATACATATGTGTGTATATACATACACACACACATATATATACATACATACATATATATATATGTATATGTATGTATATCAGCATTGGCAACTTTGGAGAGAACAAATTTAGTCAAGTGATGAGCCATATTCCACAGGTTTCAGGAAAGAGGAAGGCAGTAAGTATAGACAACTTTTTCTTGGTGTTTGGCTGAGGGGAGAAACATAAGGTGATAGCCTGAGGTGATAGTAAAGGGTTATTGTTTTTGTTTTTGTTTTTTAAAGACTGAGGAGACTTGGGCAGGTTTGAAGTCAGTAGGAAAGGAAAAAATAGAGGATAAAGACCAGAGAGAAGATGATTGAGGTTACAAACTGCAAACATGGGAGAGGTTAGGATTAAGGATACATATAGAGAGGTTGTCCTTGGTAAGGAGAAAGGTCAGCTCATTGCCAAAGACTAAGGGGGAAAGGACTGGGCAATGGCGGACTATGTTAAGGGGTTTTGAGATGGAGTGGAAGAAAAGAGATCAGGCCAAAATCTCCACCATATACCAAAATAAAAATGGGTTCATGATTTGGATGTAAAGGCTGATACTATAAGCAAACTTGGAGAGCAAGGAATAGTTTACCTGTCAGATTTATGGAGAACAGAAGAATTTATGACAGGAGATAGAGAACATTATGAAATACCAAATGGATAATTTTGATTACATTAAATTGAAAAGTTTTTGCACAAAGCCAATGCAACCAAGATTAGGAGGGAAGCATTAAATTGAGAAAGAACAATCAGTGTCTCTGATAAGGGCCTCATTTCTAAAATATATAGAGAACTAAGTCAAATTTGTAAGAATACAAGTCATTGGGGGTAGCAAGGTAGTGCAGTGGAAAAAGCACCAGCCCTGAAGTCAGGAGAAACTGAGTTCAAATCTGACCTCAGACCAAATACTTGACACTTACTTAGCTGTGTGACTCTGAGCAAGTCACTTAACCCCAACTGCCTAAAAAAAAAAAAAAGAATATAAGTCATTCCCCAATTGATAAATGGTCAAAGGATATGAACAGGCAGTTTTCAGATGAAGAAATTAAAGCCATTTATAGCCATATGAAAAAATGCTTTAAATCACTATTGATTAGAGAAATGCAAATCAAAACAACTCTGAGGTACCACATCACACCTGTCAGATTGGCCAACATGACAAAACAGGAAAATGATAAATGTTTGAGATGGGAAAATTGGAACACTAATTCACTGTTGGTGGAGTTGTGAAATGATACAACCATTTTGGAGAGCAATTTGGAACTATGCCCAAGAGGCTATAAAAATGTGCATATCCTTTGACCCAGCAATAACACTTCTAGGACTGTATCCCAAAGATATCATACAAATGGGAAAAGGATCCATGTGTACAAAAAGTTTTATAGCAGCTCTTTTTGTGGTGGCAAAAAATTGGAAATTGAGGGGACACCCATCAATTGGGGAATGGCTGAACAAGTTGTGGTATATGAATGTAATGGAATACTATTGTGCTATAAGAAATGATAAGCAGGCAGACTTCAGAAAAACCTGGAAAGACTTGTATGGATTGATGCTAAGTGAAGTGAGCAGAACCAGGAGAATGTTGTACACAGTAACAGCCACCTTGTGCGATGACTAATATTGATAGACTTAGTCCTTCTCCACAAAGCAAAGAACTAAGACATCTCCAAAAGTCTCATGACGGAAAATGCTATCCACACCCAAAGAAAGAACTATTAAGTTTGAATGGAGATCGAAGCATACTATTTTGCTTTTTTTTTTGCCCCTTCTGTTTTGTTTTGTTTCCTCTTTCTTGTGGTTCTTCCTATTGGTTCTAATTCTTCTTTACAACATGACTAATGTGAAAATGTTAATAGCAATGTATATGTATAGCCTATATCAGATTGAGTGCCCTCTTAGGGAGGGAGGTGGGGAGGGTGAGGGAGAAAAATTTAAAACTCAAAAGCTTATGGAAGTGATTGTTGATAACTCAAAATAAGTTAATAAAAAAAAGAAAAAAGTAAAGAGATCAGGTCCAATGGCCTGTTTTTTCAGTAAGAAGCAAGATCCTCTGCTGGGGGTGGGGAGCAGGTCAGGAGGGAAGGGAAGGTAAAGGAGCCTTATAGAGGGAAGAGGTTTTGAAAAGCTTTTATGGGGAGTGAGAAGACGGGTCAATTGGGAAGAATGAAAACCTAACCTTGTTGCCATGGGGGTACAATTGAATAGCATGAATTTGACCTACAGCTGCAGCGAAGCCAAAACTCAATTCTATCTTTCTAGGCAGGGTCTTTAGGATTACCAATATATGCATCAGCTCCATGCCAGACCTTTAAGATCATTATGGATAGGAAAGAATTCTCTGGAATGCTTCTAAGACCTGAACTTACTGGATATGACTACTAGAACTTGACAGGCTCATGTGAAATGTCTGAATCACTACATTTTACAAATCCTCTTGCAGCATAAGAATTTTGGCACAGTTACTGAGCTGTAGATTTTTTAAAGCTTCTGTGTGGAAGTTATTAGAACAATTATCTAAGTTTAAAAAAATCCTATCACTATCAGAAATACTTTTGAAAAATGTTATCAAAAAGTTAGGTCATATTTGTTAAAAGATGGCAGCATTATTTAACTGTGAAAAAAGTGGAAGTTAAATGCTCCGTAATTGGGTATGGCTCTACAAACTGTGATATATCAATATAAATGAAATGTTATGTTATAAAAATAGCAAATAAAGATATATGGAAACACAATAATAAATGAAAAAGACAGGTATACACACAGATTATGACTATGTAATACGAAACCACATATATTAAACAGGATTCAATGTACAAAATCAATGAAAGGGACCAGTAGGAGAGACTGATAAGCCATATGTTGGGCTTTTAGAAATTTAGTTGATTTCATACTTAAAGCTAACAAATTCAGAACTAATCAAATATTAATATACCCTTATTATTTCAGTATCTAGTTAGGGGAAAAAAAAGATAACAGCCTTCCCACTATTGAGGATGTGCCAATAACTCTAAAGAAAATTCCCAAAGAGGAGTTGCAAAGATGGCTAGCAGATGGAGTTTTATTCATATTTGTATCTTAAGTGCCTAGCATTGTGTTGGTACCTAGCAAGTTCTGAATAAATACCTGATTCCAAGGTAATAACATTTGGAAAATTTGGTGATTACCATTTGGAAGTACCAGTCCTGATGTTGTTTTTAAAGCCTTGGTCAAGAAAATATGATCATCTCTGACATGGATAGGGCTGTGTAACCCTGGGCAAATCATGTATCCTCAGTACACCAGGCAGCTAAAACTCTTAAAGTTGAGAAATTATGATCTAGGGAAAGAATTTGGAACTCAAAAAAGAGTTTAAAAAATTTTTTGCATGCAACTGGGAAAAAAATAAAACATCAAAAGAAAAATAAAAACCTAAAAAACTCAGTAACTTTGATCAACAATTTGAAAGGACTCATGATGAAAAATGCTGTCCACCTCTAAAGACAGCTGATGAACTCTGAGTACAGATTGAAGCATATTTTTACTTTTTTTGGGAGGTAGCAACACGGCTAATATGGAAATACTTTGCATGACATCATATGTATAATGGGTATTATATTGCTTTCTTAATGGATAGGGAAGAGCCTTGAGGGAGGGAATTTGAACAGAAAATAAAAATTAAAAATCCCTAAAACAAAAAAAAAAAGCTTTCTGCATTGTTTATATATATATTATATATATATACATATACATATATATATATATATGTATATATATATATCTGCATCAGTAGGAGTTTCCTCACCAGGAATTCTTTATACCAATGAAATGATAGGTCTGGACTAAAACAGAAAGTAAGCAAAAATCTTTACACTCCCAACCTCATACATTTGCTCCCTACTTTAATTTGATAATCTTGGGTAATTTTTCTCTGAGTTTGTCAGCAAGAAAATGTGGAAAACATTGGTTTACTTTGAAAGACTGCTCTAAGAAAATAAATCCTCAAAATATTTTCAATGGGCTGTTCTGTGAAAATTATTGCAAAATTTTCATTTCCTCAATGCTTTAAATTACTCAACACAGATGTCAATAAGAAAAAAAAGATGCAAAATTTCCTCCATCTTTTCAAGTCAAATTTAAAATATCTTAAGTCTTACATCAAGCAGCATTTTATGCTGTTCAGTAGCATACAACTCTTCGTGACCCTGTGGACCTGGGGTTTTCTTGGCAAAGGTACTGGAAAGGTTTGCCATTTCCTTCTCCAGTGGATTAAAGCAAACTGGAGTTAAGTGACTTGGCCAGGGTCACACAACTATTAAATGACTGAGGTCTACAGCTGATCTAGTGAAATTACAATCTTGCTAATACAAACAGGCCTGGCATTTAAAAAAAATCTAAATTGCTAATTAAGATAGAGGCAACTAGTTCTGTAGGTCTTTTCTGACATTTATCATGTACTACACCTTGTTTGGCAATTATATGTCAGTATACACTTAACACTATGTTCCTTAAGGACACTTGTATTTAAAATGGTGTCTTGCATATATTGGGGGATCAATATTTGTCAAACTGAATCTACATTTATTCCAACATATACAAGTAGACTCTGATTAAAACTGTTAAGGTTTTGAAAGATCTTTATTGAATAAAAAGTTACCTGCATTTGAATTTTCTCTTGGCTATCTTAACCAGACCAACCACACAAGCTTCTCTAAATAATTATAAATCATAACTTAGAATTAACACCCTGCCATAGAGAGGTCTTCAGCATACAAAATGTTTAAGTCAAGTGTAACAGAAGTTCACAGATTAGTATGGGCTGTCATCAAATAATAAGTTTTTCAGGAGAAAAAAAATCTAATTCAGATGTATTTGTGGCTTTTTTGTCCCTATAAACGAAAATCCTGATAAACATTATTTTTGATAAATATACAAAACTCTTGCTTACAGTAGGATAATTTAGATGGTTCTATTTCTAAGCACATTTTAATATTTCCCAATTAATGGGGGGGTGGTATTAAGGGGAAGGAGAAGGTGTTTGGAGGTTGAAGTGAGGATCTACAAGTATACACTTTATCTTTTTGCTTTCAACTACAGGCTCTCACAAGAAAAGGGGGGGGGAATGAAGCGGTCCAATTTGTTACAAAAGCATAAAGATTAGCTACTAAATTGAAAAGGAAAAATTAGTTTAAAGCTGAACAGACATTACAAATAATGGTGTGACAGAGCATGCAAACCATTCCTTTACAGTGCAGTGACTAATGATAACAGGATGAAGTTAACTGTTACACATGGAGTTGAAACTGGAAAACAATAAGCAAAATTGTTCTAAGGATTTTACACTTTAATATATCTAGTAACGACCATTCGAAATTTAATGTCTAGTTATGAAAATGCAGCAAGAAGGGTGTATTAACTACATAAAGTTTCACTAATGAGGTCCACTTTATGCCACTTTCAAGTGATCAGAATAAAAATAATTATACTACTACAAATTTGGATTTACATACATATAGCATGACATTTACACACATTGAACCTAATGGCTTGTTTACTGAAGAAATAAACGCATGGGGTACATAGGTTGTGGGGGAGGGGCATCACCACATTGAGAACAGAAAGTTACAAGGGGCATAGGTACCTTAATACATTACCAAATACCACTACCGAGTCAAGAAACCATTATGCAGCTGACTTGGCCCTAAAAAGTCTTAGGTTAGAGTCCTAACTTCATTCCAGAGTTCTTTACACTATATCATTTGACCTTTCAAATGATCCAAATCTTTATTTGTTCAAATTAACAAACCATTAGGTTTTCTATAAATCAGTTTAATTTAGTCTTAACAAGTTACAAAGTTGTGTGGTCTAAAATTAAACTAGATTTATATGTCAAATAAAATTCCATAATCAACTGCCCCTCTAATGATTATCAAGCATTAAAAATTTTCAATTCCAACTTCAAAATTGGATATGGACAATTTGAGCTCATTAACAGTGTATAAGTTTAAATGCAACACTTTGAGCCTGTTAACTTAGACTGTATTAAGTTTCTAGAATTTCCTACATCTTTCTGGACATAAATTTCTGTAAATAGTTCACCTTCCCTGTCTTAGAATCAATTAAAAAAAATTACTTTTTAGACAGTTTCATAAAGTTAAAGCTTAACAGGACAAAATACATACGTTCTAAGGGCATAGATAGACTGATGTCTATCCACTAGCATGAGCTGTTTAGGTGATGCAATAGGGACTGGACATAATTTTGTTGGTAGAAAACTTCTAGGTAAGGAAATTCCCCTCTACCAGTGAAGGCTGGCACTTTCTCTGCAACTTAAGAAAATAGCCTAGAGTATTGACAGATTGCAACTTGTCCCAGGTCACAGAGCTGCCACGTGTGCAAGGTGGGTCTTTAACCTAAGTCTTCTGGCTTGGAGATCAGCTCTCTATCCACTATCCTTTGAGTTGAACTGCTTATAAATTATATTTTTCAACAGTGTTGGTGTTCAGAGATTGTCACCCGTGTGACACTCAATTACTGATTTGTGCACAACGCACCCAAACTCACAAACTAAAATACTTAATTTAGACATCCAGGGGACAATGAAACATAAGCAGATGTTGCTTTAAAGGATTTTATTTATAATAGAATCCTATGTGCTGCAAATGCTACAATGTAGAAAAAAGACTAGGGTAGAGTTTTAAATGGAATTTCAAAAATAAGCTAGTATCAATTTCAGAAACAATCATAGATTTGAATATGATATAAACTATTAAAATCTCTTAAATGAAACCAAATAAGTGATATCTAATCATTCTGGGTATACAAGAATATGATGCTTGGAAATGCCTAATGTGAAAATTAAAACCATGAACCTAGGAATTTAATGTTTTTGAAAATAAGCCCAGACTACATATGTAATACAAAATATCTCATATTCTTTAGTAAGCATTTTCTCACTTATCATGCAGTACCACTTTTGAAATACATAATCTCTCCTTATCTGAATTCTAGCCATACTAAACTGTGGACATCAATCTTAGTATTTTATGATGTGTTCAAATGTAGCCATGAGTTAAAAAGGTAACCTACTAGGACAGAGCCCATTAGAAATGTAGTTTCTGTTACCATCTTGACCTATAAGATCATCATATCTGTACATAATTGGTATTTTTGTCACCATCTAGCATTAAAAATCCCTGCACTTCATAAGCAAACACTAGTAAATACTTCAGTACTGTGTATATGAACCAGAGTTTGTCTTAATGAATTACTAAAACAGATGTAACAACTGTTTTCAATCAAGATTAAGAACAAAATGATTAAGTTTGCTGATGATTTTTTTTCTTGGTAATTTGTGGAGTGAATTAAAAGAATCTAGTCATCAGTATTTAAATTTATATAACTAATTCTCTGCTATTTGAAAAGTAGGAAGCTGAAACTCAACCTTCATGTTCTTGACTCCATACCTAGGAAAGAGAGACCTGACTGAAGTTTTTATTTGTCCTTCATAATCCTAAAGGTTAAACTAATGTCCATTTTCACTAAGTAAAAGCCTTATTACACTGGTGTAGTCATTACCCCTGTTATAATATATAGGCTTTGTTCCTTAATATCAGCAATTCTCTATATAGCCACTACATACAAAGAAGACATGATCTGACCATCAATAAAGCTGAATCCACAAAGCATTAAGGCGCTTTATGCCAGGCTCTTATCATGAATTCCACATATTAAGTCCTATAAAGATTATTTTGATTGCTTTTTTTGGTTCAATTCTAGTTTTTTTTTGGGGGGGAAGGGGGTGGGTGGATAAATTTTGCCATGATCTTATTTTAATACACTTAAGTAATGATTTATTAATGTAGTAAGTGAAAAGTAAATTGCAAAAGGAAAGCTTTCTTAGCTAGATGATTAAGTACAGTACTTTGGATTGTTCAAAAAGGATATTGTACGACTATCCCTAAGTTTTCAGAACCAAAGCTATCTAATAAGTGGTTACTTATTGACAGCTTGGCTAAAGTTCTTAAAAATTCACTACTGCAAAAGCTAAACCTAACAATCTTCCATAATGGTTTAAAAGAAAAGTACCACTTAGGTTTTATGACAAAAACAGATATGCAGATACACTTTGATATGCTAACACGGCTGCAATTTATCAAAAGACACGTAAGATCAATTCTTATGTATTCAAGAGTTATTAAAAAATTAATGTTTTGGCCAAGCCATATTTATAAACACAAGTTGACAATGCAAAATAGTTGCATAACTAATAATGCTAGACAGCTATGATACGGTAGGTTCAAGTTAATCCCACCAGTCCAAAAATAACAAAAAACAAAACCCCTAAAAATACTTAGCCAATATAAACCTGTAGTATTTGCCTAAATTTCAATACTTACTATAATCATTGTTCTAATATTTAAAATCACATCTAAAGGATAAGGCATAGCCATCTTCTAATTGGCATATTTGTTTATTTCTCATTTAGTGAAAATGTCCTTATTTTATTTAAGTTGCAAAACAAATTTCAACTCTGATTGCTATGCAAAAGAAAGGACTGAAGGTATCTGCTTTGCAATGAACTTTACAGTTCTCAACCACCACCGCCCCCCAACACACAACATGCTATATGAAAAAAGTTACTAACTGAACTACAGGTATTAAATACTGAAAAAGTTAACAGTTTATTATAATTTATTTTATTTAACAATCTAGGAAGTTCGCAGCCATCAGCAATTCCAGTGCAATTTCAGGTGCAATTGGGAATTCAGGAATCTCTGTAGAGCTGTTAGTGTAGCGAACCTTGTAGGTAAAATACATGCATACTTTTGATAGCACATGTGATGGAATTTCTCTAAAATTAACTTCATTGGTTTCATTTTCAGCAAACTGACCTGCAAAACAAAAATAATACAGTTAAGACCTAGAGATAGCCAACATTAAACTAAAGTATTCACATAATTTAAGCTAGAGAAGGTAATCAAGACCACAAAGATAATATTCCACCATGTTTGTATAACATAATGGGATGGTTGGACAAGGTGGTATACAGTGAAAAGAATACTAGGTTTGGGAGCCAGGAAGCCTGGGTTCAAATCCAGGCTCTGCCACTTTACTAGCTTGGTGACCCTGGGCAGGTCATTTAACTTCTCTGGGCTTCAGATGCCTCATCTTAAGAATTAGATACTTTTCAGCCTTATAACTATAATCCCATTTTTATAAACTGGTTAGCAGTCATAAAGATACCTTATTTTTATTTTTTGCCTTTTTTTTTTTTGGTGAGGCAATAAAGGTTAAGTGACTTGCCCAGGGTCACACAGCTAGAAAGTGTCAAGTGTCTGAAGTCACATTTGAACTCAGATCCTCCTGACTCCAAGGCCGGAGCTCTATCCACTGAGCCACCTTATTTTTAAAGCTCTTTTTAGGGAATGAAATTCTAAAACTTTCCTTTGTAGTTCAGTTCAAGTATTTAATTATGCTTAGTGATATACCTTCATAAACCATTTGTTCTATGTACTGTTCATATAAATATAAAGTTCACTTCAAAGTCACCCATTAGCCTCCTCTTTTCCAGATTAAACCATCCAACCACCTTAGCTTTTCGTCACAAGCATTTTCAGGACTACAATGTCAATACTCACTACTTGAGGCATGTAAACCTTTTTAGAGAAATAAGGGAAATGTTACTATTTGCATCTTTGAAAACATGCACACTACAATCTCTCCACTATAGTTACTGTTCAATTTGATGGATGGTGAGGGCTCAGCAAACAAACAATATGGTATTCAGCTCTACTTGACCAGGACACTACAATAATCCCAAGGGGTCACAAAGAGTTGGACTTGACAAACAATTGAACAAAAGATTTGTAAAGTACTTCACATATATATTATCTCATTTGGTTCTTACAACAGCCCTAGAAAGGGTGCTATTATTATCCCTATTTTACTCCCATTTTACAGAGGAGGAAACAAACTAAGAGAAGTTAAGTCATTATTTGCCTAGGGTCATAGCTGCTAAATATCTGAAGTAGAATCTGAACTCAGGTCTTCCTGACTTCAAGGTCAGCACCTAATATACCACCTAAATCTTTGATAAATATGTAAATATAGCAATAGTTTAAACCCTAGATATATGGATCATGGGTAAGTTAACATTATTGTCATAAAGTTCATCTAGTCATTTGAGTATATGTCTGGGGCAGATATAACCTTTGCTGGACCAGTAGATAATGATTTACTGTAGTAGGGAACAGTGAACCAGGCTCAAAGTCAAAAAGACCTATATTCAAGTACTGCCTTTGACACTGGCTGTTTGACCCATCCCGGACAAGTGACAAACTCTCAGTACTCCAGATAACTTTTAAAGATTCTTTAAATTGCAGAGTAGGTGCTGATCTGCATTGGTTAAAGGAACTGTCTGGTGTCCTTCCCCCGCCCCCCCCCCCAAAAAAACCAAAACCTCCACTTTTTCTGCATAGTCTTCTAAGACTTTTGTTCTTTGAATGAAAAAAAAAAAAATGCCAAACAAACCCAGAAGCATCATCTGAAAAATAGCGATTAAAGGCCTCACTCAAGCTTTAAACAAGGCAACTGGAGGGAAACTAGGACTGAAGTTTGGCTTATATTCAGATATTTGTTCCTTGAATATTTTGTGGGTAAGAAAACAAATTAATCTAATAGTATTTTTTTTAAATTAATTTGCAAAGCTAGCTTAATCTTTTCCTAAGTAAGAAGACCTTAAATCAACCAACACCCATGAGTTATTAAATGTTCCAGTTAAATGAATTTGCTGGTCAGTTGAGAGTCAGAAAACTGTGGTTCAATGCTGAAAAATCTTGTGCTTCAATAAGTAAGGCACAGCTAACATAACTGAATCTTTCTTTGATATTACACCATTATATACATAAAAAATACAATTAGAGCTGGCTGAATGTGTTCCAAACTAAGGACATGACCTAGAAGTTGTTGTATTTGCTTCTCTGCTTTAAAGAAAAAAAAGTGACATTTAGATAAAATAATTTGGCTAATAATTCTTGCTGGGTAGATTTTCATTTAAATTGTTTCATTAATTTTTATTCATGTATATTGTTTCAATAAACAATTCTGCTTTATTACCCACTGTTTCATTTATTTTTCTCAAAAATCTACAGAAAGTCTGGGGAAAGATGGTTTTATAAGGAAATTGAGGCTTGGAAAGGTTAAGTAATTTGCCCAAGGGCAGACAGCTACTTGGTGGTAAAACAGTAACCTAGGCCCTTCTTCCTAGTTCTATGCCTCAAATCTCCTGGACATCATTCTCACTTTTTCCTCTTTTGTTCCAGTCCTACAGGAAAAGGTGGTGCTTCCCAAGTCCCGCCCTTTTAATTTGCACCCTTAATCCTATCCCTGCAGGTTTCTTCCAGGAGCTTGCCCCTTCCATCTTTTCACTGCTGTCTTCAATCTTCAATCTCTTTAACCACTGGCTTGTTCTTTGCTGCCCACAGATATGCCCATGTCCCTTACAATAAAAACAAAATAAAAACTTGACTCTGATCCCCTACTATCCTATCTCTGTCCTCCCTTTTATAGCCAAACTTCCAAAAAAAGTTCTACATTTGTTGTATCTATTGCCTTACCTCCCACTACAACATTTTGCAATCTGGCATCTGACATCACCACAATTGAACTCGTTCCAATATTACCAACAATCCATCATTAAATCCAATAGCCTTTTCTCAGTCCTCGGTCGCTGACACTGTTAAACCATTTTCTCCTCCCGAACTTTCCCTACCTTAAGTTTTTGAGACACTGTTGGCTACCTGATCTTCTGCCTGCTCCTTTGAAGGATGATCGTTCATATCCCACCTCCAAGACTTCCCAAGGAGCCCTCTGTGAGCCTTGGATCCTGGTCTCCCTGCTTCTGAAAACAGCCCCAGATCTAAGCCACCCACCTCGAGCTTCTTTCTTGGCCCCAAGGCCTTCTTCAGTGCTTGGGAAGCCATTCTGGGTCCTCATGTTTAGCCTCTCCCAAGCTATCCCTTTCTCTGATCTTGCCTGCTGTGAACTGGCCCTCCTGAGCATCACAATGCACATTATCACCACTGGTTACAAGGATGGGCAAAGGAAGGCACAGAACAATATAAATCATCTGCCACCCTCAGTGAGCACACTCCCACACAAGCAAACTATTCTTAATCCCATGATTCTGAACCCTTGGCTGTCATTGCACAAATCCCATTCATTCCTCAACTCAAACTACCCACTGTTTTACTTCCATCCCTCTCAACCCTACCTCCTAAATGTCTCCAAATTTACCCACTTCTTCCACTGTATTCTCTGGAATGCCTGCTCCAGTTAACTTGCTTTCATCTTAAACCTTTTCCTTTAATATTCTCTTGCTCTATCTTTAGGCTCCTCCTTCCTGATGACGAAACATCACTGGCCACCCTTTCCAGTACCAGCTGCACTTTTATGCATACCCCACCAACTTGCTGGTCAAGGGAGGGTAGGGCGAGGAAAGTCAGAATGCTTTATGCTCCCCACGACCACTTCCAGATTTTCTCTCTACAACTATCACTTAGCAACCTTTCCTCTTTTGTAGTGCATTCAATCCAAATTTGTCACCCATCAGGTTGTAGTAGCTGTAACCTATGGACTTTGAGAGTTCAGCACCAAGCTCATAGTCTTTTTCCACTCCAACTCCTGCCCTCATACTAGGAGATATCAACCTAAGTTCCTAGTTCCTCAATCTACTGATTTCCCATGACCTATTTATTCTCTATACCTCAGTTACACCCAGTGGTACCCTTGATTGTGCCATTATATCTATAAGCGTTCCACTTCCATGTTCACGAACTCCAAAATTTCTTTATTTGATCATTAGTGTATCTTTTCTTCTACCTTATGATCTACAACCCTATTCTTCATCCTCACCATAACCCCTACCACCTGCAGAATGTAAACTCGTAGACGGCAAGAACCATTTGAATCTTGCCTCTGTATCCCCAACACATAATACACAGTGCCTTGAATATGTCTTACATAAGCAAATTAATGCTTAATAAATTAAATGAATATTCAGTCTTAAATTGAGGATCAGCATAGATACAATGCTTTCCTTTAATTAACTTAAACTTATACTGGGCTTTTTTTAAAAATCCCCAAATAACAAAAATTCATACTGATGATGGTATACACACATAAAAAAAAATCAGTATTTAAAAATTTCACAAATTATCTGACAAAACAAATACACACAGTACTTCTGTTAACAATTAAAATTTTTTAAAAACTATCAAGGGCTAATATACATTTCTATACATACCTGGGCCACTTAACATGGCTTTTATTGTTCCTGATGTTAAAGCATGCTCTCTTTTTACAATAAATTCATGACCATCGGAAGATATCAATTTTACATACATAGCATCAGGTCCCTCACACCCACCATATGTTTTCTCTTCTCCATCTAAAATAAAACCAATGTTAAAAATATCTTTATGATTACATTGTTGTTAAATTGAAAGACATGTCATATTTTATTCATTAATGTTTGAAAAATATTAAAACACTATTTGAAATTTGGGGCACAACATTCTAGACATATCTATAGAAATTTTGTAAAAAATTTACACAGAAAAATCTACCTATAGATTTATAGTGGAATATTAATACCTTTCATTTTAAAAAATTGATGTTCCACTTAAGTCATCTCTTTTTACAAAGTTTGTTAATGAAATGAATGTAAATTTTCAAAGGTAAAACATATTAAAACAAATTAGTACCTTATAAACAGTGTTAAGTTGGGGGGGGGGTTTCACAAAATCAAAAAATTCTCTGGAAAGAGTTAACACCAATAATCTTGCTTATTTGTTTTTAAGTCTTATATATAACTAGGACTCGTAACCTTGTTTTAATACGTAGGTTTGCTATTGGTCATTTTAAGGTAAGGTCTAACAACATGATAACTTCAGAATGATCTATTTTAAACACAGACAGCATTATTTGCACTTTAACTCAGGATATTATAGATAGAAATTATAAAAGGCACATAAGCATCTTCCAGAAAAACATCAGGCAACTGGTTAATCCCAAGGGCACATAGCACTGGGTTGGTATAATTTCACTCCTGTTAAAGCCTCTTCAAGTTTGGCACTCCATGGGTGGCATGTGTGAAGGTAAAGCAGGGGTACTTTTTTTCTATCCAAGGTTTCATTAGCTGGCATTTTTCATTCCACTTACAGAGATTGAACTCCTGAACCTGAAAAATTATCATTTTCCCAACCATATTAGGATCATAGGTTTAGAATTAGAAAAAAATCTTAAGAGATCATTGAGTCTGCCTCCTCATTTTACAGATGAAAATATGGAGGCCCAAAGCAGTTATTTGCCCAAGGTCACACGAAGGTCCTTTGACTTCAAATCTGGCAGTCTTTCCATTATATCACACTTAAACCTTACAGAGTGTCAATACTCTTTCAAAGAAATAACTTATCCAACATTATTTAATCCTAAACAAGAGGCAGTGTGGTATAACAGAAGGTCAGTCTTGAACTAAGGAATACCAAAGTTCAAGCTAGCCTCAAATACATACTGGTTGTGTGAGCTGGGCAAGTCCAGGAGTGGGGCAGCTGCAGCCTCCAGGCCACATGTGGCCCTCTAGGTTCTCAAGTATGGCTCTTTCACAGAACAAATCCCCCTTAATAAAAGGATTTGTTCTGTAAATCTCGGACTCAGTCTGAACCCAAGGACCTAGAAGGTCACAGGTTCCCCACCTCTGCCAGTTTAACTCCTCAGTGCCTCAGAAAACTTTCTCAAACTGCAAACTGAATCACAGTTGCTGACCTGCACTGGTAGAGGAAGTTTAATCACTAGGAATTACTTACAACAATGAAATCATAGCTCTGGACAAAAAAAGAAAAACACCACCACCACCAACAAAAGAAACCAAAGCCTTAGATACATTCAGTTTTAAATGTGTGAAATACATATTTGTGAAACTGATGGTTGCTCTATTACAAATGCACTTGATTATAATGTAGTTAAATTTCTCTTGATTTAGCCAGACTTGTAGAAAAATCTGTTTTTAGCACTAAACTCTTGGAAAGAAAAAAAAAGATAAAAATTGTTAGTAATCATTATTTCATGATTAAGTTTACAGAGGATCTAAATTTTAGTTTGTCAAGGGAAAAGTGCTTAAAGTTATGCAGCAATTCCAGACCATACAAGTAATCACTATGGTAGAATGTTTATTTTCAGAGCTAAGAATGTTTTGGAAGAAAATTGTTTGAAGTTGTCGCTTAGCCCTACAACTTAGAATCAGAAAACCTCTAAATTGGAAGAGCCCTTTAAGATAAGAATGCTCTTTCCACAATGTGGTGGAAGCCTTAAAATGAAGTGTGTAAAATTTGTGGAAGAATAAACATTAAAAACTTTTAAGTTTTGTTTAAACAAAGGTAAATAGCTATAGTAACTAGAGGCAAACATCCTCATTCAACTATGCTAACACTTATTAGTTCAGTCAGGGTACTTAAGAGCTAAGGTCAAAAAAGATGCTTAGTGGGGCAGCTAGGTTGTGCAGTGCTGATAGAGCACTGGTCCTGGAGTCAGGCGAACCAGAGTTCAAATCTGGCCTCAGACACAACACTTACTAGCTGTGTGACTCTGGGGAAGTCACTTAATCCCCCTCCCTCCCCCCCCCAGTGCTTAGCTACATTTGAATCACTTCTATACTTTTAATAGTAGCCCTTGCTCAAATTCCTACATGCCTGAAAAAAAAATTTCATTAATCTCTCTCCTTAGAGTTAAAAGAACGTCCGTTTATTTTTAAGCCAAAAACTCAAAACATTCAAAAACTTTTGAGTAAATGAATTCCAAAAAAGGCCAATATTTTCCCAATAATGTACTGTAAAAGTCCTCATAAAAAAAAGTATCTACCCTGTCTGGATTGTAGAAAAACAACGTTAACTCTGCTTTTAAAAAGTTTTTTTTTTTGGCCTGTTATTCTTCTCACTCTTCCTACTTGATTTAATCTACTTTAAAGAAAAAACTGAAAGAAAAGAGATTATACTCATACTTTGTAAAGCTTGAAGTACTATATAAATGTGAATTATTATGAGCTATCATTAAGAGTTAAAAAGCTTCATTACCTTTATAAAAAACTTACCCATTATTTCCTTATGAAATTATATTTTGTTTCCACAGGAATTTTAACAAAACACCTTCCTGAAAAACCAGAGTTTTAAAGTTAATATCTGAGATCAGTATTTCTACAATTATCATTAATATTATGAATTAAAATACCACTAATTACGTAAGACACACTTTGGAAATATGGGCTACCTAATCCCATTTCTGCATACCTGAGAAGGTATCTTTATGAATATGGTGGACATTTCTAGTCAGATAATTGTTAGAGTTGAAAGAATCTAGCTAACTAAAATAATTTGAACTAAAAGGATCAAATCAATTGAACATGTATTTATTAAACATGTACTATGTACAACATACTAGGAATACAAAAGCAGAAAGTGAGACAGTCCCTGCCCCAAAGGAGTTTACATTCTACTTGGTAGATACAAACATGTACACAGATAAGCTATGAATGAATTAAAAAAAATTACTAAAAGCTCACTATGTATCAGAATTGTGTTAAGTGGCAAGGATACAAATAAAACAAGCAAGCTGGTTCTTTCCCTCAAGGAACTTACATTCTAACAAGAGAAGACAATATATATACATATCGAAAGATGATGGCCAGGGAGGAATATTTTGGTCAGGGAAATCATAGCAACAGTTGAGTTACTGTTCCCAGAGATTAAGTAGAAAGCTGGAGGTGGTGGTGGTGATGGGAACTGGAGTGTGAGTGTGTGTGTGCGCGCGCACACTAGAAAGGTAGGTTGGAATTGTCAGGCTAAGGAATTAGTATTTTATTCTAGAATTGATAGGGAGCTACTTAAGACTTTTAAATAGGGGATTAATATGGTCAATCTGTGCTTTAGTAAGACTGACAGTTGTGTGGAAGACGGAGTGATGAAGAGAAGCACTGTAGTCAGGGAGACTAATTAGGAGGCAATTACAATGATTCAGGGCTTGAACTAGGGTGATGGCAACTCAAACGTGAGAGATGGGGAATGGTGTGAAATATAGAGATATAATTCTGGAGTAGATAATACTAGCCACTAAAAAGTCCCATTGAAGGACTATGTACTACAAAACTGGTTGCACCTCTGAAGGTCCAGCAAAAACATCTGGGGAAAAAAGGTCAGAAGCTAAAAACAACAGCAACAGCAAAATGATCCTCAAAGTAAAGATACTATGTAATCAAGCATCCTTTCCCCTTGTTTTCCCAAATACTTCCTCCAAAAATGGTTTTTTTGGGTAGGGGTTATGACATTTGCCACACACCAAAAGAATAAATCTTTAAAACTGTCACTTGATAAAACACATTTGTTAAAAAAAATAAAAAAATCTACAATGGTGAAATATTCTAATTTTAAACCAAAAATGATTAATTTCCTTCTTTCTCCCCAACCCACTTTAAGACATTAGGGCCTACATTATCTGTTTGTTGTTTTCCTTTGGAAAACTATCTACTAAATATTTCAATTTTGATGGAAAACAATCACTTTACACAGCATTATAGGAAACTTCTTCTATAGGGTAAACAAGTTTTCTAGTTTTTACCACACTAGTTTGCAGAAAGGACCAAGAACATTTAAAGAACGTACATGTGGTCTTACTCAAAGAGCCTATGTCAGAAGAAAAAAAAGTAGGTTAAAGGACTAATCTTGCCCATTTCTTGTGAAATTTTCCCCATCTCTCACCTTTTCAGCTAAGTAATGAATGTTTCAGAGCCAAATGATAAGGGATAAAGATTGTGATTCCACTGATATAGGAACTCCCAGAAAGGGAAACTCCTCCTAGCAGGTCCATACCTTCTTGCAACTTACAGTCTTAAACTTGGCTAGTGTATTGAGAACTTAAGTGACCTGCCTAGGGTTATACAGTAGGTATGTGTCAGAGGCAAGATTTGAAGCCAGGTTTTCCCGGCTTTGAAGACAAAGGGGCCCTCTATCCACTATGCCATCTTAATCCTTGATTAATAGCTCATTACATGTCAAGTAATAGGTGCTGGGGATACAAAGACAAAAGTGAAACAGTACCTTACCTTCAATTGGGGAGACAACAATATGCATGTATAAATGTCTGAAAATTGCTGAAGAAAGCATGAAAGCATAATTAATGTCTAAAAATGTCCTCTGGCACTCTTTCAGCAAGACAACTCATGCAATATAGTTCTCAAGGCTTTCCCTTGATCTCAAAGGAAGCAGAAAGACTTCAATTCTCTGCTTTAAGAGTGAAGTGTAAATAAACCATTGAAGAAGAGAATGTTAGAGTTGGAAAGGACGGAGAGAAAGGAAAAGCATTAAAGTTGTGTGGCAAGCATTGTGCTAAGTACCGGGGATATGGGTACAAATGCAAGACTGTCTCTGAGATTATATTCCAGTAGGGGGAGACAACACATACAAGAAAATGGTGGCCAGGGAAAGAAGAGTACAATTTCATTCTTGATTTAACTAACTTGCCCAGAGTCACACAGCAAGTGGGGGAGAAAATGAAACTAGAATCCCTATCTGAATAATAAGCAACAAAGTTTATCAGAATATTTTTTAAGAAGCTTTAATAGATTAAATCTCACCATGTTCCAAAATGATTAGACTTATTGTTCAAATCAACAAACACTTTACTAAGTGACTGTGCAAATCACTGGGATATGGAAAACAAAGTTAGGTAAAGGGAGGTCCCTAATTTCAAGGAGTTCATCCCCTAGAGCAGAGGTGGGGAACCTACTGCCAGGCCCCAAGTGGCCCTCTAGGTCCTTAAGTGTGGCCATTTCACTGAATCCAAACTTCACAGAACAAATCCCTTTAATAAAAGGATTTGTTCTATAAAACTTGGACTTGGTCAAAAGGCCATACCTAAGGACCTAGAAGGCCACATGTAGTCTCGAGGAGGCTGCAGGTTCCCCACTCCTGAACTAGAGGAGAACAGGTATCACACAAAAACGAGAGGGGGGGGTTTTTGGGGGGGGGGGGGGGGGGAAGATCAGGAAAGGACTTATGGAAGAAAAAAGATATACGTTAAGGCTTTAAAGGATGAGGAAGAATTTAACTTGGTGAGGTTGCACATATACTGTTTGTAGATAGCATCAATTCCTTGATATCCCTACAGGAACTTCTTAAGATTCATAGTCAAATGATACTTCATCTACCTAGTGAATGAAGAATGCATACTGGTCCCGTAACAGGAAGCTAAATGGGCATCAGTACAAATTTTGATCACGTACTACAGGTGGACAATAAATGATAATCTGGTACTGAGCAGGAAGAAGAAAAAAGAATTTACTGCACTTGGTAAACTGTACAGCTTTTTTCAATAATCCAAAGCTGCTTCCTGATGCAAAAACCTATTTTTTCCAGTGATGTTACATAGCTGGAAATCAGAGTACCATGCTCTCAGAAGACTCAAAATCACTGATAACCCAAAGGGCAATGGAAAGACAGAGTCAGTATTTTCACATTGGGTTGCATCACATTAACAATTATTTATGTGAAAGTAGCATAAAAGACATTAAAAGAACATACAAACAGAAAACAACGTAGTTGTCTCACATAGTGAGGATGGGGAGCCTTATATGCACTGATGGAAAGAAAGAACAACAAGAATTGAAACCAAACACCGCAATTATAGTTAGCAAGCTTGGCCCCAAAGAAGAAATATGAAAATTCACCTCCCTTCTTTGTAGTGAGGAGGATCTATGGATATAGAACACTGTCTATACTGTCCATGGGATTAATCTAGAATTGGAAGTGATTTCAGGTATCAAGTCTGACCCCCTCATACTACTGATGGGGAATCTGAGGCTCAGAGTAGTTAAGTGACTTGCCCAAGGACATAGAGGTATCAAGTGTTCAAGTCAAGATTTAAACTATTCCAGGGGCAGCTAGGTGGTGCAGTGGATAGAGCATCAGCCCTGAAGTCAGGAGGACCCGAGTTCAAATTAGGCCTCAGACCAAACACATGACACTTACTAGCTGTGTGACCCTGGGCATGTCACTTAACCCCAATTGCCCTCCCCCCCCCGCAAAAAATTTAAACTATTCCCTACCCCCTCATTTTTTTTTAAAATAAGAGATTACTCTAAGTGGAGCAAGGGGAGGAATACAAAAATAATGTAAAAACAAAAAATATAAAAATAACAAATATCAATAAGAATTTTAGACGTTTCAAATGGGTACTTTTCTAAGAAAAAATAAGGCAGAATGCAAAGAATGCTGAATTCTGAGCAGAAATCCTGCATTAAAATCCTAGCTGTCATTTATTACTTGACCTCTCTGAGCTTCATCTCCCACAACTGGTAAAATGAAAGATCTATACTAAATGACTGCTAAGGTCCTTTCTTTCTCTCTATCTATGATGTTATCTGGAATAATTCCCTTGGGTAAAAAAAAAAAAGTTACACTTAACTTAGATGGTAACCAAACAACTATCCAAATCACACCTTGAAAACACCTTATGATAGCAGTTGTTTCTTTGCACTTAATAACAATACCACTGTTTGATGTATTTTAATTGAGAGAATAGAACTAAAGTAAAATTTGAATAGTTACAAATTTCAGTAGCCCAGGAAGTAGTTAAAATTAGAATATCTGAAAAATGTTTAAGTTTGAATTCAAGTTTTTCCCCTCCTCTGTACAAAAAGTATAAAATACAAGCGTACAAGTGTCCATTCTGACATTCATGAATTTAACCTCTCTAAGCTTTAATTTTTTTATCTGAAAACCAGGCTATGTGTACGACCTATTTCAAAAGTTATTGGTGAGGATCAAGCAAGAAAATATATGGAAAATGTATTGTAAGAACTATCTTTAATAAATAAAACATTATTTGTACTTCTTATATACAGAGAACAGTGCTAGCTTTGGGTAGAAGTAAAAGTACATATACTGGAGTCTTGAGGCACTTATAATCTATGAAGGGGAGACACACGTATACAAATAAATATCCTACCAGATAGTGTCTGATTAGAGCAAAGGAGATTAAAAAAAATAGCAAAGGAGAAACAAAGTACTTACACATGCAAGTATACCCATATGTACAAAAACACTTATACATACATACAATAGCAATTATGAAAAGTTGTACATGCTAGAACATAGCTGTAAAAATAAAAAAATAGATCGCTATCCTACTACCCTTCCTTGCTATGCTTAATAATGTGATTTAGAGTAAAAAAGTAGATTCCATCATTAAATAATTGGATTTTCTAGATGACTAAAAACATGAACTTAAGATCATTTAAAAATTAATAAAAACAACAAAAGCTTCAGCAAAATAATATAAATAGCATTTAAGGTATAGATTTTTAAAAAAAAGATATCAAAAGAAGCATTATAGACTGCATTGCCTTTAATATTATGAAGGATAAGGAAGGTCAGAATCTATTTGAAGGGGAAGAGAAGAATTTTCTATTTTACTCATTCCAGTTCCTAAGAAGAAATGTTACAACTCTACTGAACCTTGAAGGAATAAACAATTTGGGGGGCAGCTTGGTGGTGCAGTGGATTGAGCACCAGCCCTGGAGTCAGTAGGACCCAAGTTCAAATGTGATCCAAGACACAAAACACTCACTAGCTGTGTGACTCTGGGCAAGTCAATTGATCCCAATTGCCTCACCATTTAAAAAAAAAAAAAGGAATAAGAAACTTAAATTTTTAACATATTTCTCAAATTAATAGTTCTCTTTACTTAAGAATTCACAAGTAGAGTTTCTTTCTCATTAGATTCATACCTAGAAATTTCTTGAGTTTTCTGATATTACTAATTTTAGATAAAGATATCAAAAATCATTCTTCAAAATATTTTGATAATTATCATTGGAATGTCCTTGGTGTTATAGTTGAGTTTACTATCTGTGTTGCCATTTCCTGGGTTTAGTTCCCAAGGGAACATATCTGACAGAAGTACTGACTAAAGGGGCACAGTGAAACGCACTTTTTTTTTTTTATCATGACCAATATATGGCCTTGTTTTGCTTTACTATGCTTATGTTATATGGAAGGTTTTGTTTTGTTTTTCAAATGTGTGTATATGAGAAATAGTGATAGTGATGCAAAAAGAAAAAAGTCATTGTAGCATTTAAAAAGATAGCAAAGAAGGTAACAGAAAGGAAGCTAAGGAGGAGATACAGGAAAGCTTTGAATCTACGATGTCAAATTTATTATCTTCTTTAAAAAAAATCTAAAATGTACTACTGAAATCATGGTTTCATGTATAATTTTTTTTCTCTTCTGTGATTGTGGAAATGCTCATACTTGTTGATTTTCAAAAACCTGAATTACCACACCCTCATTTACTTTTTTAAAAGAAGTTAACCATGGAATTCCAATCTCCCCAACTATATTTTAAGTCTCCATAAGGGAAAAACATTTTTGTCCCCCATGGCCTAATGCAGAGTCCAATAGTTACTGATGAGCTTCAAGCAAAGTTCCCAACTTCTAGAATGTTATTCTAAACTTGATGGCCACCTAATGGTAAAATGGAGGACATACCAAGATACTTTCCAATCTCTCTCACACTGAAATGTAGATATATGAACTTTAGAGCTTCCAGAGAATGGAGATATCTTTGTGGGTTCTTTCTTTTGGTATCCTGTCTTCACTAGATTAAGTATTTAATTACCACTACTCCTCTCCCACCCACCCCCAACAAAAAAAAAATTTGAGCCAGGCTGAGAGCCATTTTCCAACCTCCATACCAAGATATGAATATATATATGTGTGTATACACACACACACACGTATGTACATATATATGGAAATATAGCTCTCTTTTTACAGCACTTTCAAACAACAAATATTTAGTAAGCACCTACTATGTGTCACACTCTATGTATGCTAGATGCCAGGGATACAAAAAGAAATTTTACCTTTCCCAAGGATCTTTGAGAAAACATATACATATATAAATAAATACAAAGTACACGCTTTACAAGGTAAATATAGAGTAATTTCAGAAGGGGAGGGGGGAGAAACTGAGAGAATGGAAAATTGGGAAAGGCCTAAAATTAGGAAGAAATGACACTTTAGCTGAGCTTTGAATAGAGATTGAAAAGTTAAGAGGTATGAATGAAGAGTGAATGCATTCTAGTACATGGGAAATAGTTTGTGCAAAAAGTTCCAGAGACCAAAGATGGAATGCTGTGTTTTATGTACACACAGACACACACACGGAATAACAAGCAGACTAGTTTGGTTAGAAGGCGGGCACATCAGAGGAATAATGTGAAATCAACCTAGAAAAACTGGAATCAGGTTGTGAAGGGCTTTAAATGTTAAACAGAAGAGGTTTTAGACTACTCTATAAGGGAAAAGGAAGCCACTGAAGTCTCCTGAGTAAGGGAGTTCCACAGCCAGAACTATGCTATGGGCATATTATTTTGGCAGCTTAGTGGAGGGTAGATTAGAGAGAGGGAGAGATTTAGGGCATTAAGTTACTGAAACAGTTCAAGTGAAATGTGATATAATGCCTTGAACTAGGGGTGGTTGCTAGTGTTAGTAGAGATGGACTTTGTAGTGGAAGGAAGTGGAGAGGAAGAATTAGCAAGACCTAGCAACCTATTCTGGATATGGTAGGTAAGGGACAGAGAAGAGATGAGGAAGACTGAAGTAAGATCTCTCTTTTGCCTTAAGCAAATTCTGATTTGAAGAACCTAAATTCACAGAATCAAAATTGTGCTTTTCATCAACCACCTAATTCAGTTGTTCTTAAACTGGGTTATGTGAACTTGTTTAATAATCTTTTGGTTAACGATTTCAATATAATTGGTTTCCATTGTAATCCTATGTATTTTATTTTATGCATTTAAATAGATTATTTTGAAAATAGGCTTTGCCAGATTGGCAAAGGGGTACATGACACAAAAAAGGTTAAGAACCTTATTTGGTTTAATCTATGCCTCCAAAAGAATTCCTTCTACAACATACCTGACAAATGGCCATCCAGTAAGAAGCACATTCCATTTTGATTAGAATCTTGGTTCTGCCTAGAATCTGTGTGATTCTGGGCAAGTCACTTAACTTGGGCTTCAGTTCTCATCTATAAAATGAGGGCATTGGACTAAATGACCATTAAGGTCCCTTGCAAGGCTAAGCCTATGATTCAAATTTTAACTCCTACCCCCTCCCCCACATCATTATAAATAAGTCTCTTTAGAGAATATTTTCCTATCTTTTGAATTCCTAGCTTAGTGCCTTAAGTGCTTAAAACAAGTTTGAGGAATTAATGTTTTTTGGAAATTTCTAAAAGTAACCACTTTTCTGTTAAGATAAGTAGCACTGGAGTCAAACTGGCAATACTCTTCAATCTGCCAATTTGGTACCTATTAAAGAAATCAATGGGAAACTTACATAAGGATAATATTCCTCTAATATTTTTGGAATTTTTCTGTGTAGATTAGAACTTTCCATTTCAGTGACCTGTAAATTATTTTACTAGGTAGATGGTACCCAGGTTAGTGGAAGCTTGCAGTTAAATTACTCTTTTAAAAATGACTTATGGGAAAAGAAAAGACTTACAGGAACTATCCTTAATTTGTTTTGGGAAATCCATCTATCTTCAAAACAAAACAAATGTTCTAAAGTAGCATGCTGTTTATATAAGGGAACTTCCTCTGGTAGTTGGGCAGATGCTTTCTCTCTGATTCCTAACCATCTCTGTGTCTGTTTAGTTAGCCCAAGAGTTTTTCTTATTCTTAGAACCTAAACACAATCTTCAAAAAATAAAATAAAATAAAAAAATTGCCCAACTTGTGACCAAAACACAGATGTATACATTTCCCTTTCCTTAAAAAAAAAAAGTGCATTATGCTCCATTAGAATACTAAAAATGCATCTATCAGGTAACTTCTTGAAGCAGATTCTGATGGGATTATGTAGATGTAAGATACTGTTTTTAAATGTTACAGGCAAAAAATTTGTTTTAAATAGAAAAAGAAAAACCATTTTAAAGAAATTTATTCTTTTCAAAATTATCTATGCAATCCCCTAACTATTCTCAGCCTAACTTTCTTAGGTAGATTATTTAAATATGATAATAACAATATATAAATTCACTGTATATATGTGATACTTCATGTGGCCAACTTGGACATTATGCCACCACACCACTCAGAAGTAATGAACTTTCTTTTTTTTAAATCCAGAATTAAAGTACTCTTGGCCAGGGTTAGCTATTTGATAATTTTAAAAATGGTGATAGTTGTAATGTTGGTGTTCAATGTGGAAGTCTGTATGTGTGGTAGAAATGCAGGTAAGAGTCCTAAAGTTTTTGTGGATTAGACCTTCAATTTTTTTTTTTTTACCAAGTGAATAAAAAGTGCCCTTAAGCCCATACCTTACCCTGCTAAAGTCTGAAATATGTTTAATAATGATAGTGGAAACAATTGTTTAAAATTAAATTTTGCTCCACCATTGGACCCTTCATACATGACGGGTGAAAATGAACTAGACTTGTTTCTTTTCCAAACCTAATTTCTAATATTTATAGAACCACTTGACAACAGACAGTACTATTTAATTTTATTATAAGTGGGTGGATTTGATTGCAGCCATTTCTTTTAGCACTGAAAATATTGCATATGGAAAGAAAACTTAAGACAAGCTTCTCTGAAAATCGAATACATTAATAATTTTGTTGGTTTAAGTAAGCCAGATAATTAATATCAGTTCTCTGTAAGCTCCTGCTCAAAAGCCTAATATAACCTGAAAATAATACCACATTTTTATTGTCTTAGCACAGTAATCTTTAAGAACAGTTTCTTTTTGGGAATGTTACTTCACGATCTCTTAACTACAGACAAAAACTTTTAATCTATTGGGGAATGAATCCTTGCTAATTACAGGCAATTGCCCTTCTTAATTCCTGTGATTTGTTTCAATCTTTTAAAAAGGCACAGGTTAGGTTGTTAGAAATGAAAGGGTTTACACCTTTCTAGTTGTAGAAAAGTTTTTTTAAATTTTAACTGTTACTTATTAGCAGAAGAATACATGAAACATAGTAGTTTGTCATTGCCATGTTTATTTTTAGGAGACTATATTACTGGTATATGCTACCTGTGAGAATCTTTATTCTGTGAACCTAATGGCATAGTTTTTTTCAACTGTCACATCAGGCAATTGTCTAATGCCTTTTGTTGCTTAATTCTACGATGAATTGACAGCATTGTTGATTATATTCTAAACCATTTTCAAAGGCATATGCTTGCCTAAGTTCAGTCTTTTATTTTATTTCATAACTTAATAAAAAATACTGCCCTGATGGTATAACTGACAGGAATGCTTGTACCAGTTGATAAGGTAATAAAAATGTGAAAGGGAGGGAAAATAGGCCTCTTCACTTGACTTGAGTCTGTTACATTTTTGAGTGCCATCTATGTCAACATTACTGCAAAATTTAGATTTGGGGATCCTCGACCATTTTTTGAGATGAATTAAATAAAACAGTAATAGTCTTTCACAGTTTAGAAACTTGATAAATCAAAACATTTTATTTTGGCATTTAGCATTGTGATTTACTTAACAGTTATGTATGATTGCTGGGCATGCATTAAATATTGCACCATATTTTAAAACTTTGGATATGATTTTGAGTATGAAAAAATTCTTTCTTAAATTTCATCAGCAACAGCAACACTGTAGTCTGTGAATTTTTTTGGGGGGGGGCTAGGCAATGGGGTTAAGTGACTCGCTCAGGGTCACACAGCTAGTAAGCGTCAAGTGTCTGAGGCTGGATTTGAACTCAGGTCCTCCTGACTCCAGGGCCAGTGCTTTATCCACTGCACCACCTAGTTGCATCTATGTGAAAATTTAAGATATTCACAATAAACTTCATAGCTGAAGTACCTAAATTTGTACCACTTATGTGTAATAAATAACTAAACTTGTACAATTCTGTTATGAATATACAACACCTTTGATTTTGAACATGATAATATTATTTGCTGTTTCTAATTGATTCTGTAAAATCTGAATTAAAGTAAATGTTTCTGCAGTGAAAAAAAATAAAGTAGCATGCTAGGGAAAAAAATCTAATTTTTAAAAAATGAAGATTGGAACTATTTGGACTTCAGCACACAGGCTGAATGCAGAGGGGGAAAAAGTCATTTATTAGGTGGTAAAGAAAAGACAAATACATAGCAAGTTGTTATTTTGTTTCCAAGGTCATAATTGGGTTATTATTCCAACTTTTTTCTGAAACAGTCCAGTTTTACCAAAATAATAAATGTAACTGAACTGCATGTAATTCAATGTAGTACACATATTGTTTGCTTGGCTAGTCTCTTATTAATCCTCTTTTAGCTATTTATAAATCTTGTAATCTGCTAGAAATAAATCCTAAATCTTTCAGGTAATCAGGTTGAAAAAACACTTCTGATTTAAAGAATTCTATTTATTTATATGTGTGTGTATATATGAAATGTGGACATACGCATATATGTATGTATTGAAGTCATTTCCCAAATGATAAATGGTCAGAGGATATGAATAGCTAATTTTTTCAATGAAGTCAAAACTATATATAATATATATATATATGGAGACAGGGAGAGAGAGAGTCATGAAAAAATGCTCTAAACCATTATTGATGAGAGAAATGCAAATTAACACAACTTTGAAATATCATCACATACCTATCAGATTGGTTAAAATGATAGATTTCCTTTAACTGGGGAATGGCCTAACAAGTTATAGCATATGATTCTAATGGAATACCACCACACTATAAGAAATGATGAGCTCGTTAATTTTAGAAAAACATGGAAAGACCTGGACTTGTGAAGGAAGATGCTATCCACCTCCAGAAAAAGCACTCATACTTAGAAATATGTACAGTATTGTTTTACATATATGTATGTGTGTATACGAATGTATGCAGGTATAAATGTGTGTATATATTCATATTTATGTTTAATTGTAGCCTTCTCTAGGGTGAGCAGAGAAAAAAAATTTCAATTTTTTCCTATTCACTTTCACTTTAGAATTTGAAAAATATCACTGACTAGTGACCATCAATGCCTTTTAATTTCATCACACACAAATAAGTACTACTTATATCTTTATAACTCTTAAAATATCAATTCATCTGCTTTCAACAATCTATTTTGTGCAAATGAGCAGTGAATAAAGCAATTTTAAAATTGTTTATATTTGCATCCAAAATATACTAGCTAGAAATCTGTAGGCCACATTTACCTTTCAAATGATGCTCTGACTAGGTTAATATTTTACTTTTCTTGAGCATATAATAGCTAAGAGTGCCCATGTGTAAGAGTGCCATTCACCAATGGAAACCAATCTCCGATTACAAATATTACATTTAATTCACCTGTACTGACCTTCATGCAGTAGATATGACTAATTTTTTAAAAATACAGATTCCTTTCCATTCTATGGCTAGTTATATAGAGAGGAATAAGCAGGAAAGGAAAGTGGAAAGGACAAGGAGGTGAAAAAGAGATGTTCAGGAGGAAGGGAAAGTAGAAATAAGCTTACTCAACTTTCTGAGTTAGTCATATATTTCAGTGGATCTCTGATGGAGGAGGAGGTACCATTTTTCATTCCTGTCAAATGCCTTTCCCCAGCATTAACAAGCTGAGTGACCATGGGCAAGACTCTGTGCTTTCCTTATCTGTAAAATGGGAATTAATTCTGTATTATATATCATACCATGTTGTTGGGAGGCTCAAATGAGCAAATATAAAGATCTGAATCTGAAGAATTATATCAACATCAGTTATTATTGAGCTCCAGTGAGTTCCCCATAAGAAATCTCCCTAACAGCTTTCAATATTTCTTGAGTAAAACTGTAGTACTCACACTGTCCATGTAACCCCTTGCTCTTATTATATGACCAGACCACATATTTTTCCAGTCAGTTCCTGGATAATAATCTTACACTACCGGGATAACATACTTTATTTAGCCTATTTGCAACCCTCCACTGTCTCAGGGTCCTTCAGAATCTATTATGTTCCAGGACTGCTACAGCAGGAGAGTCTGAAATAATTGCAAGTTATTATTAGAGTACCTAGCTGATTACTATGATTGAACCAACTAAAATCATTTTGAAATTATCCACCATTCACAGATCTGCTGACTGCTCTTATTAAACCTTTAGTGAGAAAACTACAGCTCAGTACATCATAGCACAACCTCCCCCGTCCATTATCACCTATAAAATATTTCCAGAGAAGTTAAACTCTATGGCACACCTACCTGTTACTGATGGTATTCAGGAGCTCACTAGACTGAGGTTACTGATGATGGAGTTCTCAAAGCATTGGTCATACAGTGAATACTTTAATTGGTAGAGATGTATAAAAGATGCCAATGATGAAGAGGTTCTCTGTTAATACAAATACTTTCAACTAACTAGAATGCTCCTCTTCCCATTATTTGGAGCTTTTCTTGGCAATCCTTAGTGTAACATGTTAACAGTCCACAGTGATAAAAACTACACAACATCAGGGAATTCAGAAAACTAAGGTATCCTAGGTATCCTGTAATTCCTAATCAACATGTCAAAGCCATCTGTCATGTAGATTTCTAATTGTCTCCTAAATACAAAGAAGTTTAAAATACTGGTTAATATGCTAAGACTGGAATGAAGGATAAACAAATTCATATCTCTATTAATATAATAATTATCAAACATCAATGATGGTAAGGCACTTAAGTTAGGTGCTATGAGTGATATATAGGGCACAATCCCCGACCGTAAGGAGCTTATAATTAAGGAGAGCAAGACTAATTATACATACTATATATATACATATATATATATATACACACACACACACATATACACACATACATAATTATCATACAAGCTAGGAAACACTAGGGACAGCTTTCATCAAAGTGTCTGGAGGTGGGCCTTAAAGGATGCTTAGAGAGTAGATGGGAAAGGAATTTCAGGTTTAGGGTACATTGTGGGCAAAAATAAGAAAGGAAAGAGAAGGATGGAAAGGCAGGAAGGCCATTAATGTCCAATTAAGTATAGTTAGGGTAACATTATTTGCTAAACCAAAAAATTTGATTTAAGTTCACAAAATATATTGCTTTTGCAAAATCTTATTAAAATTATGGTTTTCCCCTTGAAATGGAAATTATACTATATTACCCTAGTTCCCCCTTTTACCTCTTTAGTCCATCTTCCTCTTTCCTCTCATCCCAGAAATGAGATCATTCTACAAACACCAGACTTAGGTCCACATGTCTTCTCCTCCCTTACAGATTTCAAACAAACTCACCTGCTACTACATTTTTATGTTAACTTCCAAATTTATATCTCTGATTTTAATTTTTCTCGAGTTCCAGTTCAGCATTTCCCCAAGTGCAGGACAATTTGGATACTCCATTATCACTTAACTTCTTTGGGCCTTAGTTTCTTAATCTGAACAATGACAGTTTATATAAGATTTCAACAGCTTTACAGGTTCATAGATATGGAGACTGCACAGGCCATCTAGTTCAATTCCCTCCTTTTCTAAAAGAAGGAACTGGGGCTGAGGAAGGCTAAGTGTCTTGCCTAAGGTCACACAGTTTAAAAATGTCAGAGATGGGCTTTAATAATAACAGTTAATATTTACATAGTACTTATTATGTGCTAAGCACTTTACAAATATCTCATTTTATTCTCACAACTTTGGTAGGTTGATGCCATTATTATTCCCATTTTATACATGAGGAAACCGAAGCAAACAGAAGTTAAGCGCTTTGTCCAGGGTCATACAGCTAGTAGATGTCTGAATCTTGATTTGAACTCAAGTCTTCCTGGCCATGTCCCCCAACTCTAGAACTCAGTGCTTTCTTCCACTGTTACATAGTCTCCAATTTCTAAGCCCAAACTAAGCTTATCACTTCTCCCCTCCCATTAACATCCTCCCTTCCCAATTTCCCTCTCTATGAAACAATTCAACACATATTTATTAACTGTCTACTTTGTACAAGGCCCTAGACATAGAAACACTAAACAAAAATAAAGACATCTTTGGTTCCTCTCCCAATAAAACAAACATTTAAGGTCCATAGTGTACCAGGCACTGGAGTAAAATACAAAGTTTCTTTAAGACTATCAAATTTGCTGATAGCACAAAACTGGGAAGGATAGCTAATATAGCGGGTGAGCCAGGATTCAAAAAAAGTCTTAACAAGCTAAACACTAAGCTGAATCTGGGTTTAAAAAAATCAATTCTACAAGTACAAGATAGATAGGCATGTCTAGCCAACTACTAATCTGAAAAAGACATGAGGGGTAGAATATTACTATTCTGTAAGAAACAATGAATATAAAAAAGCATGGAAAGATATATAATCAAAACTCTGCAAAATCATAACGAGCCATGTCTGGTCCTAAACAAATATATAAGAAAGTACCTTCCTTCATTTCTTTGAGTAAGTAAGGGAAAGTGGTTATGAAACACTGCTAGTTGTCAGACTTTTGGGATATGTTGGTTGGCTTTTCCCTCACTTTTTTATTCTTTTATACAAGGAAAGAGGAAGGAGGAGGAATACACTGGGAAATATAAGTGCTGGGAAAAAAAAGAGTATCAGAAAAATTTTATTTTAAATAAAAAGATAAACCAAAAAGTAGTCTATCAAGAAAAAAAAATGGCAATTTTAGTGAATTGTAAACTCATTATGAGCCAATAGTGTGATACAGCAGCCAAGAAAGCTAATTCAATCTTAAATTACATTGAGAAGCACCGTGTCCAAGAATAAGGAGATGAGAGTCCTCTTGTATCCTCTACTTGGTCAGACCACAGCTGGAGTATTATGTTCAGTTCAGGGTGCATTTTAGTAAAGAAACTGATAACCTACAGAACATCTAGAATGGCAAAAAAGTATAATGAGGAGCCTTGAATTTAACCTATAAATGAAGGAACTGGGAATGTTTAGTTGGGAAGAGAGAAAATTAAAGGTGGACCTGCCTGATTGATGGCTTGAAAGTATCTACAAGGCTATTTTCAGAAAGAGGGATTAGACTTATTCTACTAGGCTCCAGGGAGCAGAGCCAGAGGGCAAAGCCTGGGGGCACAGGTGAAAGTTGCTTAACTTCTTAACAGAATATCTAAAAGTAGAATGGCTTGCCTCAGGCACTTCTCTTTACTTGAGACCTCTTAAGAAAGGATAGCCAGGGGTGGGGGTGGGGAACCTTTCAGCTCTGAGGAGACAAGTGGCCTTTTGACTAAGTATAGAACAAATCCTTTTGTTAAGGGGATTTGTTCTGTGAAGTCTAGATTCAGTCAAAGAGCCTCACTTCAGGACCAAGAGGACCACAAGTTCCCCACCCCTGGGCTTGATTGACCACTTGTCAGGTATATTGTGGGGGATATCCCTTCTTCCCACCCTCCATGTATGATTAGTTCCTGCTCTCATACAGCTTACAATCCAACAAGAGGATACAGCACATGAAAACATACCTATAATACAAAATTCATCATCAATGTTTAAGAGATTCAATTCAATAAACATCAAGTGTTTATGAGCAAGGCACTGGGTGCTAGATATGTTCAAGGGTTTTTGCTCTTAAGGAGATTATATTCTAGAGAGAAATACAACATACATTCAGATAATGCAAGGTTATTCAAGAAACAAGAGCACACAAAATAACTTACATTAATATACTTAACATTGATCTCAACTGCTTTAAATATCCTTTGAGCTAGACAGAGCAGGAATCACTATACTTATTTTTACAAACGAAGACACTAACAATCAAAATGGAAAAAAAAAAAGTCAGGTCCTAGGACTCCAAGTGTACTGCTCTTTCCAATAAGGACAAAATGACCAGATCTATTTCTATGGACTGTGTCCTGCAACCCTATGAAGAATGACCCAACAAGGAAGAGAACAGAGGAAGGAAGATCTATTAGAAGCTTAATGTATGAAATGATCACATAATTCCAGGATTGACAATGAAGGAAAATACTTCGTGACATAGCAGTGACAGACTCGATGCAGAAGACAAACATTTTCAGTCATAGCCAATGTGAGAGTTAACTATGTACATTTGTTACAAGGACTTTATTTTTCTTTTCCTTTTCTCCCCCAACTGTGGGATGGTGGTGGTGGGGGAACAAAGAGGCATAGGGATTACGTAGCTAAAAAACAAAGAAAATAAAAGCAGGTCATGAATGTCTCCTCTGGGGGACAAAAATGCGGAGAGGAAAAGGCAGGCCAGAAAGAAGCAACAAAAGCTAGACAGTTTTGAAAGTTAAAGGATGAAGTTATATGCTTAAAAAAGAAAAGCAAACTGTACAAAAAAGAGATCCACAGTCATGTATAATCATCTTTTCCTATTCGACTACTTATATGGAAATACCTATTTTTTTTTGTTAAGTTCTGAGTTTTTAAAAAGGAAAAAAAACTTACTATACTATTTCAGGAAAGGTCAAATGAGTGCCTATACTAAGTTAGTAGCAGTGGAAGAGCAAGGAATACAGATTTGAGAGGTGTAAGATATGGTAGGTGGTTGCATAACAAGTGAGTTACACAGAAATAACATGTATATATACCTAAAGTAATATACTAGCATCACCTCATTTGCTCCTAGTGATCTTGTGAAGTAATATTAATCCACTTTTATAGAGAAAGGCAACTACAGTTTATAAGGGTAATTGTGAAGGCGCCTTGCCCATGGTCACACAATAACAATTTTATGTTCCATAAAAGAATGATGAATATGAAGAATTCAGAAGCACCTTCTATAAACTGAAGCAAGCAAAGTAATCATAATTAGGAAAAAATGATACACTCAACTACAATAACACATATGGAAAGAACAACAACAACAACAACAAAAAAAAACAGTAAGAAAAAAGGTCCCTTACTTCCTTCTCTTCAAAGCTGAGAGACTATGGCAGTGAAACATTGTATAAGCTTGGTTGATATACTGGTTAGCTTCACTCAACATCTTCTCTAATGTTTCTTTATCAAATGGAGTGGCTCTAAGAGTAGGAGAGACAGGATGAACAGTTTCTTATTATAGGTAATATGAAGACAAAACATGGTAGGAAAGCTGGGAAGGGAGAGTTTGGGGTGAAAGATGGATTATCTTTTTGGACACACCAAGTCTGAAATGTCTAAAAAGCAGTTGATAAAAAGAGACTCGAGCTGGATGTAGAAATTTGGAAATTATCTGCATAGAAATAATAATTTTGGAGGGTGGATGAGACTACCAAGCAAGACAGTAGAGAAACAGAAAAGAAGAGTGCCCAGTATAGAGCCTTATGGTCAGCCCACTGATAGTGGGTATGACCTAGATGAATATTTAGCAAAAGAGATTGAGAAGGAATGCTCAGATAGACCAGAGGAGAAATAGGATAAAGTAGAAATAGGAGAGAATAGTGTCCCAAAAATCTAGAGAAGAGAATAATCAGATGAGGGTGATCAACAGTATCAAAAGGTAGAGAGAAGTCATTTAGGATGAGGATTGAGAAAAATCCATTATATTCGGTATGAAATAATTTTGGAAAGAGCAGTTTCAATTGAATGATGAAGTCAGAAGCCACATTATAGAGAGTTTATGGAAGAGAATATAAGATGAAAAGACAATAATTGTTGACTGAATTCTCAATCAGTTTAGTGGAGAAGGTAAGAAAAGATGGTAGCTGGTGGGGATGGTTGGATCAAAGAAGGTTTTTTTTTAAAGGATGGGGAAGACAACATCATGTTTGTAGGTAGCAGGGAAAGAGGCAATACATAGGGAGAGTGGAAGATGGTATAGAGTTGAACCGATTCACCAAAGCATCAAGACATGGAAAAAAAGAGTATAATCAAGCCTGCAGAAGAAGTGAGGGGTGAAGGAATAGCTTGTCACAGTGAGAACAAAGAACAGGGTCAAATGATATAAAGCACAGGCAAAGATGAAAGGATAAAAGAATCTTCGAGTTCATGAACATAGAAGCAGAATACTTGTGAATGATGGCAAATTCTAGGATACAACTATCTTTGTGTTTAGATAAGGTGTAGTGGAGAGGTAGATCATGGTAATTAAATAGCTTAGGGAATTGAGAAGTTAAGATATTTGAGGAAATATAAATATACAAGTCCTATATATAAGTGTGAGGGCAAGAGTTGGGGTAGAAAGATAACATAAGCACTTACCTCATTGAGAAAGAAAGGAGAATGTCCTAGGGGTGGACAGGTAAGGCTGCTACAGGGTCTGGATCAGGTGATAAATTAGAATAGCATGAACCTAGAAGGAAAGGTTGTTAAGTAATGGTGGTGGAGAGAGTCTGGAGTGGCAATGGACAGCAAGGTGTATTTTGACTTTCCCATCTTGACTAGGGGTGTGGGAGGTGTGTGTGGGGGGTATGAACCAAAGTACAACCAGTAGTGGGTAAGAGTGGCCAGGGATGCAATATAATCATGAGGGAGCTGGGTCCCAGGGAATGTCAGGTAATGGAAGGAGTGAGAAAGGAAAATGTTTATTATGAAAGCAAGTTTTTTTTAAATTATGGAGTAGGCATTCCAGAGAGCTAAGAGTTAACATTAAGATTTCAAAAAAGAAAGGCATAAGTGAACCGTGAAGTTAGTGTTAAAGATAGGATAAGGTCTGGACCTGCAATTTTATTCACATAGGGAATTCCCTGATGAAGAAACTCCGAGCAGCACAGAACAATCTTTCTAAAACTTGCCTTGGGTTGCCTTGGGACAGTGAGGGGTCAAGTGATTGGCCCAGAGTTCTACAGTCAGTATGTCAGATGTGTGAGGAATCTTCTTGGCTTGGAGGCCAACTATCTATCCAATACACCATACCACCTCACATGTGTATATATACGAAGTATCTGAAACTAGATACTCTATCCCTTACTGGAAAGGGCCTCAGAGGCCAACTTGTCCATTGCCCTCATTTGTGAAATATGGAAACTGAGGTCCAAGACTACACAAATACTAAGTAAAGGAGCTTATATTGGAAGTTGGTTCCTCTGACTACAAATCCAGCACTATTTCAACCACACTAGGTTTCTGGAGGCAAAGCATAAAACAAAAGATTAAGTTCAGGGTGCTTCTATAGAGAATTCATTTTTTATGAAATGGTTACTTGTCTGGGTTTTGCCTCCCCATGGCCTCCAGTCAAGACACATCCTTTGCACTGCTTTAATTCTCAATTTTGGTACATTATCTAATGGAAAACTTTCCAAAAAATAGTATATAAATTTTTAAAGTAATTCTCCAGTGGATTTTTTAAAGCAAATATCCTTAATTCATTTCATAATTTAACAATTCTGTATGTGTTTTAAGCAGAGCACACTGCATAAAATACTTAGAACAAATGGATAAAGAGATCAATTTAGGCCATATATTATTCACAAATGGCATAACAATAGATAAAATGCTACTTTAAAACAACATTCAAAAGAAGTTCAAGAACAAAACAGCTGTTGTATGCTGGTGCTAATTATCCCCAAACCTGACTACAAGTTCTACTTTTTTTTTCCTAAGTAGTTTGTTTCATTGGAAATGGCTAGGTAACACACAAAAAAACAAGCAATGTGTAGTATTTTTTAACAAAGTTATGCTAAGGGATGGAAGAGAGCAAAATAAGAGTGAAAAGAGACCAGTTTAAAAAAAGAAAAATATTATTCAGATTAATGACAAAAGCATTATGATCTATGTACTTAAGTATCAACTCTGATTACAAGAACACAATAAACCACACATATAGCGCCCAAAAAGCTTAGGTGAAGATCACTATTTTCCTCTGTGTACAAAAGGGGATATTTTAAATAATTCAACCAAAGTTCCAAGCTCATTTTGGTATTCAAAATGGAGATATTCAGCTCCTACTAATAATGGCATTCATGCCTTTTAATCCTTCAACTGTGAAATACACTTTGTAAGTTAAATAACATTCACAAACAGGTTTTATCTGAAACACTGTCACACATTTGAAGAGTTGACTGTTTAGGCACTGGCTGCTTCATTATTGCCAGAGATTTAGACACTATTTTAGAACATCTGTCAGTAGCCCTGACCACAATTCCTCCCAACTACAGAATACTTATTGCCTAGTTATATTCCACCCTTAAATTGCCAGGAATGAAGCTGCTTGCCTCCCTTTTATATAACATAATATAACATAAATATTCCCTTTTATATAATGTAACATAAATATTCCTATCTTTCCTAGTAGTGGGTGTGCTTGGGTAAATCTGGATGAAAAACTGCTAAGTGTCACATTTAAAACCCAATGCCACTCAAATCTGCTGTCAATGTTAACAAGTACTAGTCCTTTATTCCAAGCCCACTGTGTATGGGGCACGGTGGTAGGCAGGCACAAAAACAGGCCATTGTCCCTTTCCTCAAGAGGCTTACAACCTCGTAGGAGAGATAATACACAAAGACAAATTTGTTAAAAAAAAAAAAGAAAAGAAAAGAAAAAAGCAGTAGCAGCCCGACAAGTACAAAAAGTACTTAATACTAAATATTCATTCAGGATCTAATTCTGGGCACCAAACAAAGTAAATACAAGATAGTTCAAACCGAAGTTTTCACCACTGCAGACCACTGAAACAGCAATTATCTAGGAATCAGTTAACTAGGCATATAGAAGACCTAATAATTTTTGGCATCCTAACTAAACCTTTGATTTTCTACTTAAGTATGTGCTACAAATAAGTGAATTAGAAAATTGAAACTGAGGATTTAAAAAGCATTCACAAAGGATATGAGATACTCATACATACATACATATACACAACCTCTAAAGCAATAAATAGTACGCATTTAAATTAAGGTTTTAGTGCCCTGTTTTTTTGCACCTTAAGGGAAACTCCAGTAACACCACAAGTGTGTTACCTGACACCACCATTTAGATACAGCGAGCTGGTGGTGGTGGAAAAAAGTCAAATGAGTGCACAAAAGTCTCCGTCTGCTGAAACAGCCCCATGCTCTTCTTCCCATCCCAAACCCTAGGGATCCCCGAAGTTCACCCAAACTTCCAGGGGCACGGCACCAAGGGAGCCTGGTTTCCGTCCAGCCACCCCTGGAAAAGCCAGCTAGGGTCAGATCCAGCAACGCCAGGAGAAAAGAAACCCCCCACCCCCCCACTCCACCCACCCAGGCGCCGGGGCGTCCCGCCCGGCCACCGGGCCGCCACGGGAACCTCCCAGCCATCGAAAGCCCCGCAAGGGGCGCCTCGGAGAGGCCCCGCAAGGGGCGCCTCGGAGAGGCCCCGCCGCCCTCCTCTCCCCGCGCCCCGTGACGGCCCCGAGGGAAGTGGTGGCCGGCGGGGGCAGGGGAATGGTTTCCGTTCACTCCTCGCCCAAATCCGAGGCCAGGAAGGGAAGACGAGCACCTTCTCCCTGCCTCCCTCGCCTCCCCGCCTGGGCCCAGAAGCGAACTCCCATCCCAGTCCCAGACCCGTGACTCACTTGTCAGTTCTGCAGCGGCCGCAGCTCGGTACCCACTCACTGCCACAGCCCCTGCTCCCAGGGCCGTCCCCCCCCCCGCGGGCCCCAGCCGCCCGCCGCCGTCTCTTCCGGGACAACGAAAGTAACCACTTCCGGCAGGTCAGCGCAGTGTCTCCAAAGAGAGGGTACACCAAGCCAGCGCCGAGCCACCTAGCCTCTCGACGCCTCCTACCAATTGGAAACGCTCCGCGTACCCTTCCCAATCACCATCCACTCCGGGCGAGCCTAAAACCCGCCCTCTCTTAGTTTTTCCCTCTCTCTATTTTCCACACAAACACTCTCTATCCTCGGAGGAGGGGCACGGACCGGACTGGTGACCAATCGGAGTCCAACTCATGTGTTCCTACAGTTCCCAGCATGCAACAGGACGACCCAATTTTTCAGTTCTAGTGGGGGGGTAAAAGACGGAAAACAGGATGGCAGTGTAGAGGGGCGCATTGCATGCTGGAATTTGTAGTTTCCTTTAATGAGTCGGGCTCTGGGGCAGCTGGAGTCACGTACTTTCAGAGAAGAGGACAGATTGCAAAGCGTGGGGCGCGGTTTTGATGCTAATAAGAACATCCTGCTCTCAAACTAGCTACGTCTGTCCTTTGAGAAATGTTGCAGCACACTCTGGGACAGTGGCTTTGTACCTTCTTGGATTCTTTCTTCCTGGTACTGGTCGTGTATTTACTGATTATGATACAACTACTTAGACCAGACTGGCACATTTAGTTTGCTTTTCTTAGTACTATGCTTTGCACTCCTTAGCAGGACCTGCCCCTTTTCTTTTAAATTGCTTCCTCCCCCACCTCACCCCCCCATTTTTTTTAAGGCCTGTGGCTGTTTGTTCCCCGGACGTTCTCAATCAAAATGCGCGGGGAATGGGCATTTATCCCGGTGGAAAATTATATTTATGTAATTGAAAAGAATGATTTTATTCCCTGAACTGCAAGCAGTCGTTGTGTCCATTTTAATTGAATACAAAGTTTTCTTGAAATTGATTGAGGTTCAGCTATCAAACCACTGGCTTGAAACACTGGTTGTAAAATAAGTCTTTTAACTGTAACAACCCAACTACTTTCCATACCGTTAGGAACAGATGATTGGGGGATGGGCACAAATAGTGAAACTGTATTTTCAATTTCTCCACACACACCCCCCATCTCAGTTGCTACTGCTGTTTTCTTTCTCGTTTCTCATTCCATTATCAGCTTCTACTTTCCTCCTTCCATCCCACCAACTCTGAAATCCACTTCCAAGCAGAGTAGTGGATGGAAATAAGTGAAACCTTAAAAAGGATAAATACAACAGAATTGGACTAAGTGACCTCACCAGCTTGAGATTCGGTGAAAATGTGGCATTGGCAGCATGTCTTTTCAAAAGCACATTATTAAAATACCTATTTTGCTACTCAGAATGTTGTGATTTTGCTATGGGGAGGGGGATTGTTGTCCATCTTGGAATAGAAGTTCTTTGGCCATAAGAGCAGAGAAGACATTTTTTTCTTTTATTATTCTCTGTACAGTGCGGTTCCTGCTGCAGCTATAACTGCCTAGTGAGTGCTCAACAAATGTGTGATGACAAGAATATCTAATAATAGTCACTAAATTTAACCATTTAAGGCATGCAATGCTTTACACACATCTAGTCAAACAGAATTAGTATAAGTAATGTATTAGAAGGAAATGAGATCTGTGATTTCACTGGTTTAGCTAACTCCCACATAAGGAAATTCCTTCAACCAAAGGAGGTGGCACCTTCTCTGCAATTCATAGTCTCAAGAGAGTTGCCTAGAGCACTGAGAAATTAAGGGACTTGCCCAGAGCCACACTACCAGTACTGTTAAAGGCAAGACTTGAAACTAGACTTTCCAGGCTCTTCCTAGATCTTTCACTATTTAATGCTGCTTTTAGAAGTAAAACACTCAAACACAAAATGACAAAATTTTGAATTATGTTAATGAAGTAATGAAAGATTCTTTATGTTATATTTTTATCAAAAAGCATTTTAACAAATGATAGAGTTTAAAAAGAATTAGAAGAATTTAGGAACATGAGATGACAAAAAATTTTCATCTATTTTGCTGCAGAATCATAATCAGGTATGGCAATCAGAACTTAGTAGAGGGCATAAAATTTAAAGGCTGTAGAATTTTTAAATAAAGATTTTAAAAATTCATACACTTTTTTAAAAAGGTCATACACTTTTGATTAATTTATATTTTGACAGTATTTCTATTAGATTGTGAGTTCTATGAGGGCAGGGAATATTTGCACACTTTTAAAAAAAGTTCATATTTGATTAACATTTATATTTTGACAATATTTCCATTAGATTGTGAGTTCTATGAGGGCAGGGAATATTTGCATATTTCTTTGTATCTCCAGCTCTCAGCATAGTATCTGGCACATAGTAAGGGTTTAATAAATGCTTGTTGACCTTGCTTTACTCGTATTTTCAGTCCTTTTGGAGGATGTAAATTAATTAGCAAGAATAGTTAGTTATATTAGGAAGCTATAAGATGGTACCAGGCAAAATGTTTAAAGGTCCTGCTCTGTATTTCTTTCCTTCTGGCAGGAGTTTCATGGTATTCCAGGGCATCTCCCCTTAGGGTAGTTGGGATTTTGGGGACTAGAATATAGATTTTTCCCCACTGTGGTTGATTTGAGCGTACTTTTAGTTCTTGTGGTTGCCAAAAATGAGAGTTTTAGCTTTGCTTTGTTATTTTAGGCATACAGTAAAAAACAAATAGTGGAGCTGAATGAAAGGGATTGTCATTTCAACTTACAATTTCCTTGCATACTCTTATTTTTCCATGTAAATAAACTTGGCCCCTAAACTACTCGTACTGGATAGCCAATGGTGAAAGTCAGTTTAATTTTGGGCTGCTATAGTAACAAGCCAATAATCATAATTTATTCCTTGAGATTCAGGGTTAGGAATATATATATAATTCTAAAATATGTAATAATATCTACTGGACTACTGCTTATATTGGAAGTATTCTCCATTCCTGCAGTTTCTCCTTTTGATTGTCTGGTTCCTTCCAGAACCTCCAAAGTAAGGAATGTCAGGCCCAGGGCCTGACAATCTTCATTCTTTCCCAGGCTGCACTGCTGACTCATCTCCATAGGATTTTCCCTACTATGCCCCTGTGCAGGGTACCTGCACCCCAACCTTTTCTTCCAGCCCTCTTTTGTGTTGTCTTTCCACCTTAGAATGTGAACTCATTAAGGGCAAGGGCTAGCTTTCTTTTTGCTTTTATTTGTATTCCCAATGCTTAGCAGTGTAGGTCACATAGTAAGCACTTAGTAAATGCTTATTGACTGTGATTTGTATGAGTTTCTACTATCCTTGGAATAGACTACCATGGGGATTCAGTGAGAGAGAGAGAGAGATGAGGAGGTGTTTCAAAAAATGGATAGTGTCTGTACCAAGGCATTTTGACTGAAGATGAAATAGAATATATTGAGAATTGCCCATGGGCCAATGTGGCTAGAAAGTAGAGTGTGTGGGGCAGCTAGGTGGCACAGTGGATAGAGTAACGACCCTGGATTCAGGAGGACCCTAGTTCAAATCCAACCTCAGGCACATAACACTTACTAGCTTCATGACCCTGGGCAAGTCACTTAACCCCATTGCCTAACCAAAAAAAAAAAAAAAAAGAAAGAAAAAAAGAAAGAGAGTGCGTGAAGACCAACTATATGCAGTTTAGTGTAATAAACAACCTGGAAGGAGTTGGCTGGAGCCAGATTGAGAAGGGCTTTTAAACTTCAGAAGAGGTGCAAAATCAACCAGTAAAAACAACACGAGTAAAGAACACAAAGGAAACGAAGCCAAGAAATTACTGCAATGTCTAAGCTAAGAGTATTAGAAGGAACTATCTTTTGAAGAGCCCACCTAGAACAGGTAGTTTCTCCTTTTGAACCAGTGGACACATTAATAAAAGAAAAATATAATCAAAGGCTTGAGGTCCAGGCTGACATCATGCTCGTGTTAGATGAACTCAGTGCTGCAGGGGCAAGACGGCAGGGGCCTTTGCTTTACTCTATGTGACCACTCATCTCTGAACTGTGGGGATTAGGGAACGGGAAGGAATAAACAAAAATAAGCGAGGTTTCCACACACAGACTAGTTTGGGAGCAAAACTGAAGTACTGGAGCTTTTCTAAGGTTATCGAATGAGAGGGAACCCACTACTTCCCAAGGCATTCCGTTCCACACATGGACAGCTCTAATTTTACTAGAAAGTATTTTCCCTCTGGCATCAAGCTTAGATTTGCTTCTTTGCTATTCCACCCATTGTTCTTAGTTCTGGCCTCTGGGACCAAGCAGAATTGTTGCGATACACCCATCTACATGATAGCTCTTCAAATCCTCAAAAAATGCGGCTTTTTTTTTTGGCTCCGGGCTCTGCTTTTTCGAAGTCTTCTTTTCTCCAGGCGCCAGGAGTTTAGTTCAAGCACAGGTACTAGCAACAGTAGCGCCTTGATTCTATTTCTGCTACATTTGCGCCTTGACTTTTCAGGTTCCAGGCTGCAGCTCTCCTCTCTGATCTCGGGAACTTTTGTTTCGGGACCAGTTTCCAAGGGGACAGGAAAGCCAGAGTACCAGCCAGGCGGCCAATCGCTATGCTGAGGGATCAGAAGGCGGAGGGAAAGCGCGGGCCGAGGGGGTGTCTTTGCTGGTGACACCAGGCCGCTGCGGGGCCGCGGTTCCGAAGTTGCCCGCATTCACTCAGAGCAAGGGAGATGTTGCTCCTAGCGGTCAGCGGCCAGTGGGCCCCCCGGCTGCGGCTCGGCGGCGGCGGGACGAGGATTAGACCGTGGGCAGCGGCGGCGCTGCGGAGTCGCTGGGCCGCTCGAGATCCCCGGGAGTCTTCTGGCCTCAACCGCGCGCGCGCAGGCAGCGATCGGAGCGCACTCGCAGCACCCCCGGGATCGGCGCGAGGCCTCGCCCTCCGGGCGCCCCGCCGAGAACAGGTGCCGCCTCCGGCATCTTGGCCCGGGATGGGAGGAGAGGAGAGGGAGGGGAAGGGGGAGGGGAAGGGGGAGGGGGAGGGGGGAGGTTCCGGGAGTACACGGGGGCCTGGGGTTGTTCCCATTATCAGCTAGATCAGCGCTTTAAAAAAAAAAAAAAGAGGCCATGGGAGCCGCAAACGTGAGAGTCAGGTTTATAGGCGTGGAAGGCCTCGTGGGGCCCCGGGTCTGACGTCAGCCGGACACGTGTCGGTAAAATCCAGCGGATTAGATTAGAGGATGACCCTGGAGGCGGGACTGTTTACTCCTTTGCCATCTGTTGCCCTTGGGACCCACGTGTGACTTAGAAATTGTTTTCTTATTGTGGTTCAAAGACTTTTCAGATCCGTAGAAATAAATCCCGAAGCCATACAGACTTCTCTCCACTGTGTCTCGCCTCCTCCCTCCGTCCTGCTTTTTTGACAGTTGAGTGCACAGGCCAGAAAGCAGAATTTTAAAACAATTTGGGCCCAGAACTAGGGGGAGTAGAACTCCTCTACTCTGGTTTTCATACCATAGTTCTATTTTCTAATTAATGATTTCCATTTCCAGGAATTCCATTGTATGAAAGTTCATCTGTACAGATGTACCCTTACCTCCTCTAAGGTGCTACAATTGGATTTATTCTAATTGGATTGGGAGGTAAAGGGTTAAATAATAGGGAACTAGGGCAAGATTTAGATTTTGGAGAGATTTTAAATTTAATCTTACAGTCATAGGAAATGGGCTTCCCTGATTATATTTCAGTTTTTCTTATCAAGAAAAGTCATTGCCGTAATGTGCTGCAGCCTCCCGTTTTCCTGAAATTTAAAACAGTGTCAAGTAAAAGAGATGATAAGATGATTATGAAACATAGGATCTATCTATTGTATTTTCAAGGCCTTTAGGAAAGTTGTTTCCCTTCTATTCAAAACCAGTAACAAGATACTTATTTTTGGTAGTTTGACATTTCTAATTTGCTTTTTTCACTTACAAATAAGGAAGATACAGCTATTTACAACTAGAATTTAAAGGACGATCATTTCATGTCCCTCTTGATTTTTTGATCATAATCTGGGTTTTGTAGGTGCCCTTATATTTGGATTATTACCCTGTTCTTGTAGGTGTTGAACTTCCTTCTTTCTTTTTTGAAAATTCACCTCAAATTCTGTTTCTTACAGATATTTGTTATAGTGATTAAGCAAGTTTTTGGGGAGAACTTTGAAAAACACTTAAAATAATGAAAAGCTCTTCCAAAATGGCTAGTTAGTATGAACGGTTTTTAAAAATTGTGTAACATTACAATGTGTTCTAATCCATTAGGGAGCTTCTGGTGAATGTGTTAGATGTATTCATACTTGTGCCCATCCTGAACGATCAGAAGATGGAAGACTGATTTATACAGGGAATATGGCAAGAGCAGTATTTGGTATGTGATTAGAATTGGGATTTTGATTATTTGTAATTTAGGTACTCTTTCTTCATCCCATTGCTTAGAGAGGACTGTTGATAGGAATGGAATAAGGTGCTGGTTTAAATCTATGTTTTTTAAGATTTGTAAAGTTTTTAGTTTTATTTTTTTAAATCACTTAATAAGCATCTATTTTGTGTGTCAAGCACTATATTAAGTTCAGGGTATGTAAAACCAAAAATGAAAACAGTCCTTAGTCTGAAAGAACTTGCATTCTATCAAGGGAAACAGGCACACAAGTAAATATATATACAAAGCAATTTGGGGATGTGGCGCTAGTAGCTGTAGGGATCAGAAAAGGTCTTAGGTAGAGAAAAGGAAGGGGGCAAGGAAAGGGAAGGGAATAAGTATTTATTAAGTACCTACTCCGTGCCTTGACCTGTGCTAAACACTTTACAAATATTATCTCATTTGATCCTCACAGCAACCCTTTGAGGTAGATGCTTCTATGATCTCTGTTTTATATTTTAAAATATTTTATATTTATGAGGCAATTGAGGCAGACAGAGGTTATGTGATTTGCCCAGGATTACACAGCTAGTCAGTGTCTGAGGCTGAATTTAAACTCATATCTTCCCGATTCCAACTCTGGTGCTCCGTCCATTGCACCATCTAGTTTCCTTGAGGTAAGCATGAGACTTGAACTGAACTTTGAAAAGAGCTAGGGATTCTAAGAGGTAAAGGTAATGAGCAAGTACATTCCAAGCATGGGGGGATAGCCTGTGAAAAGGCTTGAATGCTAGAATTAGAATGTTGTATATGAGGATTAGGGAGCAGACCAATTTAGCCAGAATGTAGAATTCGTGAAGGGTATCATTGTCTAATAAGCCTGGAAAGGTAAGCTAGAACCAGATTGTCAAGAGCAGTAGTAGTTTGTACTCTCTCCTAATGACAGTAGGGAGATACTGGAGCTTTTTGAGTCAAGCGGCGATGTAGTCAGTCAGCAATCAATCAGCAGGCATTTATTAAGCACCTACTGTGTACAAAACTCTGTGCTAGGTGTTCCTAAGACCTGTGCTTTAGTAATATCTCTTTGACAGTTGCATGGAGGAAGAATTAAAGAGGGGAGAAACTAGAGATAGACCAATTACTGGTTAATACAGCAACTGGGGCTAGATATTAAGGGCTTCTTAGTAAACATCTATTAAGCACCTATGTGCCTAGGTACTGTGGAAGCTATGGGGATACAGACAGAGGTAAAAGACAGGGTCTGCCCTCAAGGAGCTAACAATCTAATTGGGGAGACAACAAACGCATGTATACAAACAAGCTACATTACACAATAAATAGGAAATAAGGAAGGCACCAGAATTAAGAGAGGTTGGGAAAGGCTTCATGTAGACGATGGGGCTTTAGTTGGGACTTAAAGAAACCAAGTGGAGATGAGAAAGAAGAGCATTCCAGGCATGAGGGACAGTCAGAGAAAATGCCTGGATCCAACAGCCAATTGTCTTGTTTGAGGAACAGTAAAGAGGCCAGTGTCACTGGGAAGAATACAAGGTGAGAAATAAAATGTAAGAGGACTGGCAAGGCAAAAGGGGGGCAGAGTATGTTATGAAAGGTTTTGAATGTGAAACAAATTTTGTATTTGATCCTGGAATCAATAGGAAGCCACTAGAGTTTATTGACTAGGAGGGTGATATGGTTGGACTTTTACTTTAGGAAAATTACTTTAGTTGATGAATGGAGAATGGATTGGAGTGGAGAGAAGCTTGAGGCAGGCAGACCCACCAGCAGGTTATTGTGTATTCCAGCTATGAAGTAATGAGGGTATGCATATCAGTGGTGGCAGTGTTAGGGGAGAGAAGAGAGTCTATTACAGAGATGTTACAAAGGTGATATCTGACAGGTCTTGGCAGCAGATTGGATATGGGGGTCAGAGATAGTAAGGAATTGAGAATGACACTTAGATTGGGAGCCTAAGGGACTGGGAGGATGTTGTTGCCCTCTACAGCAATAGGGAAGTTGAGGGTGAAGGGATAGGGTTAGGGGGAAAGATACCTAGTTCTGTTTTGAAGATGTTGAGTTTAAGATGTTTACTGGATTTCTAGGTTGAGATGTCTGAAAGACAGAGATACAAGATTGGAAGTTAGTGGAGAGGTTAGGTCAGGATAGCTAAATTTGAAAATCGTCAATGTAGAGATGCTAATGAAATCCCTGAGAGCTTATGAGATCACCTAGTGAAGTAGTAGAGGAAGAAGAGAAGAGGGCCCAGGACAGAACTCTGTGGGATACTTAAGCTTAGAGGATGTTTTGTGGATGAGGATCCAGCAAAGGAGACTGAGAAGGAGCAGTCAGGTAGGAAGACCTCCAGGACAGAGTAAGTAGTGTTCTGCAAACCTACAGAGAAGAGAATATCAAGGAGAATATGAACAGCAGTATCAAAGGCTGCAGAGAGGACAAGGAGAATGTAGACTGAGAAAGATGCAATTGGATTTAGCAGTTAAGGCATCATTGATAAACTTTGGAGAGAACAGTTTTGGTGGAATGATGAAGTCAGAAGCTGGATTTTAAGGAGTTAAGAGAGTGAGAGGAGATTAAAGTGGAGACACTTGATGTAGAAAGTCTTTTTAAGTAGTTTAACCACAAAGGACAGGAGAGATCTAGGATGACTGTGGAGATAGAAGGATTAAGTGAGGGTTTTTTTTGAGGATGGGAAGACCTTATAGGCAGTAGAGAAGAAGGCAGTAGACAGGGAGCAATTAAAAATAAGTGATAGAGTGAGGATGACAGAGAGTAATCTAGTGGAGGAGACGGATGGAATGGAGTTAATTGACCAGGAAGAGGGTGGCTTTGGTGAGGAGTAAAGGCACCTCATCATGTGAGATGGGGTGAAGGGAGAGATAATGGAAGAAGAGACATCAGTGTGATGTGAGATGAGGAAGAAGGGAAAAGAGTGAGCTCGTGGCAAATGGCCTCAGTTTTTTTTTTTTTTTTTTGTGAAATTAGAGGTAAGAACCTCATCTGAGAGGGTGGGGGAGTAGGAGCCAAGGGAAGTTTGAGGAGGGAAGAAAAGGCTTGCAAGAACTGCAGTGAAGACTGGGATAGTGAATTGATGAGGGAGTTATAGTAGGATTGCATAGTAGCAGTAAGGGGCCAGTTGAGATTTTGTAACACTAATTGTAGTGGACTCAATAGGAACAGTTGTATGATTTTCTTCATCTTTGTTCAGCAGCATGTGTGTAGGAGTGAAGATGGTTAATGGTGGGAGTGATCCAAGGCTGAGGCTTGGTGGGGCATAATCAGTGATATGATAAAGGGGCTAGGAATTCAAGAAAGGAGGACAGTGTAGTTTTGAGTTGGTTCATCAAGGGGCCACGATGGGGAAAAGAAGAAAGAGTGGTTAGTGCCAGGTTGATAGCCTGGGAGAGAATTGAGGAATCAAGAGATTGGAGATCATAGTGTGGGTGTACTACAGCAGTATGGTATTAGAACATGGAGCCATAAAGGTGGAAATATGATTTTTGTAAATATATTTTTAAAACAGTCCTTTCAGATACTTTCCAGGTAATTACATGCTTATAGTAATCACTTTTTTTGGGTGGGTGAATCCTGATGTTTTATCATGGAGATGTAAATGGGCAATATATTAAATATCAAAATTCAAAACCTTTCCAGATATTATTTAATGTCTTGTTTTGATGTTTCTGTACAAAATATAGGGATAGATGGTGATATACCTCTGTTTTGTAGTCAGCAAAAGGGAAGGATATGAGTGTGGGTACCCAGGAAAAATTTAAAGGGAAAGTCTTGTATTTGAGTTGGACTTTAAAAAGGATGAGTAGAAATTCAGGAAAGATGGGGAAGAAGGACAATTCTAAGCTGAAGGAACAGTGTGAACAAAAGTATTTATGTAGCAATGTGTGTTTAGGGGCAGAGAGTGTGGTCCAATCTGACTAGAGTATGGAGGAAAGCAATGTGAGATAAGATTAGAAAGTCTGGTTGGTACCAGATTGTAGAGGTTTTTGATTCCAAGAAAGATAACCTTAACCTTTACTTCATAGACAATAGTGTGTGGGGCAATGGCCACACTAGAATTAGAAGTTCAGAGGCTGAGTCAGAGATCAGAAAAGGTTTTATTCTTTCTCATGAGAAACGGCATAGCCCTCATCACTTGAGCAGCGACAGCCAGGGAGTGCAAAGTCTGTTAGTGGGGAACAAAGTTTTATACTCCTAAAGCGATAACTCCTCCCCATTCCTGAGCCCTTCTTCCCATTGGCTGGGTTTCAGGGTGCACAATCTAAACGCTGCTTTCTAAGAACCTTAGTACATAATATCCTTATTTGGAAATATTTGCCTAGAGACAAAGGATCGGGAAGACTTTTGATAACCATTTAGAAGTTCTACCCGGAGACAAAGGCGGTTAAGTTAGCAGTCTTTCGACGTTTTAACCTTGCTAGAGGAATTGGAGCACAGGTTACCTCTTGCAAGTTTTACTGCTTTGGGGGTACAGAGGGGATTTATAAGTTTTAGTACCGAGGAAACTTCATCTATCTCACACAATAGGGAGTCACTGAAGATTTTTGAACATAGAAATTACTTGACCAGATGTATATCTAAGAAAGATTTTTCTGGTTGAGTATAGATTATAGTGGGGGAAAAAGAGTGAAGATGGGAAGATCTGTGTTACTGCTATTGCAATAATTGAAGTAGGTAGAAATGAGAGTGTACCTTGGTTAGGCCAATACGTCTCTCAGATAGAATATACAACTAAGTACTAATGTATCATGTTAGGCTATCTGTTGGGCAAAGGATACATGAAAGAATATGTGTTATTTAAACTCTTAAGTGTCGTAGGCACTTAATAGAACTGCACATTCTATAGTAGTTGTTGATTTATGTTGGTGGAGGAAATTTCCTCATTGCAAGCTCTCTACACCAGAAAAATCATATGTTTGAGTCTGTCTGCTCTCCCTGCAACATACACACACACACACACACACACACACACACACACACACACGTGCCTAACTCAAATGCCACCGAAGTTTTTTCTGGGTTTCCATACCTCCGTTTTCAGTTGCAAATGACCCTCTTTTTTAGATTTTACATAACTAATGCACGCATATAATATTGTGTATAGCTCTCTGTGTTGGTGTCTCATCCCTTTATTAGATCTAAGTTCCCTGAGGGAAGAAATTGTGCTGTATCTAAACTTGTCCCTTCCCTGGTGCACAATCCTTTGCATGCAATAAATACTTAATAAATATTGTATTTGTAGCATCATGAGTTGGCACAAATGCATCCATATATCCAGGGATAGGGAACCTGCATCCTCGAGGCCACATGTGGCCTTCTAGGTCCTTGGGTGCGAGCTTTTGACTGAGTCCAAGTTTTATAGAACAAATCCTTTTATTAAGGGGATTTGTTCTGTGAAGTTTGGATTCAGTCAAAGGGTATTGGTTCAATACTCCTAGGAAATGGACCTATAGAGACCAAGTATTACAACACAGGTAAAAATTAAGACTTATCATTCATATCAGGAGGATCAGGTAATATGTTTTTGAGTTGTATAAACATAAGAAGATATAAGGGCTATGAAGCACACAATTCAAAACTGAGAAAAAAGGTAACATCACAAACATATTTTTGGGCCCTATGAAAAGTCCTTTGGACTGCTAAGAAGGCTTGTGCCAGGGTAGTGGTATTTGGAATGGAAAAGTAGAGATGAATTCAAGAGAATTGGGAGTAGCATTAATAGGACATGTTAACTGATGGGATATAAGAGGAAGAGTCAAAGGTAGCACCAGGGTTGTGTACATGGGAAACACAATTAATGTTGTTGCTATAGACAGAAATTGTAGATTCAGAAGGAAAAGCAGGGTCATGGCCAAAGATAAATGAGTTTGGTTTTGGACATGTTGAGTTTGAGGTACTTGTAGAGATGTGCTATAGGCAGTTGAAGATATAGATCTGGATCCCAGAAGAGAGCTCAGGACTAGAGGTAAAGATGTGGAAGTCTGCTGCATACATGTGATGGTTGATGTCTTGGGAAAGAGTGGGCCAAGGACAGACCCTTAAGAAACACAAATACAAATGGGTTGGGAAGAAGATAAAGAGCTAGAGAAGGTTTTGAAGAAGTAAGAAGTGAACTGGGGAAAATATGGTATCTGAAGCCAAGGAAGAACAATGTACCAGTGTTATAAAATATAAGGAAATTGAAAAAAGTGAGGACTGGAAAACACCATTGACATTGGCAATTAGGAAGTCTTTGGTGTTAGAACTGTCTCATTAGAGGGATGAGGATGAAAACTGAGTTCTAGAGAGATAATTGTATTTTATATCTCAGTTATAGAGATATAAAGAAGCCCAAGTATGGAAAAGGTCTGGAAATCCTAATTGAAATTTAAGTAAGCCTAGTAAGAATGTTTCTCTTTAATTTGCATGCCAGCACTCTTTAATCCATTTGTGTCAGAACATTGTCATAGAATGATCGTAAGTTTGAAGCTGAAGAGAAAGACTGACCATAACTACTGTCTATTAGGAGTAATGAGTAGTTATAAAAATAAATATGAGTACCTAAAGTAGTCTCTAGGGAGTCAAGCACTTGAATGAACAGTTAATGAGTTGAGGGGTTTTGAACTAATAGAAGTTATAAGATCCTAGATATAATGTTTTGCACATTAGAGATCTCCTACCCCTCCTCCCCCATTTTGAATGGATGAACGAATGAAAAAAAGCATTTATTAAATACTATGCTTCAGGCACATTTTGGTTTGGTAGACTTAACTTTGGCCTCACCTATCTTGCCACTGAGAACCTTCCCTCAAAGCTTGTGATGATTTGCCTATTTTTCTTTCTTTGTTCCATTCTCCTACGATGAATATACAAGTACATTAATATTGGTATGGGTAGAATATTTTATTTAGTATTAAAATTATTGAAATGTGAAATTGCAAGCTAGTGCATAATCCAAAAGATCCTGTAGTTTAACTATAGTAATTATCTGTTATTGAGTATGATTATAGAATTGAGAAGTCTGTTTCTTCCAAAAAATGATAATATGCTTTGCAATACACTTAACATACCCACACACACACAGAAATAACTCTCAGGAATAATTTAATATCTGGTAATTCAGGGGCAATTACTTTGAGGTCTCAAAGTAGCTTAAGATCTTTACTTTGGATACTTTAGATATATGAGTGCTGTTTAGTAGAATTCTGTTTGATAAAATGATAAAACCAATTTTTATTTCTTAATTTCTTAATTTTTTATTATTAACTTAGATCCTATAATAATTTGAATCCTTAATGATGAATAAGCTCTTAGGCAATTTTTGTCATATAAGATGAACAATTGAAAATGAGTGGGATAAATTGATTACTTTGTGCCTTAGAAAAACACTAACCAATTTTTGCTCTTTTTTACAAATTCAGGTGTAAAATGTTTCTCTTATTCGACAAGCCTGCTCAGCCTTGCATTACTCCCATACATGTTTGGACAAACTAATATTGAATTTGGAAGTCTGCCTCTGAAAATTGCGTTTTTTGGTGCTTTGGGAACTTTTACATTAATTACTCCTATGCTGCTTCACTTTATTACAAAGGGATATGTGGTTCGATTGTACCATGAAGCCAAGACAGACACTTACACAGCTATTACTTATAATGTTGCTCTTTTAGAAAAGAGAACAGTGTTTCATCAGAATGATGTAAAGGTTCCAGATATCAAAAGTATATTTACCTCATTTTATGCAAAAACAAAATCAATGCTTGTTAATCCAATGCTTTTTCCACATCCTCAAGATTATAACCATCTTATGGGCTATGACAAGCCTTTTACTTTTGACATTGAAGAATCCTATGAAAATAAATAGCATGGAGAAGATAAATGTGACCCTCTTTGCTGTTATGCACCTATTCAACTGTATGCTTTTTGTATCATTGTAAGGTAATAAATTATCTTTTTATTGTTAGTATCTTACTTTTAAAATGGTTGATTGGTTGTTGTCCTTCATTCTTGAAGAGGACCAAAATGACATCACTATGCTAGAGTCAAGTTAGAGTGTGTCCGACTGTGCCTGATCAGACCAATACAAGCTTGGAGTGCTCTGCCACAGGTTGGGCACAATCGTCCATGTGAGCATTTGGGGTGGATTATTTAAATTTGTGCATCTAGAGTTTCTTTTGAGCTGCTTCAATTCTGCTTTACTCATAGAGCACAGCACTTTCTTTGATGAGGGCATACCATACTGAGCGGTCCTGTGCCAGTGTCTCGCATGTGACATACATGATCAATTCCAAAGTTCTTAAGAGAGACTTTGAGAGTGTCCTTGTGTCGCTTCTTCTGATCACCATGTGAACACTTGCCTTGTGTGAGTTATCCATAAAATAGTCTTTCTGGCAAGTGTACATTTTGCATTAGAACAGTGTGGCCAGTCCATCGGAACTGCACTCTCTGAAGTCGAGTTTGAATGCTTGGCAGTTTAGTTCAAGAAAAGACTTCAGTGTCTGGTATCTTATCCTGGCAGGTGATCTTCAGAATCTTCCTAAGATAATTCAAATAGAAGCGATTCAGTTTCCTGGCATGGCACTGGTATACTGTCCAGGTTTCACAAGCGTACAACAATGAGGTCAGCACAACGGCTCTGTAGACCTTCAGTTTGGTAGTCATTCTAATACCTCTTCTCTCCCGCACTGTCGTTTGGTGCCTTCCAAACACTGAGCTGGCTCTGGCAATTCGTGAGTCAACTTCATTATCAAAGTGTACATCCCTAGAAAGTACACTACCAAGGTAAGTGAATTTATCCACAGCATTCAAAACTTCTCCATTTGCTCCGATGGTTCCATGTATGAATGGTGTGGTGGTGGCTGATGGAGCACCTGTGTTTTTTTGATGTTAATTGTTAGGCCAAAATTAGCACAAGCAGCAGAGAATCAATCCATACTTTGTTGCATCTCACCTTCAGGGGTGCATTGGTGCACAATCATCTGCAAACATGTACCAACACTCCCTCCACTTTGGTCTTGGCATTATGGGCTAAAGACCTATGGTGCATCTCAACTACTCAGTGCTGATAGAGCCACATTGATTAGTGAAATGGACATGATCGTAGAGAGATGGGCTGAACACTTCCATAGTATTCTCAACAGACTATCGTAAATGCTGAAGCCATTGACAATTTGCCTCAGATTGAAGTCAATCCCTCCCTAGCTGAAGTTCCAGCTGAAGAAGAAGTTTTGAATGTTATCAGGTTCCTTTTGTGTGGCAAAGTACCTGGTGCTGATTCTATTCCAGCTGAGATTTACAAAGTAGGGGGGTCCATTTCTCATACAAAAGCTGAGTTCAAGGATGCCTCCATTGTCCATCTCTATAAAGGGAAAGGAAATAGTGTCCTGTGATAATCAAAAGGGCTTCTCTCTCTCTCTTAGTTATTGCTGGAAAGGTTCTTGCCAGAGTCCTCCTTAATAGGCTGATCCCTTCACCTGGGAGGTGGTCATGTACCTGAGAGCCATTGTGGCTTCAGAAAAGGCCAAGGAACAAGTAATGATGTTTGCTCCCTGACAACTCCAGAAGAAATGCCAGGAGTAGAACAGAGGTCTGTACACAATATCTGTAGATCTGACCAAGGCCTTTGATACTGTTATTTGTGGGGGCCTATGGAAAATTATGTCAAAATTTGGTTGCTCAGAGAAGTTCATCATTATTGTACATCAATTTCATGATGACATGCTTGCCCAGGTTCTGAATAATGGACAATGCTCTTCTGCTTTCCAAGTCACCAGTGGAGTGAAACAAGACTGTATGCTTGCTTCCATGCTTTTTAGTGTGATGTTTTCAGCCATGTTGTCAAGTGCCTTCAATGAGGATGAACTTGATAAACATCAAGGTCAGCTACTGCACTGATGGTAAATCTGACTTGTAAAATAATATTGTAATAAAGAAAAATGTGAAACATTTGAAGCCTTATAAAAAACAATGTTAACTTAAGTTATTTAGAAAGAATTTTTATTGAAACCTAGATTTTTTAAAAAATTGTGAACTTCACAAACCAAAAAAAAGTTTCCATCTACAAAGTAGAACAGAGATTTAAATGTGAAACTGTTACATATTGTTTGCAAAACCAGATATGCCAAAAATGAGAACTTTGTAGATTATGTGATGCCTCCTCAAACCTTTCCCTTTCAATTATACTATTTTTAAGGTTTAAACATGATTTACATACATCTTATTAGATCTTCACAATGATCTTAGGAGGTCAGTTCCCCTCTTTTTTTATACATTTCTGATGACATCCTTTATGTTGCTTCTGTACAATTCTTCTCTAGTGATGTGCTGTCTCCTCATGCCCACCAGGTACCCCTCAGTTATCCTTAGGTGATCCACAACTTTAATTCTTCAGAGACTGTGTTGTTCCATGACAGTCAACAGCAAAGGGTATTGCTGTTAGAAAGTTGCCTTTTTGCTTTCAAGTTGAAGCTTAGGAATCATCAAAACTACTGTGTAATTCCTCTAGGGAATACAATCCATTCTGCTTCATTCTGGATCTGGTACCATCCATGCACGGTGTCTGGCCAGAATATATGTAATGATAGATCAACTCTGCTTGTCTATTCCGTGACATGTCATAATCTGAACAATAGACATTCAATTGTTTTTCCCTGCATGTATAATCATCTTGAATTCTTGAGTGATAAGCTCATTTAGGAGGTGTAGAAATGTTCATGTGCTTGAAGCAATCCACAAGCAATTAATGAGCACCTACTGTGTACTCGGTGCTAGGAATATGAAAGACACAGTCTCTGTTTTTAGAGAACTTACACTCTGCTATGGGAGTTAAACGTGTTCATCAGTACTGGATATAGAGTGATGAGGGAAATCAGGAAAGGCCCTTTGAAAGAAGCAGTTACTTGAACTAAGCTTTGAGGGAGGTTAGTTCCAAGAGACAAAGGTAAGGAAGAAAAGTATTCCAGGTAAGAGGGATGGACTGCAAATCCATAAAGGTGGGAGATAGGATATCAGGTATGGAGAACACAAGTGAACACTTTAGCGGGAGTACAGAGTGTATGAGGGGGAATAATGTGGAATCAGCTTGACAGAAAAGGTGGGAGCCAGATTGTGGAGGACTTTAAGTGGAAAACAAGAGTTTGAATTTTATCCTAAAGTAAGGCTTTCTAATCTGGGACACACATACATGTCTCCAGGGGATATGGAAAGTTGTCAAGAGGGCACAAGGAAAGAAAAGAAGAATATGTACTGAATAAAGCTTTCTGAAAAAAATATTTTTGTGCATATTTCCTTTTATATTAAATAGGGTACAGGGACCGAAGAAAGTTGGCTGCAACAATCATACAGAAACCTCAGTATATCGAGGATGTAACCATTTATAAGGAATCTCCCTTTTATACTCTGCTGGACATCCTTTGTAACAGCAGCAAACAATTTAGACAAGTATAATTTGTGTTTTATACATTTCTTGATTATGGTAAGTAGGTGGTCACTAAAATTATTGCTGTTGCATCTTTCAAAGAATCTGATTCTGATATGCATGGACCTTCTTGGAAAAGTCTTTAAGATGGCATTTTCCTTACCGAATTAAATGTTTTTTAAATAGTTAATAAGCATAATGAGGTCTTGTATTCTCTATACCCTTTGGTAGGTTGTGTGACTTTAAAGATTTGTTTTGCTGTAGAATATTGCTTGTGAAAGCTTGCCTATTGCCTTCTTATTACTTCTGTGGATTATACTCACAAAAATTATGTAGAGATGAGAAATAGACTTACGGGTTGGGAGTTATTGATATTTTGTGGTAATAAGTCTATTTCCCCCTCACCTCTGGTGTTCTCTAAATAAATTTGAGAATCAGTGCCCTCGAAATTATATCCAACCCAGTGCTTCTCAGCATGTTATGTAGTATGTTATATTTAGTATGTTATCTAGTTAGTTGCTCTTCCTATCCAGTTGCATCTACATATCTTTATTTTCTGTTTCCTTCTTGAGAACTTTTTTATTTAAATGTACTTATTTTATGTAGCTAATTCCTTGAAAAGATACTTAAGGTTTTGTTGTTTGTTTCTTGCCATGTTTCTAAAAATAAAGTAAGATTTTGGCATTTAAAAGTCACAATTACTTCATTATTAGGTCTCAAAAAGACTGTTTAACCCAATTTGCTCTGACTCGAATGCTTTCTCAAGCCTGAAGGTGGACACAAGAAGCAGAGCCAGGCTTTCTCATAAGTACTTAGCTAGGTATGTTGTCTGTCCTCAGCAGTTAAAACTATGTAGGACAATGAATTGTTCTTTTCCACATTCTCTGGCCACTGTCCAAGGTCATAGGATTTAGAGCTGGAAGAAACCTTAAAGATCATTTAATGATTCTACTCCAACCTCCTTTATAGGATGAAAAAACTGAGGACTAGAGAAGTAAAACTAATTGTCCAAGGAATAAAGAGAAATTAAAACCATCACTGCCTGTCTAATGTGATTGATAGTTCAGAGAGCTGGTACTATTGGTGAAATGAGGGAGTGGGCACAGTCTCCTTTTCTTAAAGCAAATTGCCCAATTCTTGCCTTGCCCAATTTCTCTCTTCTACAAAATTTCTACATGCAGTTGTGACTATTAATTTTTTTCTGGTAATGGGAAAGATTTTTCTTTTTTAAAGCTCAGATCACTATTATTTTTAACATTTAGTTTCACTAGATTTGGTGAACTGTTGCGTTAGGGTTTTTGCACATTCATTGTTAAGTGGCTGTTCTTTGTATATATAAAGATGACGAGCAAATATGTAGGCATTTATTTCCTTCCCTCTCATCTTACAGGAATTGCTTACTGGAAGGCAGTACAAATACTGAGAATCAGAAAAACAGGAAATAAAATTGAATAGGAAGCCAGAAATCATGTGACTTATGACTAAGTCAAACTTTTTCTTCTTACAACCGGACAGGAAACAATAAGATACTAATTCACTGCTCTTCTATTTTCGTTTTGAAAGCTTTAAAAGATACTTAATTATGCTTCAGATTGTGTTTTTCTCCACCCTGTTAACTTTCACATTCATTGAGTCAGTGAAAAATAGGTGGACCTGCAACACCTCAGATGGAGAGATAACATACTCTTCCTGTGGTAAGTGTACTACAAGCTTCAGCCTATCAATTGTTTTGATTGTGAGTTTTCCCAAGAACAATATTTAGGCACTTACAGGGTCAGAGATGGCAAATGCTTTTTGGAGAAAAGGACTGCCTGTTAATTGTACCAGCAACCCCTAATCCTGGCTTTAAGGAAGTTCCTGTCCTTTACATGAGACTATTTTTTCTAATTTATGTTATGTTTGACCCTAAATGATAATTCCCCTCCCCCCTTCTCCCCCACTCCATCCTCCAGTGGTCACCACCTTACTGTATCTTGAGCTCAGTTCAAGATTCCATCCCATCACTATAATAATTGCCTGCTGTTATTTTCCACCATCCCTCCCCAACTGATAGGTTTCTGTGTTCTCCAGTGTCACTGACATGGTGGAAACACAGCTAGTTCTCCACCATTCTTGATTTCTGAGCTGGGCTAGGGTTTCTAGAGGCTCTATGAACCTTCTCACAATCCCTAATTTGGTTACTATCCTTGTTTTTTGCCCTCCCCATTTTCGGAGGGTGAAGAAAAGAATTTAGGTGTTTTATAGAGAAACAAACTTGACAAACTCTCTCTAACCATTGCAAGCATCCTGACTGGCCACTTTCCCTTGGCTTTGTCACTGACCCTGAAGGTGACACTTGAATGCTTCTAGGGATGGGTCTTCCTGAGGCAACTCATTCATTCTATTTGTTGATAGCTCTAAATTGTGAGGAAATTTTTCCTTACATTGAGTTGAAATATACTTCCTAAAAAAAAAAAAAAGAAATATACTTTCTATAATTTTCACCCACTGGTTCTAGTTCTGCCCCAAATAGACAAATAGAACAAGCCTAGTTCTCCTTCTTTATGGCAAATATTCAAACATTAGAATACAGGCAGCTCTTTAAGATTGTAAATTGTAAAGGAGGTAGTGACCTACATTGTTAGAGGGTGTTTTCTCACCCAGGAGTTCCCTAATTATGAAATCACAGGTCCATTCCTTATCCCTGTTCAAATTCACGTCTTTCCTAGGTCTTCTTTTCTCTAGGCTAAACATCTCCAATTCCTTCAGTTGACCCTTTTCCTTTGGCAGGGTTTCCAATGCCTTCATTGTCCTGACTATCTTGCTCTGCATAGGCTCTGACTTACCTGTTATAAAATTTGATGTCCATAACTAGATGAAATGCCCCAGATGTTCTGCCTAGGCCAAAATATAGACATCTCTTTGGCTCTGGGCTCTGTGCTTCTATAATTGCAGCCTAGGATTTCCTTAGCTTGTTTGGCTGCTGACTCTTAGAATCATAAAATCTAGAGATGAAAGTGATGTTGACAGTGAGGCAGCTGGGTTTTGCTACCTCATTCTCAGAAATTTTCTGGTTTGGGGGCAGGGGACAAAGAATAGAATGAATGTTGGGCCTGGGATCAGGAAAACCTGAATTCAGATCCTGCCTCAGACACTACCTTTGTAAACCTCTGTACCTCAGTTTCCTTACTTGAAAAATGGCAATAATAATAGCACTTAACTAAGAGTGGTGGTAAAGTTCAAAGACGGTAACATATCCAAAATGTTTTGTAAACTTTGAAGCACAATACAAATGATAGCTATTATTATTGTTATTATTATTATCATTACCATCTTAAAGATCATTTGGTCCAAACCCCTTATTTTATAGCTGAGGAAAACAAGGTCCAGAAAAGTGAAACTTAAAACAAGTAAATAGCAGAACTGATATTTGAGCCCAGGACCTCTGGAACAGAATACACTAAAATTTATAGATATTTTTTACATGACCTGCTTTCTGGCCACATATTCTGTCTCTTATATGTGCATAGTATAAGACTCTCACAGAATCAAAGAGTTTGAAGGACCTCAGAGGCCATATACAACCTATACATGAAAGAAGTCTCCCCTGAGACATACTAATAAGTGATGAGACAATTTTTGCTTGAAAAATTCTAGTAAGGGGGATTAGGCAAATATCTTTCCCTAGATCACTTCCTGAAGCAGGCCATTAGATAGTTCCAATTGTTAGGAAAATTTTCCTTGTATAGGTATTGACCTGTTTACATCTTCTCATCTTATCCTCAAGGCAATGAGTTATTCTACTCCACACTGTCTTATTAATCACCACCTTTTTTAATCCCTCCCCCTTAGCATACTCCAGAGAAATAGAAGCTAAGTCTAGAATGACAAAGGAGAAGAAAAAGAGACATCATTGAAGGTCTTCATCTGTGAATATCATGACAGATGGACAAATACCTCGCTAAAATCTAGATGTACTATATTTGTTTATAGCAATGTTCAATTAACCTAGAGAATAAGTGATTATGACAAATTGATAGAAATGGAATCCACATTTTATAAAATTAACTAGGAAGACACTATTAGTTTTCTCTGTTTTATAAAGGAGTAAATGGGGCTAGAGAATTATGTGAATTATCTGCCCAAGATTCCTCAGCAAATTAGTGGCAGGGCCAAACCTGAAACCCAGTTCTTTTGGCTCTAAGTGGTTGAATTCAGTTCATCCACTAGATGGAATTTTTAAAGTGTTAAGTGAGTGCTATTTCTTCTCTCCAATTAAGAAAAGGGTCAAAGTGCAAAGCAGACTATACATCACTACACTCTTGTCCTCTAGGAGTAGCCTAACCCTGGCTCTGACTTGTATTGGCCCCACAAGCAAAAGAAACTCAAAGTCCTTATGCATGCAGGCAAATTTGACTTTATAATGTTACTGAGATATGGTAGAATAAAAGACCATACATGGATTATGGCTCTGGATGGGTATATTCTATTCAAAAGAAATAGGATAGGTAAAGGGAGGGGATTTAGCATTTATATTTAAAAGATATGCTTATGTGAGGAAATTCAGGAAAAAGAAGGATACATGGTGGACATCACTTGAGTAAAGACAAATAGAAGGAAAAACAAAAGTGCTTTTTATCATTAGAATATACTATAGATTATGTGGAGGACTGACAAGGGGATATTGTATTTTCAATCAGATTTTCATGAACAGAGAGGACTTGGTTATTGGAGGAAGAGGTGATGGGAACTCTAGGTGGGGAAGGGGAGAAATGATAGAGGCTAGATTGGGGGTAGAAGTGGGGTATAGGGACTAGAGAGAGGATAACCAAAAAAAGGAAAAAGAATAGAAAACCATCAAAACATTTTTAAAATATGCAGAATAATATACTCAGATTTTTCTTCAAATCACATAAATCTCTCATCTTTTAAAATGTGTAGAATAAAACAGAAGGAAGTCCGGAAGGAATCAAAGTAGGACAGCTTTGAAAGTTACATTTTTAATTCATTATATATGTGTGTGTGTATATATATTTTAAATTGAACTCTATATTATAGAAATCAACAATGTCAGGAAAAATCATCTTTTTCCATTCTACTCTGTATATGGTGAAGTCCATTTGGTGTTTATAAACTCAGAAGAAAATGATGTAAAAAAAAAGAAAGTAGATGTTTAAAACAAAGGAAGGTAAACAGACTTTCTCCCTGTCCAGAAAGAAGTTTCAAGCTTCCATGAAGCCTTTTAGTCCAAAAAGAGAAAAGGAGGATTAGTCTGGTATGGAGTTTCAGCAACAGTTTCTGTTCTATTCCTCTGTGCCTAAATGGTCCCCAAAGCCTTTTTCCCAGAATTCAGAATCCTCTCTTTGTGGTCCCTGAACTTTTTTTCTCTCAGTTTCACAAAGCTTTTCATGATCTCCCCATTTCAAGTTCTCTGTGCCTTCTATCTGGCCTGTTATTCTTTAGCCCATGATATTGCTTTCTATTTAATTACTCAAGGGACTTGTTTGCTTCTCATAAAGGGATCACCTCATAAAGGGCTCCAATTTTATAGTTAATTTAACACTGAATTATCAGTCCTTTCCCCCTCATTAGATACTTGGTTTCCAGAAGCAATTCCCTTCACGTATATTAATTTTATCTGATTTAGCAATATTTTCATAGAAGCAATGACAAAAATAAATTAAATGTATGCTTTCCATGTATCTTGTACAAAAGAATAATGAAATGAATAAGCTAAATAAGGTAAAAAATAACAATGGTTATTTATTTGAATGGATTGATTCCAACATGGAATAGTCATTGGAAAAACCATTTGGGTTTGTCTTCCTTTAAAAGATGGGAAACAGAGCCACTTATTCACTCAATCATCCATCCATCCATCCATCCATCCATCTATCCATCCATTCAACCAGCATTTGTTACTTATCTACTTAGCTGACAGTACACTTCCATTTAAGACCAGGAAGCACGGAATTGAAATAGGTCCTAGGGAGTATGAAAAGGCATAGATAAAAATAAAAGTCCAACTCTGGAGTAAATCATGTTGTGAATAAGATTTTTCAAACCATCCTTAACTGTCTCTGAACTCTTCTCACAGTGAAGTTTTCAATTTAAAGACTTGCTGGGTGGGCATCTGGGTGAATCTGGGAACTTAAAAAGTTGTACTGATGAGAGGCAATTTTTAGTAATCTACTGGCATGTCTTTATTCCATTTAGATGACAAGAAGCCCATACCGACAATAAATGTTACACCCTGTTTTAATTGGAAACAGACTAAAGGATATTTGTCTTTATACTATGTCCCACGTAAGTCCACCTCTTATGTTGTCTTTGAGTCAAAAGGGTACAAGAGACATCCTTGGTGATGCTTATAGTCCAAATTGTGCCATTAAAATATTTTAAAGTTTTGACACATACTTAATTTTCACTGTTTTTAGGCGTAAATTACTAGTTTAACAGTGAGCCAAAAGCAATAGTAAGAATGAAAATAATTTATTTTGAGATCTAGAGACTTGTAAGATCTTAAAGTTAGAAGGGAGCCCAAAGATTCAATTCCTTCTTACATTTTTAATCCCTTCTTCAATTCAATTCATTTTAATTCAGTTTGAGTCTGTTCATTTAATAAACATTTATTAGATGCTACTATGGGTAAAGCACTCCTCAAGGAGCATATATTCTATTGAGGATGGATATAACATATACCCAGATAAGTAAACATACAAAATAATTTCAAGAGGGAGATCAGGAAAGGCCTTGTGTAGGAGATAGCAACTGAGTTGTATTTGAAAGGAAAATAAGGATTCTAAGAGGCAACTGTGAGGAATGTATTCTAGATGTGGGGAAATACCTATGCAAAAGTATATTAGTAGGAAATGAGATGTTGCATATAGGAAATAGCTAGCAGGTGAGTTTGTCTGAGACAAGAGGTGTGTGTAAGAGAGTGATGTGAAATATTACTGGAAAGGCTAGTGAGAAGTCATATTGTGAAGAACTTTGCATGGCAGATTGAGAATTTTGTATTTTATCCTAGATTCAGTAAGTACTCAAGATTTTTGAGTAGAGGAGTGACATGGTAAGAACAATGTTTAGGAATATAAACTTGGCAGCTGTGTGGAGGATACTTTAGAGAGAGGAGAGAATGGAAGCAGATTGACCAATTTAGAGGATATTATAATGGTCAATCAATCAGGTCAATTAATTAATTAATTAACTAATTAATTAGTTTCTATGTGCCAGGTATCATGCTGGTTACTGGGGCTCCAAAAACAAAGAATGAAACAATTCCCATTCTTTTTTTTTTTTTAATTTGGTTAGACAGTGGGGTTAAGTGACTTGCCCAGGGTCACACAGCTAGTAAGTGTTATGTGTCTGAGGTTGGATTTGAACTCAAGTCCTCCTGACTCCAAGGCCGGAGCTCTATCTACTGAGCCATCTAACTGCCCTCCAACTTAGATTTAAGGAAGAAATATATTGAGGACAGAAGCATACCAGGTAATGGAGGACAAATATGAAAATTCCTGGGAAAAGAGTGTAATGAATGCTAAACCTCAGAATGGAACCAAACCTGGTGAGGGAAGCTAAGCTTACCAAAAAGTATTTTTTTCTAAAGCTATATTAGGAAAAGAAGGAAGATAAAAGAAGAGATAGAACTTTTGCTTGGGAATAGATGGGGCAATGATAACTGATAACAGAAGGAAAATAGAGCTGCTCATCTTATTTTATTTCAGTTTTCACTGAAAAGGAGAATGACCTTTGTGCCAGAAATAGCAGAATAAAATGACTAATGGAGAGTGGATACCCAAGATTAGTAAAGAGATAGTAAGAGAGCACCTAGTTGCCCTTATTGAATTCAAATCACCTGGCTCAGATGGACTACAGTCTCAGGTCCTGAAGAAATGAGCAGATGTAATCAATTAGTCAATGTTAGTAATACTTGAAAGCACACGGAAAACAAGAGAGGTACCACAAGATTGGAGAAAGTCAAATGTCCCAATATCTTTTTTTTTTTAGTTTAAATTCAATTTTATTTTATTTTCCCATCTAAATTGTTTTATTCTCCCCTTTCCCCTCCCCCTTCTCCACGCATTGAGAAGGCAAGAAAAACAGAACCCATCACAAATGCATAGAAAGGCTATTAGTTTGGGCACAATGGTAGAAATTCATAGCAAGACAAAATCTTACAAAGTTAGAGCTAGAAGGAAATACAACCACCTTTTCCAGCCTCCTAGTTTTAGAGAGGAGGAAATTGTGGTTCAGAATAGAAAAGTAGTTTTTCAAAGATTATGCAAATAATAAGTGGCTTTTGACTACTTCTATTCAATTTTTCAGACTCCAAGTCTCTCCCACCCACAGAATTCAACTCTATTCAGTTGACTTGGATGGCTTACCTCCATTTTGTAGGCTTCAGCAACCACCTTCATAGACATCTCTCTTCCCTGACTCAAGGTGTTATGTGAAACCATGAAATAAAGTTGAGCTGTCATCCTTTATCTCTCTTTTTTATGTCTCTATGGTAGCCCTAAACCTTATCCCAAGAATTATCTATGCTTAAGATGTTTTCTTTACCCAATTTTTTTCTCTAAAGGAAAGAGATCATAGTCTGCAAACAATAGACCTGTGAACTTGACTTTGATTCCTGGGGAAATTCTAGAATGGATCATTAAAGAAATGACTAGTGGACATCGAGAAAAGACAGTGGTGATTATAGAGGTCCAGCATGGTTTCATCAATAACAAGTCATATAAGACTATCCTTTCATTTCCTTTTTTTGACAGTATTACTAAATTAGTAGGTGAGGGGAATATTGTGGATTTAGTTTGCCCAGATTTTGGCAAAGCTTTTGATTTGATCTCATACTATTCTTGTGGATAGGATGGAAAGATATGAATTACATACTAATTCAATCAAATAGATTCACAGCTGATTAGATGGCTGGATTGAAAGGGTAATTGGTTTAATGCCAAGATGGTAGGAGGCTTCCAGCGTGCCCTGGAATGTCTGGTTGTTCCTGTACTGCTTAATATTTTTATCAATGACTTGGATAAAAACATAGATGGTGTGATCAATCAGATTTGCTGATGACACCAAGCTTGGAAGGATGGCTAACACAGTGGATGATCTTGACAGGCTAGAGCATTGGGCTGAATCTAATAAAGATGAAATTTATTTATTTATTTATTTATTTTTAGGCAGTTGGGTTAAATGACTTGCCCAGGGTCACACAGCTAGTAAGTGTCAAGTGTTTGGTCTGAGGCTGGATTTGAACTCAGGTCCTCCTGACTCCAAGGCTAGTGCTCTATCTACTGCTCTATCTAGCTGCCCCAAGATGAAATTTAGTAGTGATGTTTCAGCATAGTCCTATTCTTGGCTACAATCAACTTCATAAGTACAAGATGGGGAAGGCATAATTAGATAGCAGTTGTTTTGAAAAAGATTTGGAGGTTTTAGTGGACTTCAAGGTCAGTATGAGTCAGCAGTGTGATATGGCAGTCAAAAAAGCTAGTGTGATTTTTGGGCCTCATCAAGCATACAGAGAGCTCTCTTACTATCTCTTTACTAATTTTGGGTATCTGCTCTCCATTAGCCATTTTTATGACTAGATGATGATTTGTTAGGTAGTTTACACAGTCCCCAATCAGTGTGAATTAGGAATCCCAAGAAGTGGTCAAAATATTCAATTTCTCACTGAGTATTTCTGCTGAGCTGGAACCAATGCCCACGTTTTACATAATTGCAATTTCAAATAATGTGAATTCAAATACATGTGAAAACATCACTGGATTTATTATTTGTGCTGATTGAGATCTAGCTTTCATCCATAGGTTGGATTAGTTGAATGCTGAGATTGCTTGAAACAACAGAAAAAAATTCTGGAGAAGAAGCAGGGTGATAAGACTGTTAAAAGAAAGTGTTCTGTTTTTTTCTTGTTATCAAATCTAGTCAGGTTAATGAAAACAACAACTGCTTGTGGTGATGGTGATTATCGAAGCCCTAGAGGCAACAGTAAACAGTGTCTTATTGGGGTGAGAGGAATGGAAGGGAATAAATATTTATACAGGCTTTACTATGTGCTAGGCACTTTTTATAAATATTACCTCATTTGATCCTTATGACAACAACCCTGTGAGGTAGGGGGCTATTTTCATCCTCATTTTATAGTTGAGGAAACTGAGGCAAATAGAGGTTAAGTGAGTTACCCAGCTATATGTATCTGAGGTTAGATTTGAACACAGATCTTCCTGACTCTAGGCCCAGTGTTCTATCCACTGCACCACCAGCTATGTGATTATAAAGACATTTCAGCCCTGGTTTTCTCTCCCTAACCAGTTGTTTTCATGCAGTGACCGAGAGCCTAGAAGTCATTGACTTTTCATATCTAAATATGAAATAAATATGAGCTGAGAAAATATGGTTTTGTGGTTTGTCATAATATTTCCTTACCCCAGTTAATGAGAATGAGAGAGTATGCTGAGAACCCAGGAATAATAACAAATTAAGTCCACTATAATCCCAGCCATAAAGCTGACTATGTGGTTGATAGATGGGTCAGTTATTTGATACTGTTTTTGAATTTCTACTTGGGTGAGAAAAAAGATACATATTTCCTTCTCAGTAACACGATCAGGATTCATTAATATTTTTATGCTGCCTTAAGCAAATCCCTTATTTCCAACAATATTAATCCCTCACTCAAGGTCTACAAGGAATGAGACCCTTCATATTCTTCATTTAGCTTATTGTTATTAAAACATACTTAATATTACCATGTTTTCTCAGGTATACTCTGACAAAAGTTGAGAAATTATACGTAATTTCAAACACAAAAGTGGCCTTGGATATTGTACCTTGTTAAAGTCCTGATCCTAATTGTGTTTGGATAATTGGTTCCTCCACTCTGGCCTTCCTCTGATGCCATTTCATTGAATGGGGCTTAATCTGGGTTCTTAAAAGCTATACTGACCTAGCATAAGCTCTGGTTAGTCTTACCAAGCTAGAAGGCCTTCAAGACTGGTTCTGGTGATGAGTTAGGTATACTTGACATATGTGAACCAGCCTCATAACCAGGAGGTTGTTCCCCTGTACCATAAATCTGAGGGTCTCAGCAACTGATAAAGAATGATATTACTTAGGTAGAGACAGTATGCAAATTGTACCAGTTGAGGGAGTATGCCTAGTGACACAATCATGGATCCTTGATGTATTGAAAGATGTACCAATAATGTGTTTGACAGATATTTTATTTGTAAACTGTTCGCAAATCTTAAAGCACTATATAAATGATAGTTATTGTTGCTATTAATAATAATATTATTTTGTTAGATAATCTAGACATTCTGGGTACCCAAACTGCAAAATAAATAGGTCTCTAGTGTGCCAACAATTTTGAGACTATATAGACTTATAGGAAAGGAAGAGGAAGGAAAGTTTCTGCACTTTTGCTATGTGTACCAGTTGAGTTGAGTAACTGATTCTTAGCAAAATATGTTATTGCCTTTGGATTATTCATGGTAATCAGGGAGGGAGAAATTTATATATGAATTTCACAAAGTCCACAAATCTAATGTTAGCTAAAAGACCTTCTTCTCACCAACTCTTTTACCATGGCTAAGGGAAGACAGAATTACTACTGTAACAGTGACTACTCTGTCCCCCACTGCCTGAAGGCCAGATATGTTACATTTCACCTCTTCCCCAGGGTACTTAGGTATCCTTAAGAACATTTGGGGATATCTAGTCTGCCACTGGCTTAGGCCCTCAACAACTGTGTTCTCTAATTTTAGGGGTTCACAGTACCCCAGTTCCATTTGACCACTTAACAATCATCTTTGCTTTCACACAGGAATGTTTACTTGAAAGGTATAGTAAGAACAAAGATACAAACACACCCCTCCCCCCCACCCTAATACCTGGGAGGCATAATTGTCCCTCAGTCTCTTGGGAAGGGAGGGGTATTAGGTTTACAATTTCATTTAGTTCTTATATAGCATCAGTCCCACCAAGTCATAAGTCCAGAGAAAAACAAGAAAGAAAAATTTATGAAATTAATTTTATGAAATTTATGTATTATCTCTAGAGATTAATTAATGCAAATAAGAATAGGGATTGGGTTTGAGATTATTTGATAAAGAGAACTCTTAGTTAAGGAAACTCTTTCAATTCAGTTTGGCACCTCCTCTCTAACATAGAGTTAGAGAGATGCTTAGAGCATTTCGAGATTAAACTACTTGCCCAGGGAAATACAGCCGTTATGAGGTGGGACTTAAACTGAAATCTTTCTGATTTTGATACTAGTTCTCTATACACTTTGCCATGAGAAAGAAATAGAAAGAGTATGCCTATTTCTCAGCTGTGTATGGTACTTTCACAAAAATTGACCATAGGTTGCAGTATAAAATTTTTAGAGACATAAATATTGTTGTAAATATACATTAAGCATATCCTTTACTGACATAATGCAATAAATTTATAATCAATAAAATACATTTGAAAAAGAGAATTAATCCTAAAAAATATGAGTCAAAGAGCAGAATCATAGAAACAATAAATAATTTCATCAAAAAATGAAAACAATGAGATGATATACAAAAACTTTTAGTTGTAGCCAAAGAAGTCCTTAGGGGAAAATTTATGACTACAAATTATAAAGAAAAATAACTCTGAAAGACTTAAGGACTCTGATCACTGCAATGGCCAATCATGACTTCAGAAGACTGATGATAATTCATGCTTCTCACCTTTTGGCAAAAGAATGGTGGACTAGAAGTGCAGAATGAGACCTATTTTCTGACACAGACAATGAATTAATATATTTTGCTTGACTATGCCTATTCGTTATAAGACAGGGCTTTTACTTTTTTTGTGGAGGACAATTGAGGGAGGAGAGAAAGTGGGGAGGGTGGTGAAAGCAATGCTTCTCCTCCCTCCACCCCCAAGAGAAAAAAAAAAAGAAAGAAAAGAGCACCAACGAAACATTTTTAAAATACCAGAAGATAACAGAAGGAATTTCAGAATAGCACAAAGATACAAAGCAGTGTTGTCCCCAAGAGGAGGAAAGGAAGGCTTTGGGAGGGAGGGAGTGCAAGGTACTTGGATGGAGACAGCATTATCATCCCCCTTTTTAAGCATTAATTTTCAGTTTATTAGATGAAACAAACTTTTTTCTCTTTTTTTTTCGTGAGGCAATTGGGGTTAAGTGACTTGCCCAGGGTCACACAGCTAGTAAGTAGTGTCAAGTGTCTGGGGTTGAATTTGAACTCAGGTCCTACTGACTCCAAGGCTGGAGCTCTATCCACTGCGCCACCTAGCTGCCCCCAGAGGAAACGAACTTGCAGTGTAGTCTGCATGAATACAAATCATCTATCTGTAGCAAATGATAAGGAAACATGATGAGGATGGCAGAGAAATACTTTGAAAAAAATTCCCTCAACATAAAACATTATTATAAAGGATTATGTTGAATTACTATATTATTCCCCCACCCTATTTTCTCTAAGTCAACAATAACATTGTATTAAATTTGATATATACTTAAAAACCAAGATATGCATAATAGAGATTCATGGTTTCATATATAATATTTTTTCCTGTTCATTGCTAATGGAAATATTTATGTTTGTTAAGTTTATAACAAAACTATTTTAAAAGAATGGTTATAGATACTTTAAAAAATTTTCAATAATTAAAATTTAATTTTCAAAATAATTTTTTGATTAAAACCTAGCTAAAGATGTATTTCTTCTTTATTCTCCTCTTTGTCCTGATATTTTCCTTCTTTTTATAGGTATAGAATGTATATTTTTTCACTTCTAAACAATATGTGATAATAGAATAATAGACATAATTTTTTTTAGGGAGAGACCTGAGAGACCTATATTTTAACATTCATGCAGAATTTAAATCATCTGTAATAATGCCACTGAGGAAAGAAGTCTTATGCCATGGGGCTGATGGTGGTTACTCATTCTGCAGAGTTTTAAAGGGAGGTAAGCATTTGTTTCATTTTATTTTTATTATATGAGGCAGCAAATCTAGAGAGCCAGCTTTGGAGGCAGAACAACCTGGGTTCAAGTTCTGCCTCTCATATCTACTGGCTGAGGGACCGTAGACAAGTCACTCTAACCTTTCTGTACCTTGGGGAGTTCTATAAGGCTGTAAATTGGTGAGCAGTTGCTGATCTGAACTAGTATAGGTAATTCCTTCTCCTCATGAAATCACACATCTGGACTATCTAGAACTGTATCTATAATATGTCTATCTATATTTGTCTATTTATATCTCTACCATTTCCATCTCTATCCTTATCTGTATCAACATCATCTGTCTATATAGCTATATCTACATTGATGTCATCTCTATTTATATCATCTCTCGCTCTCTCTTTCTTTCTCTCGCTCTTGCTTTCACTCTCTGAATTCCCTCCCCCAAAGAAATCACAAGTCTGAAAGGTGTGTGTTTGTGTATCTACATCTGTATGTGTCTGGGTGAATACATAAATGTGATCATGGCTCCATGAAAGCGCATAGCCCTTAGGAGTTAGCAAAACAATATTTTGAAGTACATTAAAATTTTAAGAGTGTAATTTTAAAAAGAATACTGAATTCAGACATAGTTACCACTAAAGAGATAAATACAACCTGTAACATATATTTGTATATGTATGTAGTATTATATAATATCTGTATATATACAAACACATATATACACATATGTATACATGCATATGTGTGTATATATATGTGTGTGTGTGTGTGTGTGTGTGTGTGTGTGTGTATGGTTGTTGTTGCTGTTCAGTTGTTTTTCAGACATGTCCAACTCTTCATGACCCCATTTGGGGGTTTTCTTGGCAAAGATACTGGAGTGGTTTGCTATTTCCTTCTACAGCTCATTTTACAGATGAGGAAACTGAGTCAAGTAGGGTTAAATGACTTGTCCAGGGTTACACAGCTACTCAGTGTCTGAGGCCAAATTTGACTCATGAAGAAGAGTCTTTCTGAATCCAGACCCAACCCTCCATACTGTACCATCTGTCCGTGTGTGTGTATACACATACATTATGTAGGTATGTGTATGTGTGTATACACACACCCACATATGCACACCCATTGTTTCTTCTTTGGCATACTGCCTCCAACTTATACTTGTGTTTGCAGTATGAGATTGTTCTTCTAAAACTAATGCTTAGGAGCCCCTACCAGTGTGCTTCTCCTTAAGACTGTCAGCCAGTATATGCAATTAGTTTTTAGTAAAGGCATTTACTAGGGCATGGTAAGAACAGTAACTCATCCCATAAACACAGGGTACAGTGACCATAAGCTTAAGAGTACAATAATAGTGAAGGATACACATGGGGAACACATGTGGTTGAAGTTGCTCATTGTTTTGGTACTGTTAGGCATCGAAGTACATTATCTCCAGTGAAATCCTTACAAACTTCCCCCAAGGCTAAGTGTTTCTTCTGGTTGACTTGCTTAGCTTGGTCCCCAGGGTCTGGTCTTCCCTCTAGCTACAATCTTGAAAGAACTAGCTCTGACTAGTTCATGGATAGCTTTCTTCTCTCCTGTCAGTGGACACATTCCTAGACACTGCTGTTAGCCTCAAGTGACTTTATCTCTAGCTGTCATTTTGGAGTGTAGGTCTCTACTCCCTCAAATTCCCCTGAACTTATTCTTTTGTTTGTTTGTTTGTTTTTGGCTAGGCAATGGGGTTAAATGACTTGCCTAGGGTCACACAGCTAGTGAAGTGTTATATGTCTGAGGTTGGATTTGAACTCAGGTCCTCCTGACTCCAGGGTTGGTGCTCTATCCACTGCACCACGAACTTATTCTTTAAATGCTGAATTGGGTTGCTACTTCTGGGTAGGTAGCTTTGCTATTAAACAGCATGGTCAGTGGGTAGGGGAAGGAAAGAAAATCCCCTTATTCTCCCTCTTAAGAAGTGAAGAGCTTAGTTCTACTTTCATAGCTAACTATCTCTTATACTTTTTGATTCATAGAATCTGCCAAACTTTAGCTATTGTCAGGGCTTAGATATCTAAAGCCACACAAGGGTGTGGTCATTTTTTTAAAAGCCAATGATATTATAGAGGTGATCATACACAGAAAAAAGTATGAGAGGGTATTAACATCTTGTCAATATACTAAAACCTCATCATCTGTGATTCTGTCAACTGACTTGAGTATTAGGGGAACTCCATATATATATATTTATATACATACATATGTGTGTATATATATGCATATTTTATATACATTCAAGTTCTTTAATTATATTAAATGATTTTCCTTTCAAAATTTCCTATCCAATATGCTGAATTTTTTGGGGGGTGGGGAGAGGTTGGACTATGTGATACTTAATTTCTTTCCTAAGTAGTTGAAAAATAATTTAAGGGTATTTTATTGAGTTTTTTGTTGGGCCTACTGAAATGGCTATATTTTATCCCAAAATTAAAACAGAAACATATTATTACATTGTATTCCTTTTTTCAATTATGTTTTACTCTTGGCATGAACAACAAACACAATATACAGTACATAATAATAGCTAGAATTTATATGACACTATGTGTCAGGTATTTTACAAATATTATCTTATTTGAGCATCTCAACAACTCTGGGAGGTAGGTACTATTATTATCCTCATTTTATAGTTGAAGAAGCTCAGGCAAACAGAGGTTAGGTGACTTGCCCAAGGTCACACATTTAGTAAGCATTTGAACTCAGGTCTTCCTGACTGCAGGTCTCTCTATCCACCCTATCTATGGCACTATGTACCTGCCTAATAAAATATCTATGAAAAAAAGGGTGATGTAGTTGATTAATGCCATCTTTGAAGTCAAGAAGATCTGGATTCAAGTTCTCCTCTGTCACATACTATCAATGTGGCCCTGAACTAGTCACTTAACCTCTCTGTGCTACAGGTATGTCTCTAAGACTGTAATCTGTTGAAGTAATAGGGAGCTACCAGAATTTATTGAGTAAGGTGACCTATACTTAAGGAAAATCACTTTGGCTGCTGAGTAGAGGGAGTAGAAGGGAGATACTTGAAGAAGGGAGAACCTGGGAGGTGGCTGTATGAGTGAAGAGAAGGGGACTGATATGCAAGATAGTTATAGTAGCTGAATCACCAAGAAGCTAAAACACACACACACACACACACACACACACACACACACACACACATATGGGTGGAACATAGGCTTGGTTGTTCTAGCATAGCTACCTTGGCATACCTAATTGAAGATTATTCTCTATTCTTTCTATTTTTTTTAAGTTAAATTTTAATTTTTTCCGTTCAGCAAAAATCTTCTTCAAAAATCTTCCCTTGAAGGGAGAGAATTTGGAGCTCAAAGTTTTAAAAATGGATGTTAAAAATTGTTTTTAGGGGCAGCTAGGTGGCTCAGTGGTTAGAGCACCGACCCTGAAGTCAGGAGGACCTGAGTTCAAATCTGGCCTCAGACCAAGCACTTGTCACGTACTAGCTGTGTGACCTTGGGCAAGTCACTTATCCCCAATTGTCTCACTAAAATAAAAATAATTGTTTTCAAATGCAACTGGGAAATAAGACACACAGGCAAGGGAGTATAGAAATCTATCCTGCCCTACAGGGAAATAGAAAGGGAAGGGGATAAGAGAAGGGGGGAGGGTGATAGAAGGGAGGGCAGATCAGGGGAAGGGGTATTCAGAATGAATGCTGTCTTGGGGTGGGGGGGAGGAGAGGGAAGGGGAGAAAATTTGGAACTCAAAATCTTATGGAAGTGAATGTTGAAAACTAAAAATTAATTAATTAGAAAAAAATCTTCTTTTCCTCCTAGTTCTCTTCCCTCCCCAACCAAAACTCTGTTACTTTTTACTCTGTTGCTCTGTTTACTCTGTTACTCTGTTATTTTTGAAGTATTTATTTTAACAAAAATCTTGAAACACTCTTCAAAGACACAAGGATTTAAAAATATTTCCACCACCCTTCCTCCCAAGATTCACATGAAAGTTAAATACAATGCAAGAAAGGAGAAAAGAAACATTATTGAAAAAAGGAGAAATGAAGCAAATTCCATTTATGGGCTTATGGTATTCATTCTACTTTAGGACTGTATTTCTGGTTCTTAAATGACTTTGAGATCCCTCCAATATTTTTTGATGTGAGATTTCCATATCTTTAGTATCTGATTCTGTGCTTTATTCCACCTCTTTCTTTTGCTTCTATGGTCCTATTTTTGTTGGCAAATCTCTATTTTCCAAGTTACACAAATCCAGTTTGCCATCATCCTTATTTCCTGTAGCTTTTAGCTCTTGCAAAAGAATTTCTTGTAAACTCTTATAATGATATTTTTCTGTGTAGCCCAATAATTTCACTTCTTCCATAAATTTAGCAATTTCATCTGGCTTATTTTTCTCAGGAAAACATTTGTCCATCAAACTTGCAATATTTTCTTGGTAGCTAATTTTGGAGTCTCTGATATAGTTAGGATCTTTCAAATTGTCCTCCTAAGGGAGAAAGGCTACTGAGCAACTGGATCATGCAATAACCTAGTATTTCCAAGTCATCCATCTTGATGGTGCCACACCCTTGTGTGCATCAGCACTTGTATCCTCAATGGTTCCCTCATGATACCTTTTAGGGTCTTCTTTGTATGCTTTATGAACTCCTTCTGGACAATATTGGTAATTGAGGCCATAATGTACTAAATATACCTGGTCAGGATTCTCATAGCTCAGAAGAAGATTTGAGGACTTGATATCTCCACATACATATTCATGCTCATGGATATATTCCAGAATATCCAGTATATATAGTCAAGCAAATCAAATTTCTGCATTGGCCATGTCAAAAGGGCTTACATACATGTCTCATTCTGTACTCTGAGTCTTTCATCTCTGTGTCAGGAGGTGGTAAGAGAAACTCATGGGAAAGGTAAATGACAGACTGCTAGATGTGGAGTCAAGAAAATCTGAGTTCAGAGCCAGTCTCAGACATTTACCAGCTGTATGATTCTAAGCAAGTCATATACCCCCTTTCTACCTCAGTTTCCTGATCTGTAAAATAAAGATAATAATAGCACCTACCTACTAGGATTGTTGTGAGGATCAAATGAGAAAATAAAGTGTTTTGCAAACTTTAAAGAAATATAATAAAAAAAATATAATGAGAGATTGCTTTCAGGTCTGGGGAGATGAGGACTTTATGGAAATTTTTTTTTTTTTTTGTGAGGCCATTGGGGTTAAATGATTTGCCCAGAGTCACACAGCTAGTGAGTATCATATGTCTAAGGCCAGAGTTGAACTCAGGTCCTCTTGATTCTAGGGTCGGTGCTTTATCCACTACACCACCTAGCTGCCCCTAACTTAATGGAAATTTTCATCTTCCATCTCTGTACCTTTATATAAGGTGTCCCCTATGTCTGGAATGCTCTGTCTCCTTACCTTTTAGAATCCCTGCCTTCAAGACTCAGATCAAATGCCTTCTGCAAGCATGTACCTTCTCTTGCAAGGAATATCTTTTACATATATTTTTATGTACACATCGTCTCCCCTTTTAGAATGTAACCATCTTGAGGGCAGGGACTGTTTTCCCCCCACTTTTTTCTTTGTATTCCTAGGGCTTAGTAAAGTGCTTTGTACAAAATAAGTGCTTAATAAATGCTTTGCTGATTAATTGGTTGACTCATGGAAAAGGTGGTGCCTGAGCTGGATGTTGAAGGAAGAGAAGGATTTTAGTAAATGCAGGTGGAGGAAGAAGGGAGAAACCCAAAAATGTCCAGAGGTGAGAGAAGGCAGCATGAGATTAGGGAACAAAGAGTCTGTGCTTCTGTTTGTGTGGGCAATGGGGAGCCAGTTTTTGGACAAAAGAGCAACGTGGTCCGATCTGTGCATTAGCAAATTTATCTTGTTCATTAGAAGATTATTTTTGCAGCTCAGAGATAGATGGATTGGAGAGGAGGAGATTGTGGAGGTGGAGAAATCAGTAAGGAGATTATTACAATAGTCCAAGCAGGAGGTAATGAGGGTCAGTCCAAGCAGGAGGTAATGAGGGTCAAATTGGAAATAGTGGGTATGTGAGATAAGAAAATAAAGGATAAGAAAGAGGGAAAAATCAAAGGTGATTCTAAGGCTTTGAACGTGGGTACTTAGGAAGATGATGGTGCCATCAATAAAAATAAATATGTCCAGCAAACAGTTGGGTTTCAAGTCTGGAACTTAGTGGCAACATCTGAACTGGATAGAGAGCTCTAGAAGTCATCTGCACAGAGTTAGTAATTGAAGTCATGGGAATAGATGAGATTGCCAGGAGAGAAGATTATAGAGAGATAAAAGAGGAGGGCTGACGATAAAATGTAAAGGGATTCCCCACACTTAGAAAGTGGAGGAGGAAGATAAAGCCCTGATAGAGACTGAAAGGGTGAAGCTGAGATAGGAGGAAGTATCAAAGATGGAATGTTCAAGGACACAAGTTCAAGAACAAGAAGTGAGGAAAAATCTTTCATTTTGGCAACTGAGGGAAATGGAGACCTCAGAAAGAGCTTCTGTGGGGACAGAAGCTAGCTTGCAGGAAACTGAGAAGTGACTAGGTTACAAAGGAAGTGCAGGAACTTGGCAAAGACTGCTGTTTGGAGAACTTTAGCAGTGATGAGAATATGAGTCAGTTTTAGTCCTTTGTGTCCAGCTAATAAAATTTCCTTTGACTAACAAATGTGAATTCTGTTCAAACTTGACTCAAGGGTAGCTAAAAACATGGGAAACTTATTGCTGATAAGAGATATATTATAGAGGCAGGATTTAGAACAAAGAATTTGAGGTGCAGGGCTAGAGTTTCCTATCAGCTCTGGGGTGCAGTAGAGAGAGTTCTGGACCTCAAGTCAAGATTTCAGGAAGACTCTCTGACTCAGTTTTTCTTCTCTGTAAAATGGAGAGTAATCATAGCCCTTACTTTTTTTTTAAGATATAAAACAAGACAATATTTGTAAAGTGCATTGTAAACCTTAAAGTGCTATGCAAATTAGCAGTGGTGGGGCAGCTAGGTGGCGAAGTGGATAGAATACTAGCCCTGGAGTCAGGAGGACCTGAGTTCAAATCCGGCCTCAGACGGTGTATAGAGCACCTTTCCCATGTGACTCTAAGCAAGTCACTTAACCCCAGTTGCCTCACAAAAAAAAATTAAAAAAAATAATTAGCAGTGACACCTAGCTTTTTTGTTCTTGCTTTTCCACAACTTCTGATTGGCATAGGAGGCACAGTGGGTATTGTTGGATGACGGGAAACCTATGGTGGCTCAGACTTACACATTCTCATCTTTGGCAGAATCTCCTTATTCCCCCAGTGGATTTTGATGGCACAGGATCCCCATAAAGGGTTAGATGGAAATTATCAGGAATTTCTAACCCTAAATCAGATAGTGAACTAATAGACCATTCTTCTTAAGGAAAGGCTACTTTTCCTTGGCTTGATGACTGTGTGTGTGTGTGTGTGTCTGTTTGTGTTTGTGTGTGTGTGTGTGTGTGTGTGTGTCTGTGTGTGTGTGTGTCTATGTGAAGGGCCTATGTGCCAAACTGAAAGAACAGCTTAGTCTGCAGACTCCAAACTAAAAGAGAAATGGCAGAGCCTACCCCTGCTCTTGTAAGAAAAAGAGATAGCACCCCAGCTTGAGGACTCCAGCTGAAGCCAAATAGGTAGCAGCAGTGAGAATAACCTAGGAGAGAAAGGCAAATAACAGCAGAGATACCAACCAGCGGGAAACAGCGGAGATGAGATCTGTTACCCAGATGCAGACCTGGCAGAGAACAACCTGATGATACTACCAGAAAGCACTGATGGCCCTGCAGAATCAGAAGTATGAATTTGTTATCTTTTCTTTCATGGACCCTGGTCATAAATGTTCCCTACGTGTGTGCACATCCAATTTTGTCTATGGAGGGCTCTGCTTAAGATTACACTCTAAAAGATATATAAAAACTATGAGATCAGTTCATTTTTCTTCTAAGGGAAAAAATCCATGTTGTTTATTAATAAAAAAATTTTTTGTTTTGTAGAGACCATCAATACAACAGTGTCCTTTTCCTTCTCATTCCTAAAGTTTCCTAAGGTATTTTTCAAAATAAATTTCAATGTTTCCTAGTCTACTGGAATAATGTGTTAAAAATGTAAAAGAATTAATTTTGTGCTCCAAAAATAGCCATTAAAGATTAATGTTAAAAAATTAGCTTGTGGTGGTGTTATTAGATAGATAGGAAGTGTGGTGTGATGTAGTGGTATCAAACCATTCATGAGCATCTTTGTGGGCCACATATTGACTTAGAAAACTACCTATTAACATTATCTGTGTAATATTGTATTTTTATTTTTTGGTTAATATTTCCTAATCACATTTTAATCTGGTTTGCGGCTCACTCCAGAGTGAGGTGAGTTTGACACCTCTGATGTAGTAGATGGAATAATGGAATTTGAGTCAACATAGACAGAGTTTAAAGTAGCCATTGTCTATAAGCAATCTTCACTTAATCTTTTGAGACTTGAGATCACACCAGTTTAAGATTGACAGAGATTTTCTCTTTTGAAAGGTGTCCAACTTATTTGACTAAAAATGATTTAGGCATATATTGGAATCTACTTTATATCCAATTATTTTGGGATCAAAAAGTCCCAAGTCCATTTTATGTAACTTTCTATGGCACCTGAAGTGATCCTGAATGTTTTTCATCTTAGTCTGATGAAAAAGCATAGCATTTTCTTACCAAGTTAAATATAATTCATGTATGGGTGTGTGTGTGTATGAAAGATTTTATTATCAGGCATAGACTGAGGCTTACACCTTTGGGGGAGAAATATACAACCTTAAAGAATACTGTAAATGTGGATGCTTATGTATATATATGTGTATATATATATGCTTATGTATATATATGTATATATGTATACATATATGTTTAATTTATAACTTCATACATTTCTTACTTTAAGTTGCTTTTCTTTGTGAAGAATGGAAATTTTCTTAAGTTTCTAGCCTTTTAGTCATAAATTATTCCTAAACTTTTGAAATTCCAAAGAATTAGTGAAAAGAAAATGGTGAAAAAAAAATACATGTTTACAGCTTCCCTTTACCTACATTATTCAATTATAACAGTCTTGGGGTAGAGGTCCATTGCAGTTGCAAGTTCTCTAACCCATGCCACTGGAGAAAATTCCTGGACCTAGGGTCCCTAGCTGCAGCCATGGAAGAGGCAAGGATTTACCTCTTGGCCTTGCCCTGAGGATGTGGCAACCACAGAGAAGAATCAAGAATCTGAGTGGTAGGGATTACATTCTGGTAATCCTAGCATTCTGGAGTGTTATGAATTGGTGATCTCAAGAGGTGGTCTCCTGGATCTTGTTGAGTTCTGGAGAATTAAAGGACTCAGTTACATAGAAAAGACAAAAGAGAATTCTTGGGTACTGTGAGATTCTTGGGAAGAAAAGTACCATGCATGTGCCCCTGGAATTGAAAGAGCAGCAAGGGACTGTCATGATATGCTAGAGCAAATGATCTTGACTTTGCCCTACTCTATTTCCTGAGTTAGTTGGACAGTACAGGAACTCTCCTCTTCATTTCCAGATACACGGTTGAGAGCATATGCAACTAAAATGTGTTCCTGCCCCAAGGCAGGCATTAGAATCTCCAGGTGTGGGGCATGGGAAGGGGGCCTCCTCCCCACTCCCTATTAGTGGACTTTAGCTCTTTGGCTCTGTGGTCTATGCCCAACCCTCTCAAGATCTCCCTGAAAAGGGGCAGCTAGGTGGCGCAGTGTATAGAGCACCTGCCCTGAAGTCAGGAGGACCTGAGTTCAAGTCTGGATTCAGACCAAACACTTGACACTTACTAGCTGTGTGACCCTGGGCAAGTCACTTAACCCCAATTGCCTAAAAAACAAAAAAACAAACAAATAAAAAAAAGATCTCCCTGGGTTATCAGTGGGTGTGACCATACTGTCCCTAGGGAAAAAAAGATCAAAACCCCAGACAAAGGTTTACTGAGTCATCAAGCTGATCAATTGCCTACGTTTATTTTAAAATAAAATTTTTGATCACTGAATGCAAAGATGTAGTTTCAGCACTTTAGGAATTGAGAAAACTATGATTAACTCAGAATTGAAATGTTTTACTCTTAATCTTTGAAAAATGAAATATTTGGAGAATGAAATAGTTTTTTAGAAAAATGTATGTGCATCATGTACTGTATTCATCATATTCTATATTCTCTGTTTTAGGGATTCTATATTTTTATTGCAGAAGCCTTCTCTGGTGGTATAGAAGACTCACTGTTTTGTTGTAATATTACACTCGAACTCAAAAATAATTTTATTAAAAAATAAATTGATTTTAGAAAAATGAAATGACTTTTCAATCAACAAATATTTATTGAGTAGCAGATACTGTAAAGGATATAAAAATAGTATATGACATGCTCCAGTAGGGAAAAGATGAACAAATATAAAACATTTGGGAGAATAATGTGAGATAGCACATAATTAAGGAATAGATTGTACAAGTTCTATCTGCAAATGCTGTATTTGTTCAGAAAAGAAAGATATCAACAGTTTTAGATGAGATAGGGAAGGCTGAATAGATAATGTAGGGCTTGTCCTTGGGCTTTCAAGGATGGGATGAATTTGGATAAATAGAGAGAAAGGAAAAAGGACATTCTGAGAGAAGGGAATAGTGTGAACAAAAGTGGGAGTGAACATGGTGTATCATTTCCAAATTTCAAGATTATAGAAACATAGGTTTAGAACTAAAAGAGAAATTAGAGGTCATCTAGTCTAATCCCTTAAATTTATAGATGAGGGAACAAAGGTCCAGGGGAATGAAAGGTGTTGTCTAGATACACTTGCATATATGTGTATATATGAATATGCATGTACATATATACACACATACAAATAATCTATATACAATCCATAATTGCTTGCATATATTATTGACCTCAGTCACCTAATCATTTTATATATATTATATTTAGTATATATGTTTCATTATATATATATAAGATCTCTCTTCATATATATCTTAGTGTTTATATATATATGTGTGTGTGTGTGAGTGTGTGTATGTGTGTGTGTGTGAGTGTGTGTATGTGTGTGTGTGTACACATACATGACGTAATAGAAAGACTATGGGATATGACCTAGATTTGTCATTTAATAAACAAATTAGAGGAGCAGAGCAATTTCATGTACAAGAGACTGGCTGATAGGGGACCAATCCTCAGAGCATGTGCACCGTGTTTTGCTTGCTGCCAATCCATGTGTAGGGTTTAATGAGCTGACTTCTGGAAGCCAGCTTATAATGGAGGGACCCTGCCCCAAATTAAGAACATTTGAAGATATGCTGCGACTTTCTTGTCAACTTACTGTATGGTGAAGAAAAGCCTTTTTATTGACTGCAGAGCTGGAAATGAAAAAGCATACAAATGATTTTAATGGGGAAAATTAGTTTCTTTCTCTATTATGAGTTTTGACTGAGAGAATCTCATTCTTTTCACTTGAGCTGATGTATGACTGTAAACACTTTGCCTCTTTGTATTTGTTTTTCCCAGTGCTTAGATGAGTATTCATAGAGATGGCATGGACTAGATTGTGAATGTGTAAGCTTCTAAAGGTTGAGTTACCAAAGGTCTACCAACTTAGCTCAGGAATGCATTAGACCTGTAGAGTGACCTGCTTGACCCTGACCAGAGAATGATCAACCTGGGAGCTGAGACACTGTATCCTACAAGCAAAAGAGTGACTCATCCATTGACTATGCTGTAACATAAAGTGAATTTGGTGGTGGGGAGAATGTTTGTAGCTACTACTTTTAGTATAGGGGGATGTATTCATACTCCTGTTATAGCTCTATCTTTTCAGTAAGTATCTCTTTGGAAAAGATACTTGATAACTGCTTATTGATGATATTGAGGAGGTATCAACTGGTAAATGATCCTGGTGAGACGCTAAGTTGGCACTGAAAAATGGATCAATCAATAGCCATTTATTAAGCACCTATTATTTGCTAGGCACTGTGTTAAAGGCTGGAAATGTTCTTAACCAGGAAGGGAAGAGGATAAACCTTTATTAAGTGTCTACTATGTGCCAAGCATTGTACTAAACACTTTACGAATATCTCATTTAGTCTTCATAACAACCCTGTGAAGTAGACGCTATTATGATCCCCATTATACATTCACATCCCCTGCTCAATAAACTTCAGTGGTTCCCTATCACCTCCAGGATCAAATACAAAATTCTCTGTTAAGTCTTTCAAAATCTGCCCCTACTCCTCTCTTTCCAGTCTTCTTATACCTTATTCCTTTCCAGGTTTTCTTCAGTTCAGTGACAATGGCTTGCTTGCTGTTCCAGAAACAAGACATTCCATCTCTCAGTTCTGGCCATTTTCTCTGGCTATTCCTCATGCCTAGAATGTTCTCCTTTTTTATCTCCAGCTACTGGCTTCCCTGACTTCCTTTAAGTCCCACTTCTACAAGACTTTCCCAACCTCTCTTAATTCTAGTTCCTCCTCTCTCTTACTTATTTATTTATTTGTTTATTATTTATCCTATATATAGCTTGTTTGTACGTATTTCTTTACTTGTTGCTTCTCCCATTAGATTGTGAGCTCCTTGAGGGCAGGGGCTCTCTTTGGCCTTTTTTTATATTCCTAGTGCTTAGCACAGTGCCTAGCACATAGTAAGGTGCTTAAATAAATGCTTATTGAAGGGCAGCTAGGTGGCACAGTGTATAGACCACCTGCCCTGGAGTCAGGAGGACCTGAATTCAAATCTGACCTCAGACACTTGACCCTTACTAGCTGTTTGAACCTACACAAATCACTTAACCCCCATTGCCTCACAATAAACAAACCAAAAAATCCAAATGCTTATTGACTGATGAGGAAATGGAGGCAGATAGCATTGAAGTGACTTACCCAAGGTCCCATAACTAGTAACTGTTTGAGGCCAAATTTGAACCAAGACTTCCAGTATTCTATTCACTGTGCATTTAGCTTGGGGTAGCAATTGCTGGCTATTGATATTGAGAAAAATACATATATATATATATATATATATATATATATATGGAGTCTTGAGCCAAGAACAATAGGAAAATTCCACTGTCCTTCAAGAGTACCTCTAGAACTCTGATAAGAGAAATGTAGCCAATTGTGCTCTGTGGTCCCAATCTGCTAGTGCACATGTGGATCAGGAGAGTAAGTCCTAAGACTTGCTACATTTGGTTATATAAAATTAAGGTTTTGCATAAACAAAAATATTGTGGTGAAGAATAAAAGGAAGATAGTTAACTGGTGAAAAATCTTTGTGGCAAATTTATCTGACAAAGATCTGAAAATGAAGAAATATAAAGTATTGATACAAATGTATAAAAACAGGAGCCATTCTCCAATAGATGAGTGGTCAAAAGATATGAACTGGCAATTTTCAAAAGCTGAAAGGCAAGGTATCAACAATGCTCTAAATTACTAATAATAAGAGGAATGGAAATTAAAACAATCCTGAGGTTTTACTTTATACTCATTAGATTGGTAAACATAACAAAAAAAGGAAAATAATTTCTTGAGGACTTATATAAGGACAGACACAATAATGCACTATTGGTAGAACTGTGAATTGGTTTAGCCATTCTGGAAAGCAATTTGGAGTGATGTGACTCTTCTCCATGTTCTACTGTAAATCCACCACAGTGGGTCCATACAACATATTTGGCAGAATCAAGTAACTCAGAAGTGCCCCAGATCCACTTCCAAGTGCAGCCAGACCAGATTAAAAAGGCATTGGGAAATATTTAACAAAATGAATAAAAACAGAATTTGTTCAGTTGCTTTCAGTCGTCTCTGACTCGTCGTAATCTCAACTGGAATTTTCTTGGCAAATATACTGGAGTTATTTGCCATTTCCTTCTCCAGCTCATTTTACAGGTGAGGAAACTGAGGCAAACAGGGTTAAGTGCCTTGCCAAGAGTCATATAGCTACTAAGTGTCTGAAGCCACATTTGAACTCAGGAAGATGAGTCTTCCTGACTCTAGGCATGGTGCTCTATCCAGTGAGTTTCTTTCTTATCTTTTCTTTTTCTTATTAAGCCTTAATTATTGAATGGGCATTGCCTCAGTCAAACTGAGACCTTTTAAAGACCTTAGCTTGAAAAGGCCAAGGTCCTTCACTGCATCCTGGGCCATCTCTAGTTGTCCTGATGCATATCTGGCCACTGGATCCAGATGGCTCTGGAGGAGAAAGTGAGGCTGGTACTTTGCACAGCCCTCCCTCACTTAAATCCAATTCGTTTGTATGTCATAGCATCACCATGCTATGGTCCTCTTTGAGAATGAAGGACAAATAACAATAATCCAGTGAGTTACCTAGATGCCCTAAAATACAATAAAACTTAATATTACATTTGAAAACTAAGTCAATATGTGGCCCATATCCTTATGTATAGGTTAGTGGCCCTGTTTCTGACATTTTGTGGATATGAATGGAACAAATAAACTATCATAAGTTATCCTTCACTTATGTAACATAAACAGCCTTTTTAAAAAAATCAGAATTTCTTTTCATTCGTTTTGCCTCCTATATGGTGTATGCTATTTTTTGCTTCTGCTTAAAATGACAAAGAACTTTGCTTTATTTCATTAAGATTCTTCCAGATTTAAAATATTTTTCATATTTGCCTAAATTGCATTATAGTTTTCTACTAGGCTGCGATTGAACAGAACACAACTATTTTGAGAGGTGAAGGGATAAATACAGGCTCATACAACCAGTAGATGTCAGAGGCCTGACTTAAACCCAAATCTTTCTGCCTCTAAGGCTGCCCCTCTGTTCAGTACACTAAACTGCCTTTCAGTCTTCCACAACATTAATGGTCCTTTTTTTTTTTTGATCTGATTTGGGTGGAGAACTCCTAGAGTAGAAACTCCCCCTGATGTGGTTTAGGGGTTCAGGGGTGCTGGGATCCCAAAATCACAACATGCAGGTCCTGCCTGAAAGAATTCGACTCAAGCCTTCTTTCAGCCAAAGATAAGGTTTATTAGAACATCTGTCATTTTAGGCAGACTCTTAAGGAGTCCAAACATGAGTAAGTAGTGGCTAGATTATAAAATCTAAGCAGTGGCTAGATTTTAGGAATCTGAGCAGTGGCTAGATTATAAGAATCTAAGCAGTGGCTAGATTATAAGAATCTCAGCCATGGCTAGATTATAAGAATCTAAGCATTTTAATAGAGACAAGATGGACCTTATATACAGAAAGTCTATGGGAGAGATCTAGGAGTGGCCAAGTAGTCTATGAGGTAATAGAATTCCAGGGACCTGGACCACATGGCCAAGGGAGAATGGAGTAATGGCTTGGAGCCATAGGGAGGTCTACAATGAAAGGCCAGTTGATGGGATTATAGCCTTAGGGGGAACGCCAGAGATTTGGCCATGTGGGAAAGTCCAGGGTTTTTCCTTTTCACAGAACCCAACCTCATCACCTCACTTGCAGATATGCAACTCATTAGAGAGTTGATGGGATGGAGGGGGTGGAGGTGCATTAAGAGGTGAACTACTCTTGATTATGAAGTTATTATTTGTCAGAGGCAGTATTTGAATGCAGGTCTTCCTGACACCAAGACCTGCTCTCTACCTACTATACCATTCTTTCTTGTATATATTTTTGTACCATAACTTAAGTAATATGGTCCCTATTACATTATATTATATGGACTTCTATATATGGTCCCCTGAACATTTAGGTTGTTTCCAGGATTTTTGCAATTACAAATATTGCTTGTTATGAACACCTTTTAGAAGATAGTTCTTTAAAAAAAAAACAAAACAGAAGAAACAATTTTATGTGTACTTCCAACAACAAAATTGTCGAATCAAATAGTATGATTATTTTTGACAATGCAACATACTGTCAGAATGATCTAAAAAAAAAATCCAAAAACGCCTTACCACTACAAATTTGAGATTCTGCCAGAAGTATGTGTCCCTTTTTTGTTTTTCAAATTTGCATCTCTTCAAGTATCAATAAGATGGGAATGCCTTTTTCTTTTTTTTTTGGCGGGGGGCTGCTTTTTTCAAGTGATTGTTAACAACCTGTTTGCTCTTTTGAAAATTGCCCATTCTTATTGTTGAGGCTTAGGGGTGCTGGGACCACAAAATCACAACCTGCAGGTCCTACCCAAAAGGATTTGGCCCACGTCTTCTTTTAGCCAAAGACAAGGCTTATTAGAACATTCCTCATATTGGGCAGACTCTAAAGGAGTCTGAACATCAGTAAGCTAGTGGGTAGATTTTAAGAATCTGAGCATCTCAATGGAGACAAGATGGACCTTGTATACAGAAAGACCATGGGAGGGATCTAGGAGTGGCCAAGTAGTCTATGAGGTAATAGAACTCCTGGGACTAGGACCACTAGGCCAAGGGAGAATGGAGCCCATATAGGATTAAGGGCAGGCAGTGGCCTGGAGCCATAGGGAGGCCAGACAATGGAGGGCTAGCCCATGTCAAGGGTAACAGAATTGGGAGATTGGGTGCAGCCATAATGAATGGCCAGTTGATGGGACCACAGTCTCAGGTGAACACCAGAGACCTGGACAGTGGGAAAATCCAGGGCTCTTCCCCCTTGGGGTCTAGCTCCCATCCTCATCAATATCTTTGTCCATTTATTCACTGTAGAGAGAGAATTAAAAATGTTAGTGGTTCTGATGAGGATGGGAGCTAAATCCCCAAAAGGAAAAACCCTGGACTTACCCACATGGCCAAGTCTCTGATGTTCACCTGAGGCTGTGGTCCCATCAACTGGCCTTTCATTGTGGCTACACCCAATCTCCCAATTCTATTACCCTTAACCTAGTCTAGCCCTCCCTATGGCCCCCGGTCATTTCCCACACTTAATCCTACCTAGTAGTCCAGGTCCCTGGAGTTCTGTTCACCCCAGTTTACTGGCCACTCCCATCCAGATCTCCTTAGACCCCTAGTCCAGTCACCCCAAACTACTTGGCCATTCCTAGATCCCTCCCACAGTCTTTCTGTATATAAGGTCCATCTTGTCTCCATTAACACACTCAGATTCCTAAAATCTAGCCACTGCTTAGATTCTTATAATCTAGCCAATAAGCCAATAGTTTACTAATGTTCAGACTCCTTAAGAGTCTGCCCAATATGATGGATGTTCTAATAAACCTTGTCTTTGGCTGAAAGAAGGCTTGGGTCGAATTCTTTCAGGCAGCACCTGCATGTTGTGATTTTGGGGTCCCAGCACCCCTAAACCGTATCAGTTCCTTTTATATTTTCGATATCAAGTTGGGTTTTTTTATCTGTTTTATTGGCTTTAATTCCCCCCCCCCCCATTCTGTTCCTTTGGAACATGAGGCCTTTTTTGATCCTAGCAACATTCCTCCATCTGTCTTCTGAAATTGTTGCATATCTAAACTTATATGTTTAGCCATTGCTCCCTGGAAAGAATGCAAATTCCTTGGGATCAGGGTCTATTTAATTTTTGTCTTTGTATCCCCCATAGCCTGGCACAGTGCTAGACACATAATGCGGGCTATGCACCATTGCCTGGGATAGTGCTGGACGTAGTGCTTGCTATGATTGATTATGCCTAAATTTATTTTATGAAATCAATTATCTCTTGTACCTGACAACTGCCTTTGTTTGTTTAATAGAAACATTTCTTTTTCTTCCACAATTAAATGCCATTTTCCATTTTCTTTCTTTTTTAAATAGTTCTTTTGCCTTCTTTAGGTATCTTCTTGTATGGTTTTCAGTATAGTTTTTTTTATGTATCTTTTTGCTAATGACATTTTTAGAATAATTATCCAGATGTGACTTACTTTACTTCAATGCTTCTTATTTCATTCCATACCTTAAAAAAAAAAATGTCTCAAAGAACACTTGCACTTGGGGATTTTCCTTGTCCTTAAAAAAATTTCCTCATCTAGCAGTTCTTTCCCAAGTATGCATGTCCTGCCCTCACCCCCTTCCTTCTCCTTTTAAAATTAATCTTCAATCCAGTATCAAGTTTGTAGTTAGTTTACACTGGGGATTTCCATGATGATCCAAGAACTACCCGGAAGAAATACTATATTGAAGTTATTAACCTACCCATAGACAGTAGGCTGTGCTATCTAGTACAAAATATTTTAAAATTATAGGCTTTGTTTTTTTTTTTTTTCTGCTCTCTTGCAAATAAGTGGAGGGACAGATGGAAAAGAAGTCTGCTCCCTCACCTTCCTTTCTTTAATCCCTTAGAACAAAACTCAATCAGCCATTCTTCTCCAATATTGGGGAAAAACACCAAAGCACTCATTCTTGTTCTGTTCAGGACACAGTCATAGGACTGTTTGAAAATTCCCTTTGCTGGGCAGCTAGGTGGCACAATGGATAGAGCACCAGCCTTGGAGTCAGGAGGACCTGAGTTCAAATGTGACCTCAGACCAAACACTTGACACTTAACTAGCAGTGTGATTCTGGGCAAGTCACTTAACCCCAATTGCCTCACACACACACACAAAAATTTCCTTTGCCATCAGCATTCTAGTTCTTTCCTTAGAAAATAAAGCATTAAAGGAAGACAGTCATTAGGTCTATGAAAAACAAATTGACACTGATAAGATACATACTCTAAGGCAGGAGTGGGGAACCTGCAAAACAGAACAAATTCCCTTAATAAAAGGATTTATTCTGTAAAACAAAGAGTCAAAAGGCTGCACCCAAAGACCTAGAAGGCAACGTGGGGCCCTGAGGCTTCAGGTTACCCACCCCTACCTAAGGGAATGAGCTATAGCTGAAATGTTTAAGACAAATCTGAATTCACTTACAAATCAATAAAGCCTGGAGACTTCAAAGGTCACCATTAGATCAGAACTGTGCAATTTGAAACTGAAATTCAGATTCATCTCTTTAGCCCCTCTTCAGGGCTTTAAGGATATAACCTTAGGGCTGGGATTTTCTTGAAGATCTACTATTGGAAAATCTCAAAAGCCCCATTTGAATTCTTGTGTCCACCAACAAAAATGCAAAGAACTTCAAATTGTATTCTTTCACTAAAAAAATTAGCTTCTGAGGATGTTGTCAAGTTGAAAAAAGAAAGAAAGGTGGGAATTTCCTATGACAAATCTCTCCTAATTTTTTTTTGTCAGACCCTGAGGTACTTTTCCACTGAAAAGTTTAAAGTACTCTACCAAGAACTTTCAAAATTATACTACACCTTAGGAATGGGTAAATTTAATTCAGGTGATCATTACATATACTATTGTGGACAAAAATCCCTTAGAAGAAATAGAGTAGCCCTCAGAGTCAATGAAATGGTGAGAAAAGCAGTATATAATCTCAAAAATGATCAAATAATATCTGTTTGAATCCAAGTCATTTCAACATCACAGTAAGAAGCCAGAATTCTAATTGAAGAGGTCTAGAGATTTGGGGTGCTTGGAAACCCCAAGATTGCGGCACCAGACCCTACCTGAAAGAATTCAACTCAAATCTTCCAGCCAGAGAAAAAGTTTATTAGAGATAAAACATGTAAGCTCTTAAGGAATCTGAACATTAGTAATGCCTGTAGGGACTAGCAGGCATGAGAATCTCAGCCTTTTGGGCATGAGAAAGTCTCAGATCTGAATGGGGGCCAGGGTGGATTTTAAATACACTAAAGTAACTTTGGGTGGCCAGAGGAAGAGGGGTGGTTGGGAAAAGGGTCTAGGTGAGAATTCTGTTTGGAAGGTCTAAGAGATTGAATAAACAATGGGAATAGATAATGAAGGGAACTGGAAGGTAGAAGTTTGCTTTCAAAGGGAGATAAAGAGAGTAGATAAGGAACCTAAAAATTTAAGGGTTTTCTGGGACCCATAGACAAATGGGAGCCAGGTTCTTTTTAGGGCTAGGAAGGAAGGCGCATCTGAATAAGATCAAAAGGTAAGGCTAAAGCTTTCAAAGGGAAATAAGGAGATGGGGCCTGGAGAGCCAGATTCCCTTTGGGGCAACGGGTGAGGATCTTGACTTGGGCCGAACCAGTCATAATCAGTTCTATGAAGGCCTACAATATCTTCTAGAAATAACACCCCCCCCCCCAAAAAATGTCACATTCATCATAGGAGATTAGAATGCTAAAGTAGGAAATCAAAAGATAATGGGAACAACAGGGAAGTTTGGCCTTGGAGTACAAAATGAAATAGGACAGAAACTAATAGAGTCAAGATGACTCGGGTCATAAAAAGAACACCCTTTTTCAACAACTCAAACGGCAATTGTACACATGGACAGCACCAGATAGCCAATATAGAAATCGGATTGATTATATACTTTGCAGTCAAAGGTGGAAGAGCTATGCAGTCAGTCGAAACAAGGCCTGGAGCTGACCGTGGCTCAGATTATGAGCTTCTTATTGCAAAATTCAGACTTAAAATGAAGAAAGTAGGGAAAACCATTAGACATGCAAGTATGACCTAAATAACATCCTTTATGAATATGAAGTGAAGAATAGATTTAAGGGATTAGATCTGATAGAGTGAGAAACTTGTTGACAGAGGTTCACAAAATTATGTAGGAAGTAGCAACCAAAAACATCCCAAAGTAAAAGAAGAGCAAGAAAGCAAAATGGCTGTCTGATGAGGTTTTACTAATAGCGCAGGAAAAGAGAACAAAAGTTAGAGAAAGAGAAAGATGTACCCAACTGAATGCAGAATTCCAGAGAATTTCAAGGAGAGATAAGATTTTCTTAAATGAATAATGCAAAGAAATAGAAAAAAAAACAATAGAATGGGAGAGAGAAGATTTCTTCAAGAAAATTAGATATGTCAAAGGAGTGTTTTGTGCCAAAATAGGCAAGATAAAAGACAAAAATGGTAGAAATTTAACAGAGCGCAAGAGATTAAGAAGAGGTGGCAAGAATACTCAGAATAACTATACAAGAAAGATTTTAGCGTCACAAATAACCGATGGGCCTCAGAAAGGAAAAACCTGGACTTCCCACACCACCAAATCTCTAGTGTTCTCCTGAGGCTATAATCCCATCAACTGGCCTTTCCTTGTGGCTACACCCAATCTCCCCTCCATTGTCTTACCTCCCTATGGCCCCTGGCCATTTCCCACACTTAATCCTAGCTAGGCTCCATTGTCCAGGCCCCAGCAGTTCGGTTCACCCCAGTTTACTGGCCACTCCCATTCAGATCTTCCTCACACCCCTCCTCCAGTTACCCCAAACTACTTGGCCACTCCTAGATCCCTCTCACAGTCTTTCTGTATATAAGGTCCATCTTGTCTCCATTAAGATGCTGGGATTCTTATAAGCTAACCACTGCTCACTCATGTTCAGACTCCTTAAGAGTCTGCCCAATATGATGGATGTTCTAATAAACATTGTCTTTGACTGAAAGAAGGCTTGGGTCGAATTCTTTTGGGTAGGACCCACATGTTGTGATATTGAGGTCCCAGCACCCCTGAACCCCTAAATCACATCATAACCACAATGGTGTAGTTTCTGATCCAGAGTCGGACATCCTGGAGAATAAAGTCAAGTGGACCTTTGGAAGCATTGCTAACAATAAGGCTAGTGGATGTGATGGAATTCAGCCGAATTATTTAAAATCCTAAAAGACGTTGATGTTAAAGTGTTGTATGTAATATGACAGTAAATTTGGAAAACTCAGCAGTGGCCACTGGATTGGAAAAGATCAGTTTACATTCTAATCTCGAAGAAGGGCAAGGCGAAGGAATGTTCAGATTACCAGACAATTGTACTCATCTCATACACCAGCAAGGTTATGCTTAAACTAGGCTTTAGCAATATGTGAATTGAGAATTACCAGATCGGGCTGGTTTTTGGAGGCAGAGTAATTACAGACCAAATTGCCGACATTTGCTGAATTATGGAGAAAGCAAGGGAGTTCCAGAAAACTATCGCCTTCTGCTTCATTGACTATACCAAAGCCTTTGACTGTGAGGATCACAACAATAAAATGTGGCAAGTCCTCAAAGAGATGGGAGTACTAGATCATCATACTTGTCTCCTGAGGAACCTGTGTGCAGGTCAAAATGATATGGTTTGGGTTCCTTGGAACCCCAGAATGTCAGGGTACAGGGTGGCTGTCTGCCTGGAATGAATTCACACACACAACCTTTCTTTCAGTCAATTGACAAGGTTTACAGTAAGGCCAGTAGTAGCGGGCTCCTAGTGAACCTGCAACTTAATGGAGCTGAGACTGATGCTAATGTACAAAAAGGACGGTGAAAAGAATCTGGATGAGATTAAGGAGTGGTGAGTAGCCTGGGTGGGCCAGGTGCAACAGTGAAAGGAATATCAAGTAGGCTAATCTGGTGATCTAGATGGGATTAAGGAGTGATTGATATCTGCAAGAAGTCAAAGGTGACCTGAGGGCAACAGTGAAAGGAATGTTAAGTAAGCTAATTAGGCGATCTAGGTGGGCTGGGGTGGGCCAGTTGCCTTGACGGGAGGAGCCAGTGATCTGGACTGCTGAAATGTTTGGGAAAATTCTTGAATCGGTTGCTTTTAAAGACATGGTCTTTCCCTTTTAGGAGTCCAGGTCCCATCACCCATCAGAACAGGTTTAAAATTGGAAAAGGAGTGTGGCAAGACTGTATATTGTCACCTTCTTTATTTAACTTGTATGCAAAGTTCATTATATGAAATGCCAGGCTGGATGAATCAAAAGCTGGAATTAAGGTTGTCAGGAGAAATATCAACAATCACAGATATGGGGGCAGCTAGGTGGCTGCATGGATAGAGCACCAGCCTTGAAGTCAGGAGGATCTGAGTTCAAATCCGGCCTCAGATCAAACACTTGACACTTACTAGCTGTGTGACTCTGGGCAAGTCACTTAACCCTAATTGCTTAAGAAAAACAAAACACAACAATCACAGATATGCGGATGACTCTCATATTCTTGGGCTCAAAGATCACTGAAGATGGAGACTGAAGCCATGAAATTAAAAGGCGCTTTCTCTTTGAAAGGAATGCTATGGCAAATCTGGCTAGCGGAGACATCACCTTACCAACAAAGGTCCATATAGTCAAAACTATGGTTTTTTCATTAGCAATGTATGGCTGTGAGAGTTGAGCCGTAAAGAAAGCTGAGTGATAAAGAATCAATGCCTTCATATTGTGCTGGAGAAAACTTTTTAGAGTCCCTTGTTCAGCAAGGAGATCAAATCAGTCAATAGTTAAAGAAATTAATTCAGGCTATTCATTGGAAGGTCAAATACTGAAGCTGAAGCTTAAATACTTGCCACATAATGAGAAAGACAGGATTTATTGGAGAAGACCCTGATGTTGGGAAAGATTGAATGCAAAAGGAAAAGGGGATAGCAGAGAATGAGATAGCGTAATGGAAACAGCAAATATGAAATGCAGATTGGAGCATACTACTTTTCACTTTATTTTTTTCTTTGGGTTTTTTTTTGTTTTTGTTTTTTTGTTTTTTAGTTTGTGTTTTCTTTCACAATATGACCAATATGGGACTATTGATGGGGTTGGGATCTGGACCCCAGAAAGGAAAAACCCTGGACTTTCCCACTTGGCCAAATTTCTGGTGTTCACCTGAGGCTACAATCCCATCAACTGGCCTTTCATCATGTCTATGCCCAATCTCCCAATTCTGTTATCCTTAACGTAGCCTAGCCCTCCATTGTTTTACCTCCCTGTGGCCCACAGGCACTTCCCACCCTTAATCCTAGGTAGGCTCCATTCTCCCTTGGCCATATGGTCCAGGTCCCTGGCATTCTATTATCTCACTGTCCACCCCCTCCCCCCAGCAAACTATTTGACCACTCCTAGATCCCTCCCACAGTCTTTCTGTATATAAGGTCCATCTTGTCTCCATTAAGGTGCTCATATTCTTACAATCTAGCCAATACCTCCTAGGTGTTCAGATTCCTTAAGAGTCTGCCCAATATGGCGGATCTTTGATAAGCCTTGTCTTTGGCTGAAAGAAGGCTTGGGTCAAATTCTTTCAGGAAGGACCCGTATGTCATGCTTTTGGGGTCCCAGCACCCTTAAATCTCAACACTATGTATGCTTGATTGTACATCCATAACCTATATCAAATTACCATATCAGGGAGGGAGAAAGAGAGTTTGGAACTCATAATTTAAAAAAACCCAATTGTTTTTACACGTAATCAGGAAAAAATAAAATATTATTTTTTTAAAAGAAACAATGAACATGAACTTGGACAAACTTTAAGAGATAGTGGAGGATAGAACAGCCTAGCATGCTGTGGTCCATGGAATCACAAAGAGTCTGATGTGACTGAATGACTGACAACAAACCTGAATATTCAGTTGCACAAATATGTATATATGTACATATACTCATACACATGCATATAAATGTACATGGCATACATTTATATACATGCAGACATACAAAGTACACACATATGGCAAGAGACAGAATTTGGTCTTTTTCACTAAACCCTAATTCAGGGTCTCATCCTTTCTCCTCTGGTCTATTGCAATTATCTCTTTTTTCAAAAATTAATTAATTTATTTTTAGTTTTAAACATTCACTTCCATAAGCTTTTGAGTTTTAAATTTTCACAATTATCTCTTAAATGACTATCCTGCCTCATCGACCCTCTCCTCCCCCCAACCATCTTCTGCACAGCTGCCAAAGTAACATTTACAAAGCAAAATTTGGACATGTCATTGCCCACTCAAAAAACTCTGGGGAGTTCCCTATTACCTCTAGAATAAAGCATAAAACTCTCCTGTCTGGTTTTTAAAACCTTTTGTAGGGAAATGATCAAACATAACTCCAAGAAGAAAGATGATGAATCATGCTAACCATTTCCTTATAGAGAGGCTGATGGACTCAAGATGCAGAGTGAGACATGTTTTTGGACATGACCAATGGGGGAATTTGTTTTGCTTGATTTTACATATTTCTTACAAGTTGTTTTTTTTTTTTTAATTTTTCACTGGGGGGAGAGAGTGCTGCAGATATGGTTCTCTCTACCCTGAAAGAGAAGAGAACAGAAGGAAGGCCAATAGGAATCACAAACAAGCAGGAAAGCTTTGAAAGTTATATGTTGAATTAATTAATTATATACTTCAAAAGGAAAGCAAGCTCTATGTAATGGAGATCACAGTTGCATGTATAATCCTGTTCTGCTCCACCGTGCATATGGAAATGCTTGTTTTATTTTGTGTTTAAGAGTAAAAAATAAACCCCTTCATTATCTGGTTCCAACCTCTGTCTCCAATTTGATTTCACATTATCTTCCTCATCCACTCAATTTCACATTCTTCCCCTTCACTTACTCTATGGTCTGGCCTACTGGCCTGCCTGGTATTTCCCATGCATGACATTCCCATCTCCTGCCTCTGGATAGACAAGTCCCATACCTGTCATGCTCCCTCGCCTCTCCCTCTAGGAAACCCTATTCTGAGGGCATCCTCTCACAGGAAGCACTAATCTCTTTAGTATTGAGCTTTTTCTCTGTTCCATCCCCAATCAATTACTTTGTATATATTTTGTATTCATCTTTGTACATGTTGTTTCCTTCCCAGAAAAATGTTTCATTTTTGTCCTTGTATCTACAGCATCTAGCTCAGTGCCTGACATAAAAATGCTTGTTGATTGATTGAATTCTTTGTTTTTTCGCAGCAACAATTGTTGAAAGTGATTGAAGGGAAGAGTACAAATGACTTTTTTTTTTGCAGGTGACATTTTTATAACCTAATTTCTTTATTTAATCTTGAATTTACTGGCTTTTATTTTCTGAAAGCTGCAAGGAAATAGTGCCTATATAAAAATTTAGCAACAAAAAACCCCATAAAAACTGAAGCCCTCTCGGTAGTATGTATGTATATGAGACTGTATGTCGGAGTATGTCTGCTATCATGGCATTTTATGGCATCTTTCTGTCTTTACATCCCTCTTACATATTACTTCCTGCCACATACTCGATTGATCAGCCAGATCGGCCTACTTGCTGTTCCTTACCCATGCCACTATATTAGGGAGTCAACATGAACAATGAGTTTTGGAGTTGGAGTCAAGAAGTCCTGGCTTCAAATCTTGCCTCTAATTCTTACTGACTGTATGATTCTGGGCAAATCTCTTAAACTCTCTGAGCCTCAGTTTCTTCATCTGTAAAATAAAGGTGTTGGACTAGATGGCCTCTACCTCTCAATCTGTGATCTGTGATCTTGTGCCATTACACAAACTAGAATGAACTCTTCCTCATCTCTGCCTCCTAGAATCTTTGGTTTCTTTCAAGGATCAGCTCAAATGCCATCTTCTGTGGGAAGAATTTCTGGTGTCTCCTCACACTTCCCCCTCCCCAGCTGCTAGTGTCCTCCCCTCTAGGGTTACTTTATATCTAGTCTGTATGTATCTTGTATCTACCAACTTGCATTCACAGAAGCAGTTTGAGGGTCCTGAAGGTACTACCTACTACTCTCAGGGTTCAAGGAGAAACCTTGAGGCTGGCTATATTTCTAGCATTGTTCCTGTTGAGCCCCCAGTGATTCTCATACTTTATATGCCACACCCTCTACTCTGGGATCCAGTGACACTGGGATCCTCACTGTGCCTCGAACAAGACCTTCCATCTCTCAATTCTGTGCATTTCCATTGGTTGTCCTCCATGCCTAGAATGCTCTCCCTTCATTCTCTGCCTCCTCATTTCTTTCAAGTTCCATCTAAAAATCCCACTTTCTGGAGGAAGTCTTTCCCAATCTCCTGTAATCCTAGTGCCTTCCCTCAGTTGATTATTTCCCACTCAGCCTGTGTATAGGTTGTTTGTACATAGTTGTTTGCATGTTCCCTCTCCCCCCCCCGCCCCCCCCCGTTAGACTGTGAGCTCCTTGGGGGAGTAAGGGACTATCTTTTGCCTTTGTCTGTATGCTCAGCACTTAGTACAGTGCCAGGGCCATAGTAGGTACTTAATAAATGTTTATTGACTGACTGGCTTGTTCCCCATTAATAATCTGTCAGCCAGATTGAATTAACTTTTAGAAAACGAATTTATTAAGAAGGCTAGCTAGCAATACGTGGTACAAAATATTCCCTCTCTCAAACCTGGGACACCCTGTTCCACAAACATAGACAGTGTCCGTGGGGAGAGTGCACTCTAATGTAGAGTACAATGGTAGTGAGGCACACGTATGGAGAACAAATGTGGCAGAATGAACTCACAATTCCTGTATGGGAAGTTTTTTTTCTCACTTTGTAGAGTCCTTGTGAAGTTCCTCTTGGGTGTAGGTAGTTCTCTACTGGGCTCAGTGCCCTTCTAGAGTCCATCACTAGTAACTGATGTTGCCACAAGGGGTCGTGTTCTCTGAAACTGCCTTTCCTCAACTGAACTATCTCTTCAACTCCAGTTGACCTTGGTGTGTCTCTTAGCTCTGATGCCGTTGCTTCCATGGCTGTTCTCTTGGACATTATTCTTGGTTCTGGTGGATGCTGTCGATGTTGCCACAGCCCCTGCCTGCCAGGCCTCCTAGATCATTTGACTCTCATAAGGTTGTGGTCAGGGCAATTCCTTCCTGAGATACTCATTCTCCTAAAATCAGGAGATAACAAACACAGAAGAACAGATAGGGCCATGTGCTCAAAGCTTCCATGGTCAGATGGGAGACAGGGCAGCCTCCCTTCCCCACCATGACTCCCAGAGACATGTCAAAGCAGTCCTTCCTGACTAGAAGCCACACAGCAAATAGCAATGAAGCCACAGGTTGCCTGTTTTGTGTACCCTCTGAATTCTGGCCCAGCAACCTCTGAGTCATCAGTTTTTCTAGGTTCAGCAGTCAATGACAGAACTCTTCATTATTATACAGTGCGAACTCCTGAGTCATCATGGAAAGAAATGGGCTTAACCCTAAGATTCCACGTACTCTCTTAGAGTACAGCAGTGACTATCTGTGCATTCTCTAAGGGCTGGCCCCCATAGCCAGGGACTTCTCATTACATTTGTATCCTCAGTGCTTAGTACAATGCCTGGCACATGTAAGTACTTAATAAATGCTTGCTTTATTTGTTGATTGATTGGTTTCACTGTTCATTTTCCCTTTGACAGATTTAATTTGGTCAGTTAGCTGAGACCTAAATAGGCCAGCATTTGGAATAACTTTAGGGGTAGGCAGAGTAGGACAGCAGCTATGGTACATAAGAAATCTGGTTGAGAATTTCCCATACATTCTAGAACTGAGGGTGCAAAATCAAGACTTGGGATTTGTGGTCTGAAACCCAAGTTTTCCTTCCTATTGTAATGGAGTTTTGACACATGCTCAGATCACCTAAGATGGAGGCATACACCTGAGAGACATTAGGGACCTATTTCTTGGAGAAAACATTCTTCAATCCCTTACTACATGGGTGGGAGCAGCCTTTTCCATTGGCTTCTTAGCTGGAAGAGAATGTATATTTAAAACTACTAGGCTGGGATAGTCTTGCTCTCTTTTTTAGCAGTATTGAAAGGATGAAAGTCCTGTTCATGGGCACCATGAACTATGCTGGGTAGAGGGAAGGGAAGACTTGCCCTCTGTTTCTTAGGCACTGTGGCCTGAAAAACAGGTTTTGGTCTATTTTCTTTTTCAGTTTTAGGTACACAGTGGATAGAGTCCATAGACCTGGGAGCTTGAACTATGGGCACCTTGGAGTCTTGGTTGCAGGCTGGGTGTGACTACCAGGACACAGAACTTTGTGGGACCATGTTATGTAAAAACTGAGTTTAATAGGGAACCTAATCGCCCTCCTCTCTTCAGAGACTGAGATGGTGCAGGGGAACATTCTGCCCCATCAGGTGTTAGAGGAAGGATGTTTGTATATTTGTTTTTGCTATACTTTTGAAGCAAATGTTCCTTTGTATTAAGTGGTTAAATGGAACTGGGCTGCTTGGGGACCCTCTAAATTGGTGAACGTAATTGATGGAGGGTTTAAGCCCATGACAGCCCTTAGGTACAAGAGAATTCTAGGAGGGGGATGAAATTGGGCATACTTGGCCTTCAGGCAATGGGGGTCAAATCAGTCAATGTTACACTAAAATACTCCTAATTATATAATAAAACCACCATTTAGTTGTAAGATAATGATTAGTACTTTAATCCTCAAAGAGTTCTTTGCCTGAGTCCTGAAAATTTGTGGCTTCCAATTTTGTTGTTATTCAGTTGTGTCTGACTCTTCATTACCCCATTTGGAGTTTTCTTGGCAAAGATACTGGAGTGGTTTGCCATTTCCTTCTCCAGATGAGGAAACTGAGGAAAACAGGGTTAAGTGACTTGTCCATGGTCACGGAGTTAGTAAGTGTCTGAGGCTGAATTTGAACTGAGTCTTCCTGACTTCAGGTCTAGCACTCTACCCATTCTGCCACCCAGCTGCTCTTGGCCCCTGGTGGATCTTTTTAAAAATACAAGTGGAGGGGAGGGAATAACACCTTAAGCAGATATCATTTAGCAACTGAATGAAGACAGGTTTTCTACTTGACGGCTAGGCCTTAGGGAAATGAGGCACAAAATGAAGGTGAGGGGAAGTGAGAGATGATATGTATATGTTAGGGTAGAATAGGGGGTGAGAGATACTGACAGAGGAAGTGAGATTCTTTGAATAGGCAATTTTGCCTACTTTAAAGTTTTGTTGAGTTCTGGTTTGTTTAGCCGAATATTAAAGGTCTTCAGTACAAGTCTTGAGAGAGATGAAAAAGCTCAATATATGGCCCAAACTTTTCATTTAAAAACTGGGGAAACTGAGGCCCAGAGGGTTGAGTGATTTTCTCCAAGTTCATACAATTGTAAAAAACAGAACCAAATTTTGAATATAGATCCTATAATTTAGAGGCCAGGACTATTTTCACTCTATCTTGTCTCTTGTAGACATGACTGAGAGACTTGATGAGGGCCATAGGGCAAAAGATGTATGAAGTCCAGTTCTAAATCTGTCACTCTCTGATCCTAAGTTGGAGTACTGTCATTGTCAGTGATCATTTTCAAGGGAGGGTTGAGTATGTCAGCAATTTATTGTTAACATTTGTCAGTAACTTGCCATGATTATGAAGCTGAACACTCTTAAAGCACCAATTTGCATGTTCTCATTTCAAAACGTTAATTAGCAAAATATACTACTTTGACTACTCTATGAGTGCATGATCTTGTCACTGTATGTATTCCCTCCAACACTCCAAATTGCAAGCCATCCATCCTTTCCTATCTTGTGATATTTTTATCTATGTCCGTCTACAGGCATCACACAGAGGAGCTTCTTAACACAATGAAGGCATTTCCTTGGGTTTTTGAGTGTAATGGATACTAGTCAAATGCTTAGGTGGTTCATGTGATTCCTCATTCTCAGTATGTAATTGATTTACCTCCTTTTCCAGACATATATGATCTATATCCATATCAATCCTTCTATCTCATGTGACGTATAGATGAGAGGCAGCATTGGGTAATGGATAAAGGGCCAGCCTCAGAGTAAGAAAGACCTGGGTTCAAGTCCTATTTCTGATACATATTAGCTTTGTGACCCTGAACAACTCACTTAACTTTTCATTGCCCCAAGACTAAGACTACATTTTGCAACAGAATTGTTGACTGATTTTTATCCTCAATGCCTAGCACTGTTTCTGGTACATTAATAAATGTTTGTTGATTAAGCTGTATTGGGAGAGGTAATTTCTTCCCTGAGAGGTGTATATTCTGATGAAATAAAAGGATTGGACATATTTATATGTATATATGGGGCAGTTAGGTGGAGCAGTGTCAGGATGACTCCTCCTTGTGAGTTCAAATCTGCCCTCAGACACTTACTAGCTGTTGACCCTAGGCAAGTCAGTTAACCCTGTTTGCCTCAATTTCCTCATCTGTAAAATGAGCTGGAAAAGAAAATGGCAAATCATTCTGGTATCTTTGTCAAGAAAACTCTAAATGAGATCATGAAGAGTCAGACATGACTGAAATGACTGAACAATAACATATGTTGTAATACACATTATGTACACAGACATCACCTGGCTGGAGATATGTAATATACATGTATATGTATGCATATATATACATGTACATATTTGTAACATATATATTCAGACCTATGATTTCATTGGCTCTCAGAAAGGAAATTCTATCCACTAATACAGATCAATTAATCACCAGAGTTAACAGTAAAGTCTACCAGAAGCTGTAGTAATGGCTGCTGAAGAGTACTTGATTGATGACAGAGCAAGCCTCTACAGAGGTATGTAGAAAGACAATCACCTGAGGACATTGGCAGCTGCAGGGATTGTGACCCCTTACTGATGGAAAAAAGTGCTCTTTATGGACTATAGAAGGGTGTTGATCCTCAGAGCCTAGCACCAAGTGTTCTCTCCAAGTGTTGTTCTTGAATACCTTTGTACTTTGTTTTTGAGCTCACTTTCCCCAAAGACCTTGTATGTATAAGAGGAGGGAATACTCCAATTTGGGGGCATTGTTTTTAACCTACTATTTTTGCTATACCTTCTCTGTAAATCCTATCTCTCAAAACTAACTGATGTTAACTAGTTGATTGCTAGTGGATAGTACACTAGTAGGGGCTCAGAAGCCAAAGTACTAGAAATATCAGCCCTTCATAGTTACCCCTAGAATTGAGAGGGGAGTTGTAGTAAGCTGCCCCTTGGGGATCCAGCCTGGTAGTGTGTGTCCAGGTGAAAAATTAGCTCAGAGTGGCTGTTGCTGCTGCTCCTCTTCACCACATGTACATACATGTGTACACACATATGTATGCATTCCCATTCACACAGAACATGTACATACATACACACACGTATATAGACACATGAGTATGACCCCCCTCTGATTAAAATGTTCTCCATTGTTATCTAGTCTATATATCTATATATCTATCTATCTATATAATAGATAATTACATATATAAGTACATATCAATCTATAAAATAAAGCATTGAGTATATATTTTTAATGTAATCTGTGGCTCAGAACTGTAGTTCTGGGTTCATACAGATTCATTTCAGACTCAGGAGCTTTTTGCTGAAATCTCTTTTGGCTTTTTCCCCAACTGAAGTTTCCCTTGGGAATATCATCTCTTGGTTCATGTCTAGGTCTTCACAATCAAAAGGTCTTCAGCTCTTATGCAAGTAGTCAATATAAAAAAATATAAATATAAAATAAATATAAATAAATAAAAAATAAATATAAAAAAAATTAAAAAAACAACAAAATCAACCCACTGAATATAAGACAGACTTTATTTTACCCATCAGAAAATACCAAGGACAAACATCCAAGAGCATAAACAATCAAAATAACTTTCTTTGCTTCTCAGGGAGCCAAAATCTCCCCTAGGGACCTATGCCATTCTCTTCATTTCTAATACTGCAGTAAGATGAAAACACTCAGAGTTGCTAGAGTCCAGCTCTTTCTTTCTGGAATTGCATAATACATTTAATTCATTACATCAGTGAAGGCCACGGTCTAGATTTATTCTTGCCTATTATGGCTCTAGCCCTTGATGTTCCTCAGCTTTGGCTACAGTTGGATTCAGAAACTCTCAAGTCAAAAAAATGACCAAGCACTAGAAACAGCTAGAGGGAGAAAAACATTTAAGTTAGTATATATGAATTAGTATGTTTCAGAAGTAACAAGAGGTGAAATATAGGAGTTTGAACTACTTGGAATGGAATGTAATAAGACAAGCAATTAGATAGCACCTACTATGTGCCAGACACTATACTAAATCCTTTACGATATTATCTCATTTGATCCTCATAACAATCCTGAGAGGTAGGTGCTGTTATTATCCCTATTTTACAGTTGAGGAGACTGAGGCAGACAGAAATTAATTACTTGCCCAGGGTCACACAGCTAAGTGTCTGAAGATACATTTGAACTTGGGTCTTCCTAACCCTAAGTCCAGTGCCCTGTTGACCATAGCATCTAGTTGTCTATTGTTTTCTGTTTTCTTATCATACTAAGACAACTTCATATACTGTAATCACCATCGCCTTTTAATTATACTCAAGAGTTGGCCAACAATTGCCGTGTGTGCCAGGAAGTTGGCATGGTGAACTTTCTTTCTAGTCCTTAGCCATTGAGTAACTCAATAGCTGCTGCCAGTTGCTCCTGCCTGATTTACATTGTCACTATCCTGGATTTGTAGCCACTCTCTCCTCCATACGTTTGCTTGAACTTAGAGAAATGATTGGAGCTCTGGGAGCTGTCATTGCTGCAGGCACTATTTCAATATCTCATTTCCAAATTTCCTTTTGCCTGCCATCATCACTTGGTTTGTCACACTGAGAGATGGAATATCTTATTTGTGGAACAGCCAGGAGGCCGGTGTCATTGGATTGAAGAATAGTGTTGGGGAGTAAGGTGTATGAAGACTGGAAAGCAAAATGGATAACTTTGATTACATTAAATTGAAAAGTTTTTGCATAAACAAAGCCAATGTAACCAAGATTAGAAAGAAAGTAGAAAATTGGGAAAGAATTTTTATAACTAGACTCTAATAAGGGCCTCATTTCTAAAATATATAGAGAATTAAGTCAAATTCATAAGAATACAAGTCATTCTCCAATTGATAAATGGTCAAAGGATATGAACAAGCAGTTCTCAGATGAAGAAATTAAAGCCATCTATAGTCATATGAAAAAATGCTCTAAATCACTATTGATTAGAGAAATGCAAATCAAAACAACTCTGAGGTACCACATAACACTTATCAGATTTGCCAACATGACAAAACAGGAAAATAATAAATGTTGGAGAAGATGTGGGGAAATTGGAATACTAATGCATTGTTGGTAGAGTTGTGCAATGATCCAACCATTTTGGAGAGCAATTTGGAACTATACCCAAAGGACTATAAAAATGTGTATACCTTTTGACCCAGCAATAGCACTTCTAGGGCTATGTCCCAAAGAGATCATGCAAATGGGAGAAGGACCCACATGTACAAAAATATTCATAGCAGCCCTTTTTGTGGTGGCCAAGAATTGGAAATTGGGGGGAAGCCCATAACTGGGGAATGGCTGAACAAGTTGCGGTATATGAATGTAATGGAATACCATTGTGCTACAAGAAATGATGAACAGGCTGACTTCAGAAAAACCTGGAAAGATTTGTATGGTCTGATGCTGAGTGAAATGAGCAGAACCAGAACATTGTACACAGTAACAGCCACAATGTGCGATGACTAACTTTGATAGACTTAACCCTTCTCAGCAATGCAAGGATCTAAGACATATCCAAAGGCCTCGTGATGGAAAATGCTATCCACATACAAAAAAAGAACATGGAGTTTGAATGCAGATAGAAGCATACTATTTGCTACTTTTTTCTTCTGTTGTGTTTTGTTTCCTCTTTCTGGTGGTTCCTCCTATTGGTTCTAATTCTTACTTACAACATGACTAATGTGAAAATATGTTTAATAGGAATGTATATGTATAGCTTATATCAGATCAAGTGCAGTCTTGGGGAGGGAAGTGGGGAGGGAGGGGGAGAAAAACTTAAAACTCAAAAGCTTATGGAAGTGATTGTTGATAATTCAAAATAAAGTAATAAAAAAATTGACTGGAAAGGTAGGAAAGGGGTAGGTTATAAAGAGATGCCGAACAGGGCCTTTTGTATTTGCTCTTGGGGGCAATAGGGAGTTGCTAAATTTTATTGAGTAGGTGGTTGGTGGTGGTAGAGGTAGTGGTGATGGTGATGTGATCAGACCTGTGCTGGAGAAAAATCACTTTAGTGGTTGAATAGAGGATAGATTGGAGTGAGGAGACTTGAGGCAGGAAGACCCACCAGCAGACCATTATAATAATCCAAGTGTGGGGTGATAAGGGCCTGCACTGAAGTGGCAGCAGTGTCAGAGGAGACAAAGAGTTCTTGTTTGAGAGATTTTGCAAAGGTGAAAAGGACATACCTTGGCAACAGATTGTATATGGGGAGTTAGAGTATCCCATAAAAATGGGAAAAGATGTCTTCCATAAAATGGGAAAAGATGTCTTCCCATCTTCCATAAAAATGGGAAAAGGACCCACATGTACAAAAGTATTTATAGCAGCTATTTCTGTGGTGAAATTGAGGGGATGCCCATCAATTGGGGAATGGCTGAACAAGTTGTGGTATATGAATGTAATGGAATGCTATTGTGCTAATAAGAAATGATAAGCAAGCAGACTTCAAAAAAACCTGGAAAGACTTGTATGGACTGATGTTGAGTGAAATGAGCAGAACCAGGAGAACATTGTATACAGTAACAGCCACATTGTGTGATGACTAACTTTGATAGACTTAGCTCTTTTCAGCAATGCGAGAATCTAAGACATCTCCAAAAGTCTCATGATGGAAAATGTTATCCACATCCAGATAAAGAACGATGGAGTTTGAATGCAGATTGAAGCATATTATTTGCTCTTTTTTTCTTCTGTTTTGTTTTGTTTCTTTTTTCTTGTGGTTTCTTCCATTGGTTCTACTTCTTTATAAAATGACTAATGTGAAAATATGTTTAATAGGAAGAAAAAAAAAGAAAATGAGCCAGTAGACAGAGAGAGAATGAAAATAAGTGAAAGAATGGGGATGACAAAGGGGACAATCTGTTGACAATCTGTTGGAGGAGATGGGATGAAAATGGGATCTCTTGAACAAGTAGAGGAATTAGCCTTGGTAAGGGGTAAGGCCACTTCATCATATGAAACAAGGTAATTAGGTATGGATCATTTTTCTGAGTCATCCTAGCACAGATGATTTGTCGTTGATTTGAAGAAAGCCTATATCCAGTTCCAGGATATGCAAGGGAAACTCCATGAGAACTATATAACTTCCTGATTAATGGATCTGTGGTTTCACTGGTTTGGGGAACTCCTGGATAAGGAATTCCCCCTCTACTGATAGCAGCTGGCACTTTCTCTTCAATTTATAATCGTAGACAGTTGTCTTGGTCATGGAGAAGTTGAATGACTTGCCTAGAATCATACAGCCTATGTCAGAGGCAGGTGAACTCAAGTCTCCCTGACACTAGTTCTCTGTCCATTACAACAAGGCTGCCCCTCCTGGACGATACTGAAGAGAAAAACATTCAGATTTTATTCAGTTCCTTCACTATCCTTCCCCTTTAATGTCTTCATGCAGCAGTGCTCAATGCTAAAGACCTTTCTCTCCTCCCCAACAAAATTTCTTTCCTCGGTTTCATTTCCTTTGAGAACGTCCCAGCTGTCTTTCTGATTACCATATAAATTAATTCTCTGTGAGATAATTTTGACTTAATGTGTGAGCCCCTCAAGGTAAGAAGATATGTACATTGAAGCAGAACTAGTCAGGAAATATAACTTTAACTCAATGGAATAATTCTAATGTGGGAATTATAATAATTCCTTTCTAGGCTTGAAACTTTTAAATCATCTTTGACTCTTCTCTCTCACTTCCCACATCCAAGGGTGTCTGTCCTGGAAGCACAATGGAAGCATCTTTTTTTATAATGGGGGGGGAAGGGAGGAAGAAAACCTGGGGCATCTAGGTGATGCGGTGGATAGAGTGCCAGGCCTAGAGTCTGGAAGACTCATCTTCCTGAGTCCAAATCTGGCCTCAGACATTAGTTACATGACCCTGGGCAAGTCACTTAACCCTGTTTGCTTCCATTGCCTCACCTGTAAAATAAACTGGAGAAGGAAATGACAAATCGCTCTAGTATCTTTGTCAAGAAAACCCCAAATGCAGTCATGAAGAATGGAAATGACTGAATAACAAGGACACCAACAAAGAAGACATGGAATTGACTTGGACCTTTCCCCTTCATTAGAAAAAGATTCGATGGAGTTGGACCTCTTTCCCGCATTATAAAAAGAACATCTCCTCCCCTCTTCACCTAGAGGTGAAATACCACTTTCTAGCCCCAGCACAAACCTGATTGTATCAAAATACAAGGGGAGAGGCAGCATTAGCATTTGCCCCTCCTGGATCTTCATTCCAGCACTTTACTGGGACACTTAAAGACATCATAGATGATTGTTCAAGTAATTCACCATTAGAAACCTGATATAAATAAATCAGGAAGTGGCCAGTGGAAGGATTTTGTGTCAGGATCATATTGCTTTGAGGACAGCCTGGTACTCATTAAAACAGCAGAAGTCACAGGCAAAAGAGGAACCTGATCCCTTGGCATTCAACACTTCAAAATATTTCCCCTTTAGGGCTTTTAAGAGACTATTAGCAGTGCATAGAGAAAAGGAAGAAATGTGTTCCTGAAGATAAATATGAACCTAGTCAACGAACTAAAGATGAATTTCCTTTCAGATCTCTAAATTATTACTGAGAACCAAAAGAGAAAGCAATAATTCAGGGTAAGGAAGTGAATAGCTTCTCTTTTCTTAGGGATATATCAGTGAAAATGAGATCAGGTTGACTTCAGATGAAAAGAGTTTATACCATTACTCCTTTGTTGTGCTTAAATAATTGAGTGTTACCCATCATTCAGGCTTCCACTCTCTGCCTTCCTCCGCCCCCACCATCCTTGACTCTTGGCTCAAACAGACCAAGTTGGGGATTGACCACGGAAGAGTTATTATCTTTCTTTGCCTCATTGCCCTCTCCCCAGATTGAAACTCTACAGAAATCAGGATAAAGCTTAGGCATGGCTGATATCTAGGTTTCTCCAAATAAAAGTAACAGGTAACTCCCATGATTGGCATTCATTATACAAATGGGTGTCAGGTATAGGCCAGCTTTTATTTCCTCCACCACAAAAAATGCAGGTAATTAAAAAACAAAAACAAAAAAAACCCTCCCAGAGCCCATGAACAAACACAGAAACATAAAGCAATTCCAGTGACATTTCAGATTTATTTGATTCTCTCCGAGGTGAAGATGTTTTGTGGGACCATTGAATAAATACTCTCCATTTAGCCTTAAACCTTTATTATTTGAGTAACTCACAGCAACACTATAGAGGTTTGTCACAGTCCAAATCTCCTGGCCCCTTGTGACAACATGTTGTTTCTCCTTTAGCTGCAGGCTAATCTGCTGTGGAAGCTACTCTTCTCCTTTTCCCTGTGAAGGGAAATGACCATTCTGGATTTCTAGTCTCTGACATATGCTCAAAAAAGGAAACTAAAAGATCACTTGAGTTCCAAATACTCCCTTCTCAAGCTTAGCTGGACAAGCACAGGCTTATCACCATGGACTTCTGCACATTGCCATCTTTTCTAATACTGGGAGAGGGAGGTAGAGAGAAATTCTTTTCCTGCTCTTGCTATATTCTGATAAGCAAGTCTAGGGAGTGGAAACAAGGGAAAAAAGGGGTGAGTCATTTCATAGCTCACCCTTAATAGACCACAAGTAGTGATTGTCCCCTCTAATAAGCATCCATTTTCCTGAGTTTCCCAGTTAACCAATCATCAGCAAGCAGCCCCAGTCTTGGAAGACAAACTGGTAAAGTGTCAATGTTTAGATCTACTTCTATTGAAGGTGTTCCTCAGATGGTTGAAAGTCTATCACCTGTAATCTCATCATGCTACTCATATTACTCATGTAATCTGATCAAGTTGATTTGGGGATTCATCAAATTGGTCAGGGGCTCTCCTCATCAATCTCCCATTACACTAGGATTAACATAGTTCTGGTAACAAAAGACAAAGACAAGGATGGTTAAAAGCCTGAAGAAAAGCATCATAACAGCTTCTCCAGTGGCTGCCAAGACAGGATGCCTCAGGGTGAAATGTGATGTTATTAGGTACCAGTTTATCTTCCAGTTTTAAATATTCTGAATTAATTGTGGAAACCCATACTTCCTAAAGCACTCACTGTTTTTATTGACTCACAGAATCTGAATTGGAAGGGACTCTAGTGGTCATTGGACAGCTAGGTGGCACAGTGGATAGAGCACTGACCCTGAAGTCAGAGGACCTGAGTTCAAATCTGGCCTCAGACACTTGATACTTCCTAGCTGTGTGACGCTGTGCAAGTCATTTAACCTGTTTGCCTTACTTTCCTCATCTGTAAAATGAGCTGGAGAAGGAAATGGCAAACCACTCCAATATCTTTGCCAAGAAAACCCCAAATGGGGTCATAAAATCAGACACAACTGAAACAACTGACAACAAACTAGTGGTCATCTACAACTACCTATTCACCTCCTCTAGAGCATTTGTTATATAAATTATGTAATGGGAAGTGGCTATGGTAATATATGATGGCATGTGGCTACAGTGTTGATTACTTAGCATCATAGCTTTTTTTTTTTTTTTGGTGGGGCAATTGGGGTTAAGTGACTTGCCTAGGGTCACACAGCTAGGAAGTATCAAGTGTCTGAAGCCAGATTTGAACTCAGGTCCTCCTGACTCCAGGGCCAGTACTCTATCCACTGTGCCACCTAGCTGCTCAAACATCATAGAGTTTTGATCTAGAAATTACATTAAGGGATAATCTTTTCCAGTGCTTTCATTATCATGTATTATTTTCCTTTGTGATGGACAAAATAAGGGAATAAAGAAGCCCTTACATAGGGCTGGTGAGGAGCCTGGAACAGATAAAGAACAATTGAAAGACTCCATCTCTACCACTCTAAATATTTTCCCCATACAGTACAATTCAAAGTTGATGGCATGATGGTATAATGGTATGATTACAGACAATATATATGGTTGCAGAGTTCTTTCTGTGACTTAGGATGTTCCTTTGGGTCAGGTGATAAGAACTCATCAAGGGAAACTAGGTACTTTTTAAAAAAAATCATCTCCCTGCTTATTTTGGATATCAATTCCTTGTTAATAATAATAGTACATGGTCTGTAATGATGCCATCAGTGACTCAGTTCCCTTTTTCTTTTGTTTCCTCTTCCAAGGAAAATAGCCTTTAGACAATTATCTTTGAAAGATCGGTCTAAAGATTTTTCACCTTGGAAGAAGAAAGAAAAGAAAAATAAAAGTTGAGTAGAACAAAAATGCTTAACAGAGAGTTGAGATTTAAGTAAGAAAATAACAAGAAAAACAGAATCTTAGAGTTGGAAGGGCCCTTGGGAAGTCATTTATTCCAACACATGCTGTTGTTGAGTTGTTTCAGTCATGTCCAACTCTTTTTGACCCCATTTGGGGTTTTCTTGGCAGAGGTACTGGAGTGGTTTGCCATTTCCTTCTTCAGCTCATTTTACATATGAGGAAACTGAAGCAAACAGGATTAAGTCACTTGTCCAGGGTCATGCAGATAATAAGCGTCTGAGGTCAGATGAACTCATGAAGAGGAGTATTCCTGACTTAAGGCACAGCCCCTATCCACTGATCCACCTTGCTGTCCATATTCCAACACATAATTGAGCATAATGTGCCTTTGCAATCTGTGTGGCAAGTGGTCATTCAACCTTTGCAGAGTTCCAGTAATGGGGAACACATTATCTCCTGAGGCAACCTATTCTACTCATTCCAGGTTATCAATGTTTTCCCTAAAAGGCAGCACCTAGTACTGAACAAAGTGCTCTAATGTGATGTGACCAGGGCACAGCATAATAAGATTATTATGTCCTTTTTTCTGGATATTGTGCTTCTTTTAATTTCTTGAATAACACATCGGGTCCAGATTTGGTATCTAAGAGGTCTCAACAGGCTAGCATGGTAAGCCTAATTTACTGAAAGAGGATCTAATAGAAAAAAAAAACAACATAAAGGGATCAAAAAAGAAATTGGCTAAATACAGAATGGTGACTTAATTAGTAGACAATAGTTCATGTGAAACATCTCTAAATTTGTTTCACTTACTCCAAACTCAATTTGAGAGAACTCTAGGAGCAATAGATAAAAAAGAAGTAGATTTTGGCTCCTTGTACAAATAAACTTTCTAACAAAAGGAGCTGTTCCTAAGCTGGGGCAGCTTCTGGAGGAATCAGGTTCTTCTTTACTAGAGATCTTTCTAGAAAGTCTGGGCAATCACTTGCTGTGGATATTATAAAGGAGATACTGCTTGGTCAGGTTGTCCTAGATGACTTCTGAAGTCCTTTATACTTTTGAAGCTCTGTAGCAGGATGATATGTGGTAGAGAAAGCAAGCAAGAAAACCAACAAGCCCCCTGCCATCTTTGCTTACATTTAAGATGTTGGTACGTATATGTCCAGAAGAAGGGAGATAATAATCTTCTTCTTTGTCTTTGTCAATCCACATTTGGAGCACTGTGGTTTATTTCTAGTCACTATACTTTAAGAAAGATCCAATAAACCCTGGAAGGCAGCTGTAGAATGGTGATGAGGATGAGGAGGGGACTGGAAATCATACCATAAGAAGGTCATTTGGAATAAATGAGCATGTTTAAATCAATTCATCTCAGTTATTTCATTTCAACAAATAGAGAGAGATGATAGCCATTTTCAAGTATTTTCAAGGATTGTTATGTAGAAGAAACATTAGATTTATTCTTTTTGCCCAGACAGAACTGGGTCATAGGTAAAAATCACATAGAGGCAGATTCTAGCTCTATATAGAGAAGAACTTACTAACAACTAGAACTATTTGAAATTAGAATGGGCCGTTTCAGGACATTGTTCAACTAAGTGGTTGCTAGATGGTCCTGTTGCTACTCGTATTTTGCCAGACCACTCTGCTTGAATGATCTCACCATCTACCTTCTCACTCCTATTCACATGCCACTGAATGGAGCTGGAGAAAGTCATACAACCAAGCCAAATGGATCCTCTACAAATTTATGTTATGTTATGTCCATCAACTAGGGATAAGACATTTTTTTTAAGCCTTTCTTCTAAATCCCACTACTCTTAGTGGCTATTCCAAACCTTATTTTTTCTCCTTAATCCTGCTAAGCTAACCTCTTCCTTGACTATCATAGCTGAGGACCTTGCCCCATACTTTACTTAGAAAATAGAGGCCATTTATTGTGGTCTTTCTCTCTCCTCCCCTTCCCTACCTTCAATAACTCCTTGACATCATCCACCAGTCACTCCTTTACTGCAGTTTCCAACAAGGAAGCCCTTCTCCTTGCCAATATCCCCTTCATCTCATATCCTCTCATCTGTCCCCTTAATTATTCCCTCTCTTCAAATTTGGGTGTCTCTCTATCAGCTCTAACACACTCAAGTCTCCTTCATCCTTCAAAAACCATCCTGAGACCCTACCATGTACTCAAGCTATTATCTTACATCTAGTCTCCCTTTCTCAGTCAAATTCCTAGAACAAACTACATACAATTGTTGCCTCCAAGTCCTCTCCTCTTATTTATTTATCAGATTAGCAGAAATAACAAAACAAGAAAATAACAATTGATGGAGAGGTAATGAGAGGACAATCACCTTGGTGCTTTGGTGGTGGAACTGTGAATTGATTCAATTATTTTGGGAGACAATTTGGTATTATAGACAAAAAGTTCTTAAGCTGTACATACATAGCCTTCCTTTGACCCAGCAAAACATGTATGTGAAGGAGATCAGGGATAGAAAGAAAGTACCTATATGTACACTTTTTGTTGTGGCAAGGAACTGGAAACAAAATAAGTGCTCCCTATTTGAAGACCAGTTGAACAAATTGCAATAAATGAATGTGATGGAATCCTATTTCACTATAACAAATGAGGACTATGACAGATTCAGAGAAATGTGAAAAGACTTGTATGAACTAATGCAGAGTGAAGTCAACAGAACTAGGACAATTTATATGATGACCATGATAACATAATAAAAAACAACTGAAAGACCTCTAAACTTTAACTAATATTGCAATCAATCATGACTTCAAAAGATTAACGATGAAGTATATGTCATACTTCTTAACAGAGATGTGATGGACTGCAGAATCAGACATGCATTCTCAGACAGGGCAATATCTTGATTTTCTTTGCTTGATTATACACACACACACACACACACACATAAATATATATATACATGTACATATATATAAATACATATATTTGTCATAAGAGAAGGTTTCTACTTGGAGGGAAAGAGTATAATAAAGAATTATTTTTTTAAAAAAGAGTTTCCTGAGGGTCAAGGAAAGGTTAAATGAAAGGCAACATGTAATATAGGCTGGCAGTCCCAGGCTTTCCAAAAAAAGTCAGGTTGTCCTGATTCCAAAGACAAGCCTCTAGTCACTACATCATTTAAGTATGTAAGTGTAGGCAAAGAAAATCAGAGTATAAAAATCTAATGTCTATGCAAATACCATGGCTTCTCACTGTTGCCCAAATGATCCTGGAAGCTTCAAAAATAATGAACTGTGCAGATGGAAGCTGAATCACAAAATAAACAAGTCCTTTCCCATAAATGAGTAATGAATATTTATATAGCATTTTAGATTTGGAAAGTACTTTGGGTAATTTAAATTACCTAGCTCTTCCAATTACTCTGTGGGGGAGGTGCATTCTGCTGTATTTTTACCTTTTACAGGAACTCGAGGCATTGAGAGGTAATGTGACATTCACATTGTGGCTAACACTCAAAGTCTTGGCATTCTTGTGTCTAGTGCTTATGCCAGTGACTCATAGACATCCTAGAATCTTAAATGTTGGAAAAGAAATAAAGGTCATCCAATCTAACCTTCTTCCTACTTGAGAATCTTGTCTGCAACATTCCTGTCAGAGCTACCCTTGGACCAGACATTTCCAGTGATGGCTACGTTTCTTTTTAAACTTTTTTTTTTCAATTAACAAGCAGCTATCCTCTTTTCCTTCCATTTCCCTTCTCTTCCTTGGAAAAGAAAAGGAAAGAAAAATGACCCCTTGCAACAAAAAGTATGGTCAAGCAAAACACATTTCTACATTGGTCACATTCAGAAATGTGCTTCTCATTCTGCATATTTACACCTTTCTGACATGAGATGGGCAGCATTCTATCCACAGGTGTAAGTACAATGATCCTCATATAAGCACTCAAGGTAAAAATGCATATCAGGTATAGGACAGCCTTCCTTTCACTCCTATAGAAAATAATGGGACCACAGAATGGCTAACACTAGTAATTTTGACTGGCAAAATGAGGTTGAGACATTAGCATCAGAGGTGTTTTGGAGTCAGCTTGAACCAGCTGGGGAGAGTCCATCGAAATTTTCTTTTCTTTTCTTTTGCTTTTTGGTGAGGCAACTGGGGTTAAGTGACTTGCCCAGGGTCACACAGCTAGTAAGTGTCGTGTGTCTGAGGTCATATTTGAACTCAGATCCTCCTGACTCCAAGGTCAAAGCTCTATCCACTATACCACCTAGCTGCCCCCATCTAAATTTTCAAAGTGAGTATTTATACCATGGAAATTAACAAGTATAAATCAGGGCTTGATTTATAATTTTGTTGATTATCTTAGACTTAAGTGATTGAGGCAATGTTAATAATGCAAATTAAACCTAAAAGTTGAGTGTGTGTTTTTTTCCCCAGAAAGCCAGTTGTTAAACATTTATCAACACACTCCTCAACATTGCTCACTTTCAGAGCAAGAAGGTAGGATTTTTCTTTGTTAAAATCAGTATGGTATAATGGAAATTGATGATGTCTATTGGGGTTCTGGGACCCCAAAATGGCATAGCAGGCCCTGCCCAAATGAATTTAATTTAACTGGTGATCTGAAATCAGAGAGACTTTTCTCCTCTTTTGTTCTAAAAGGTCTTAGTACTTATCAAAACCAATTTTTTCTAAGACATTGTAATTTTCCAAGTCTTGATAAAAAATATAAATAAGACTTTCTTTTGTAAGACTTCTTAGTTTATAAAGTAGTTTTTAATTTGACTTTGGTGAGTTTTTTATACCTATGAGACATGACAACTTTGGTGACCCATTGGAAGGGGTGATACTGTATAGAGAGAATGCTGGGTTTGTAGTCAGAGGACCTGAAGTCAAAGCCAGCTCCACCACCTATCATTAATGTTACCTTTACCTATATGGCTGTCAGTTTCCTTATTCATAAAATGAGGTTTGACTTGATTAACTCTAAGGTTCCTTGTAGCTCTAAGTCTGTTTCTCAAAGGTTATCTAGGCCTCCATGTAAATAATGAAGAATTCCTTTCATCAAATTCTTGACAATTAATCTGAAGGCCACTAGTGAGTAGACACATTGCGCCTCTGAGAAAAGTCTATTCTCCAAGTCCTGTCCTCTGGAACCAACCAGTACAACCCTAGTTTATTTCTTTTTTTTGGGAGGCAATCGGGTTAAGTGACTTGCCCAGGGTCACACAGGTAGTAAGTGTCAAGTGTCTGAAGCCAGATTTGAACACAGGTCCTCCTAACTCCAAGGCCAGAGTTCTATCCACTGTGCCACCTAGCTGCCTCCCTAATTTCTCTTCATGTAAAAGACCTTCACATACTTTAAGACTGTTATCATGCCCTATACCCCCCTTTGTTATTCAGTGGTGTCTGACTCTTCTTGACCACATTTGGGGTTTTCTTGGCAGAGATACTGGAATGATTTGGCATTTCCTTCTTTGGCTTATTTTTACAGATGAAGAAACTGAGGCAAACAGGGTTAAGTGACTTGCCCAGGTTCACATAGCTAGTAAGTGCCTGAGGCCAGATTTGAACTTAGGAAGATGAGTCTTTCTGACTCCAGGCCCAGCACTCTATCTACAGAATCATCTAGCTACCTCCAGGCTACCTTAAGACTTCCCTTTTCAGGATAAATTTCTTTAATTGATCCTTACAGGGCCTAGAATCAAGTCAATTCTTCCACCTCCGAAGCTACATAAGATACAAAGGCGTCATGGGTGCTCATGAACAATCCCTGGGGAATACTAAATAGATACACATATGTTTTAAATTCTGAATGTAATAAACACTAAATAAAATAAGCATTTTCATATTCAAAATAAAACAGAAAAAAAGATGATACACAAAACCAGTGTTTTTTTTTCAAGCCTTTTTCATTCTTTCTGACTTCTTTACAGTATTTACCACTACTGACCATCTTCTCCCCCTGGATATTCACCTGTTTACAGGTTTTTGCGACACTGTTCTCCCCTGGTTCTGACTATTTCTTCAAGTTTCCTTTCCTTTTTAAAAGTTATTTGAAAAATGTATTTGTTTTTATTTTGAACTTAACAAATAGCAAATAAAATCAACACAAATTTCCACGTACTAAGTAGAATAGAAAAAGAGAATTGTACATGAATCACAAATGCCTATTATCTACAATTTTTCCTTTTAAGTACATAATAAATTCAATATCTAACTTTCAAAGCTATCTTGCTTACCTATATTTCTTTTTGGCCTTCCTCCCATTCTCTTTTGTGCATTTAAAAATGTGTCACTAATCCTTTTTTTTTTTTTTTGACAACCCTATCACTAGCCTCTTCTATTTCCTCTCCAACTGGGGGGGGAAAACCAACACAAAAACTCCCCAAAAAAACCTTTCAACAAATATTCTTAATCAAGCAAAATAAATCCCTGCGTTGGCAGTGTCCAAAAATGTTGTATTTTACCCCTTGAACAATAATAATTTCCCCAGAGGTATTACTGAATAAATATCTCCTATTCATCTTGGACCTGCAATACCTGAACAACTCACAGCAAGATTATGGATTGTGGGCAAGGGCCAGATCTCTTGGCACCTTATCACATGGCTTTAGGCTTCTAACTGCAGGGTTATTTTATTCATGGTCCCCTTTTCTGAGAAGCTCATCGTTAAGGAAAATTTTTTCCTCTAGGAATCTGACTCTAGAGGCAGGAACTCTTAAATTATGGATTGTCCATGAAGAAACCCCCAAAGTAACGTCCAACTTGTGCTCAAAAAAATGCAATCAGAAAGGCAGAAGTAGGTATCTAGAAATTAAGATGTCTAGCCAATTTCAGGCTTATCTCAGCAAATGTAGGATAGGCCATGCTAGCCATGTGATTCTGCTGTAAGTCATGTATAGAGGGTGGGGTGGGGGAACGAGGGAAGAGAAATCCTCTTCCTCCTCCTTTGCTGAACTCCATTCTGGAAATCCAAGGAAGTTAGAGTCATTGAAAAGAGTCCTAAGGATAAAAAGATGGAGTTGTTTCAAAGATCATTTTTCTAGACCACTGAGAGGGTATTATACTGACATGGGGCAGGCTTCCCGGGCCTCAGACAACCATTCTTCAGGAGAAAGCCCCAGTCTCCGGGGACCAATCAGAGGAGTTCTGATTTGATCCCTTCTAACAAAAGTCCATGCCCTATAATCTCATCAAATTGAGAAGGTGGTACTTCGATCAGATTCTCTTGATTATCCTCCCCTACTCCCCCATTTCCCCCTATTTTACGTATTTGTAGAGAAAGTTCACCACCTCTTTCTTTCTTGGTTTAATTATATTTGGCTAGAAATCCCATTTTGTTGTAGCTGGTACATAAAAAATTGCACTAGATGAAAGAAAATGATAATGTTGGTGTAACTAAATAATCATCTTTAGCTTCATGGGACACTGAAAATAATCTGGAAAAACCATAATGTCAAATATTAAATAACAGAGAACCAGCTGTCAGTGTTATTGGTTTCCTACATTGCTATTGATAAATCTCCAAGATCTTGGTGAGTCTTAATATTTCTGTGGTTCTAGGGAGGTGTTATTAAAATGTCATAATATCATATAAACCATTCAAGCAAAGAAAAGAGGGTAAATTATGTCTTGGTAAATTATATTCTGGCCAATAAAATATGGTGATCCAGATGAAGTCTTTTAAAAAAAGGAGTTCTACAAATAGTAATATTCCTCAGTTGAACATTTTAACTACCTTATTTCAGTTTTCTCCAGAGAGAGTAGGTGAAAACATCTTGAACATCTGTTTCCTACCTCTCCTGACCCAGCATGATAACCTACCCTTTTTGATCTGTCTGGGAGAGAAATATACTGGGAAGTTATGGGGAACTTTCTCAGGAGACTGAATAGATCAGAGCCCTTTAGAGCTAGTGATTGATAGTGATGGGTTTAGTGAAACTTTTTTTTGGGGCTATCTTTCTTTCCACTTGTCTCTCTTTTGATAAGAATAAATGTGGAGGATGCTAATGTTTCTTTGTTTTCTGAAGAACAGAAATATGAATAGGAGGAGGAGAATGTACTGGATTGCATTTAGGAAATCGTGCAATGCTTTCGATGGATACAAACTGCTTCCTGACACAGCATGAATATTCTTCTAGTGATGCTATGTAGCTATGGATCATGAAACACTATGACATCTGCTGAATTAAAAAAAAATTATTGGCTACCCAAAGGGCAATGGAGAGATGAGAATAACTAGCATATTTCCAACAATGATTTGTATGAAAGAAGTGGAGTAAAAGATTTCACCAAAGAGGTGAATGTTTAGGAAAGGAGGTGGGTGGATAGCAAGAAGGATAGCCTAAGCTTTGCAGTTATCCACAAAATATTATAAGACTAAGGGTCATAACCACAACCAGATATGGCCACTCACTTCTTAGCTTTCATCTTTGCCCCAAGGCTTCCTTGAGAACTCTGGGAGCCCTTCCCAGGACCAGATTTTTCGACTACCTCCTGGCCTCCATCCTCATCCCCAGAGACTCCTTCAGCTGATCCACCTTACAACTGCCACCTCCTGCCTTATATTGAACTCCCATGGGCCTACTTCTGCTTGTTGCTGCCTTTTGTGAAGCACCCATCCTCACAGGATATATCACTGTCTGCCAGCAGAATGGTCCTCAGGGAGGACCTTGAAACTGCCTACCTTAATGGATTTCTCTGTAACCACTGATGCTCTGACTGCACTCATTTTTTTTAGTCCCTCTCACCCTCCCATCTCCCACTCTGCATTCTCCATATCTAAATAATTTTGAACCCCTGATGTACAACCTCGGTTCTTCATCCCTAAATGTTTGCTCTCTTAGTCCATTTACTTCAATATTAATTCCCAGTGCTCTATTTTAGATCTTTTACTTTGCCTTCTGGAATTATTATTCCAAAATTAACAAACTTGTTTTCATCCTAAAGACCTGGGCAGCTAGGTGGTGCAGTGGATAGAGCTTTGGGCCTGGAATCAGGAAGACTTATCTTCATGATTTCAAATCTGGCCTCAGACACTTACTAGCTGTGTGACCCTGGGCAAGTCACTTAACCCTATTTATCTCAGTGCCTCATCTGTAAAAATGAGCTGGAGAAGGAAATGGTAAACCACTACAGTATTTCTGCCAAGCAGGAGTCAGACATCAAAGACCTACTCCTCAATCCCACTTTATCAACACACAGGGATGATTATGATCTTGCCATCATTCACCATTATTTTACTTCCATATACATAAACTCTGAAATTAAGCACTTAGCACAGTGATCGGCACATAGTAGGTGCTTTTATTGATTGACTGAAATCCCTTTATCTGATCATAATCTTTTAGCATTCCATCTTTCCTCATACCTTATAATCCTTCATCATCGTGACCTCCATTCCCTCTCCACTCAGTTATTTCCTAGGATATGACCCTTACATTTGTTACATGCTCTTCCCTTCCCTATCTTGACCTTTTGGTGAGTCAATTCAATTCTAAACTACCCTCTCCTCTTCAATCCCTTACCCTCTTGCCCCATGACCCATCATGGCTTGTCAAACCTCAACCCTGGATTACTTCTGATTTCCACTTCCTTCTCTCTTTTCATGTGCTATAGAACAGATTTGTAGGAAAATCACAAAACTGTGCTGATTGGGTCAACTGCAAATTTATGTTACATTATCTTAACTGGACCTCAGTGCAGCAAGACAGTTCTTTTATACTTCCCTAAATGATTTCTATCCCACTTACCACAGCAGCTATTCCAAATTTTTCAGTCCCTCCTCAATCCTCTCATAACACCCTCTACTCCCACCTATCCTTATCTCATACCTCACTCAAAAATTTGAGACCATGCGCTGAGAATGATCTCTTCTCTTCCTCATATGACATCATTCACATGTCTCCCCCTACTATCTCCTTCTTCACTCCTTTCTCGGATGAAGAGGTGCTCCTCTCCTTGCTAAAGCAAACTACTTTATATGCACCCTTGATTCCATCCCTTTCCTTCTCCATCAGATTGCTCTTAGTATCATTCTCTCTCTCTCTCTCTCTATATATACACATACAAATATATATATATATATATATATATCTACACACACATAGACACACATATATTCTTCTTCCCTATTACCTTCAAACATGCCCATATCTCCTCCCTTAAAAAATCCTAGCTCGCTCCAACCATCTCCCTTAGCTGTCACATTCTATCTGTCCTCCCTTTCTCAGCTAAACACCTTGAGTAAGCAATTTATACTAACTACCTCCACCTCCTCTCTTCTCATTTGCTTCTAGCTGGTCTTCAATCTAAATTTCAATCTTATCATTCAACTGAGACTTCCTTCTCCGGAGTGACCAATGATCTCATAAATGGTAAATCTTTGGCCTTTTCTCGGTTCTCATCCTTCTTGACCTTTTTCGTAGCTTTTGATTCTATCAATCACCTTCTTCTCCTGGATGCTCCATAGTGTCCCCAAATATCCTCCTTCCCTTTCACCTACAAAGATGACTATATCTCATTTATCCTAAAACAAAACATCCTCGTCACTTGATCCAAGCATCCTTACTAGTTGTCATCCTGTATCTTTCCTCACAGTCTTCACTATGAGGCCCCATGAACTGAGCAGGTCACAGATCTATGTGCCTCCACTTCTTCACTCTCACTCTTTCCTAAACTCTTTTGCAATCTGGCTTCTGACCTCATCATTTAACTGAAACTCCTCACTCCAAACTTACTAATAATCTTTTAATTGATAAATATAATGGCCTTTTCTCAATCTTCGTTCTTTTTGACCTCTTTCCAACTTTTGACTCTATTGATCATCCTCTTTTTCTGGATTTTCCTGAGAAAACCCTTTTCAGATTTTCATGACATGGCCCCTCCTACTTCTACTAAGACCTGTCTGATTACTTCTCAGTTTCCTTTGCTGGATTTTTATCCAGCTACCCACTAACTGTGGGTATCTACCACAGCTCTGTCCTGGGCTCTTTTCTGTTGTCCCTCTATACTGTCTTATCAAATCCTATGGGAGTCAATTATCATCTCTAGGCAGATGATTCCTAGATCTATATATTCAGCCCTAGTCTCTCTTCTGAATGATAGTAACAAATCACCAGCTGCCTTAAGTGCTTCCTATGTGCCAGGCTTTGTGCTAAGCACTTAGGATATGAATACAAGCAATCAAAGACAGTCCCTCCTTTCAAGGAGTTATATTCTAAAGAGGAAAGACAAGACATAAAGGGGAGCTGGAAATCTTGCAGGAAGATACTCAGAGTAGGGGTGGGAGGAAGGCTGCTGGCAAGGAGGGAAGTAATTTGACCAGTGAGGAGTGGAGCTGGAAATGAAATGAGCATGACATGGATGCCTCATGAAATGGGAATCTGATTTAGAAGAAACTCATCAATCAGAGGAGAGGGTCACAGGGTGGAGGTATCTCTATGGTGAAATATAAAGTCATCTGTTTGGCTCTTAAAACTATTTAGAACCTTTTTGCCTTTCTTTATATCCCCAGAGATTAGTACAGTGCCTGGCTTGTAGTAGTACTTAACAAATGCTTGTTGGCTGACTGACTGAGATGAATATCTCTGGCGTATGGACGATCCTCTTTGGAAGATTTATGGAATAGTGTGGATAAGAATGGAATAGGATGAAGACTCACACAGACAAGATCATAGATTCATTTCTCCCTCTGTTTTTATGTGGGAGATTTTATTTTTATTTAATTTAACAAACATTTGTTTTTACCTACTGAGCATGAGATACAACATTAATACAAGGTTCTTACAGCTTAGTAGAAGGTATGCTCCCTCCACCCTCCCAAATAACTCTAGTATAAGAATAAGCAAAAATACACAATTATTTTTATACTACAGTACAAAATGATACATGACACTTTTACACATTAAAAATATTGGTTCAGTTGTGAGACAACTCCCCTTCTTATATAACTTGTTCCTTGTGAAAGCTCTTTTGTAGTTTTTAAGTTCTTTTTTCCTCTAAATCCTGTCCTTATCTAGGAATTCCCCTTTGTACAAGCATTCAGCATGCCAGACATATTTTACATGCTGTCCTGAGAGTCCCTAGCAGACTCACTATTTCTCTAAGCAGTCACTAAAAATAGATTTTTCAAGTATTGGGCTATGAACAGTCATAGATCTGGGGCTGTGGCTGGATGTCTTTCTTCCTTTCAACTTTCTTTTTTTGGAAACAAAAAAATTGAAATAAGACTCAACAAAAGGAGGAATAAAGTAATATATGTATTTTTGTACAAGTAAAATTTGGGCTGTGCTTGTTCAAAAGTTTCAATGAGAAGCTATTACTGTGACTTCAAAGCTAGGGGTCAAATGCTACCACCCTCTGGTGACTGAAGAGAATGTCATGGAGGCCAAATGTGTTTGACCTTTTGGATAGCATTGTCCCAAGGATTTGAGTGTCAAGGGTGAAGTTGATAACATTTTCTAAAACTTCCTCTTCCTATCCCTACTTGTATTATCAATGGGTGGTAAATTCCCGTGAGTTAATGGACCAGATATTGGCAACTAGAAGCATAGAATTTCTGAGACATATACTTCATGTGTAAGGTGGAGATAATAGGGTATGAGTCTCCCTAGCTTTTCCCTAATATAATAATGCTGTTGGCTGGACCTTGGATGAATACAAGGGTAGTCAACCAATGTCTGGACTGGTAAATGATTGTCCTAGGTAACACTCTAAGACAGGAGTTCTTAAACTGGGGTTTTGTTGTTGATGAAAAACTTTGTAACTTTCAAAATAATTGTTTTCTTTGTAAATCTCTGTATTTTATTTTCTGTTTTTAAAAAAAACATTCTGACAAGGGGTCCACGGGCTTGAGCAGATTGCCAGAGGGGTCCATAACACAAAAAAGGCCAAGAGCTACTCACTGCTGAGGTACTAGAATGGGAAGTGTTGAGGATTATAGATTGTGGGTTTGCTGTTGTTTATCCTTTGTTCTCGAAGAATAGCCATGACATCAAAAGGGTGATGTCTTGACTCATAGGTTTATTTGGTCCTCTGTTGCTTTATTCGGGAAGCATCTCCACTAAGGAGCTAGAGGACTGACTTGCAAGTTAGGAAGATCTGGGTTTAGGTCTCACTTCTGTCACAGATTGACTATGTGACTTTAGGCAAGTCACTTAACCTCTAAACTATGAGACTATTGGAGAAGGTGCCAACTTGTATTGATAGAGGGAATATCTTTATTCTGTAGATCCCAATATCAGTGGAATTACAGCTCCAGTGTCTATCTCTTTTTGCTTAAGTATAATGTCAAATAAATTTCATTTTTTATTTGTCTCCTGAGGGATTCATTTTAGTGGTATTATGATTTAACTGGTGATCTGAAATCAGAGAGACTTTTCTCCTCTTTTGTTCTAAAAGTTCTTAGTACTTATCAAAACCAATTTTCTTCTAAGACATTGTAATTTTCCAAGTTTTGATAAAAAACTTCCAGAAGGTTTATTTTTCCCCTTCCATGTTCACTATCATCAGATCTCTATTATCTTCATGAATACTCTAGTACCTAGAGAAAAATAAGTGATGGATATACCTAGTTATATGTTTGGGAGTGGCCCATAATGAGTGAATTAGGAAGGGAAACTGTTTCAATGATCCAATTCCTGAATGATAAATTCACAAGTCTATCCAGTATGAAAATAGTAAAATTAAGGCAACCAGGTGGTACAGTGGATAGAGCATTAGGCCTAGAGTCTAATTCCTTTCCTTCCTTTCTTTCCTAAAGTAGATTTCTATTTTTCCTTCATGCGGCAAAAGATATCTCTGGATTTTGATCTAATTATGCATAGATTGCAGTCTCCCCTCTGCTTGAGTAGATTGTCTTCATGAGTTGCTGTGGCCACAATGCAACCCATGGTCACCTTCTGACACGTCTCCAAGAACTTAGCTTGACTGATCCTCAGATGTTATTTGAGGTCCCCACCTCAAACCTCTTGGTAGGTAAGCCTCTTGCCAGAACCTGTACTCCATCAGCACAGACATCCATTATACATTGCCACCTCGATTAGGGGCCTGCAAAGGCTAACTACTGAAGTATTGCAATCTTTGCACCAATGGGCTGAGAGAAGAGGGAGGGGATCAGGAAGTGTCACTGACCTTGTGATGCTGAGCTGTCACCATCCAGTCCTTGATATCTTCTCCATCTAAGACCTCATATCGCTTACAGCACAAGACTTTCTCAGAGACACAGAAGACCTAAACAGAAACACGCAGTGGGAACCAACCAGGTAACTGGATTCCCCAGGTCTGCCTTGCTCTGTTACAGTAAAGGATTCCCTGGTTATTTTTCTCTTCTTCCTATTGATACATTCAACTCTATAGCCATGGAATAAGGACCAGGCTGGGAATACCACCTTAATGTTCTGGGCTCTCCTTGATTTTGGATTCGCCCACATGAGTCTCAGAATGGGAGAAAGGGTGATGCCCTCATTCAGAGCTCTGCTGCCTTCCTGATCTCCTACCTCTATTTCTCTGCTTCCTTGATTGTGGTAACAAAAACTATGCCACAGCAGAACCCTGGAGTCTGACTTAGAATGATAGGATCAGAGAAATGGACAGGACTTTTAGTGATCATTTAGTGTAATCCTATCATTTTACTGATGAGGAAAATGAGGTCCAGAGGTTTAAATGATCTACCCAAGGTCACACAGGCAGGTAATGATGAACCTGAGATCTTAACACAGGTTTTCTGACTCCTCTAAATTCAGGGCTTTTTGCATTACATCATGCTGTCTCATTTTGGTAATGACTTTGGTTGTTTTCTTTTAAAAAGAAAATAAATTAAGCGCTAAGGTGCATTTGACTTTCCTTTTGATTAATTATTCTGCTTTTACTTTTCATTTACCAGATACTGTTATCAATGAAAGTGCAAAGAGTTGACTTTGTTTTCCATTGAATAGAAATTAATATAGGCAAGTTGAAATGAGTATTTTAAAACAAAAGGATATATTAAACTCCCTATATTAATCTCTTCCCTTCCATTAAAAGAAGGGTCAATAGGAAAATAGTGAGAATGTTCTGTATACTATACATGGCAGAACTCAGTAAAAGAGGTTTTATCACCTGGATCCTCTTTTATCATGATTTATCTGTTTTCCTAGATGCTCTGAATATAGATGATGATATCTGTATCTATAACATATACACACATATACATATATATGTTGTTTTTAGTCATGTCCAACTCTTTGTGATCCCATTTGGGGTTTACTTGGCAAAGATACTAGAGTGATTTGCTATTTCTTTCTCCAGCTCATTTTTTGGGGGTGGGGTGGGGTGAGGCAATCAGGTTACACGACTTGCCCAGGGTCACACAGCTAGTAAATGTCAAGTGTCTAAGCCTAGATTTGAACTCAGGTCCTCTTGACTCCAGGGCTTGTGCTCTATCCACTGTGCCACCTAGCTGCCCCTTTCCAGCTCGTTTTGCAGATGAGGAACTGAGGCAAACAGAGTTAAGTAACTTGCTCAGGGTCACACTGCTAGTAAGTGTCTGTGGCTGGATTTGTGTATATATACACATGTATATTACATGCATGTTTTACATATGTAGATAACACACATAAATATATATGTATATGTACATATAAACATACATAATGAAGGGGAGGTTGGAGGAAAGGAAATATGTGTTTTTTCTTTGACATAAAGGACTCCAGATGGTGGAAACTCCTTCTAAATGCAGATTGTGAACTTGTTCTGTGGCTTATTGTAGTCTTAGGGAGTTGTCTCAGGGCATTGAAAAGATAAATGACTCATCCAGAGTCATAGAGCCAGTGTGTGTAAGAGGCAGGACTTGAATTGAGGACTTCTTGACTCTTTGCTTGGCTCTCCATCCATGGCAACATTGCTGCCTCTGGAGTAAACATTCATTGGATGAATTAGCATAGTTGTGATCAAGTTATGTCCACAACTTGTTGTTGGAGCTATGCTTTGAAAGAATTCAGAGGATTTTCATGATAAGTACTCAGAGGATTTCTAAGTAGGTAAAACTAGGAAAGCTGGGAAGAAAGCTGGGAAAGAAAGGGCATTTTGGATATGATTGGATAAATAGCTATACTTCAGTGCTGCAGTAAGGTTAGCTTATGGTTTGAGAACATTTGGCAGAGCCTCTAACAATTTCTCCCTTCTGGAAGGGTTCAAAGAATTTATGACAATCCATAGCATCTGGGGAGAATAACTATATAATCTTTGCCTCAGCATCCGAAGCTCTGGGTAAGATCTCAGGGGCTTATCCTGGATTTTTGATTTATTATTATTATTATTTCTTTAAAAGCAGATCTTACTCCTTGTCTCTAGTATGACGTGACTTAGAACAACTCTGGAGAGACTGAATCAGTTATTTTTAATTATTACTAAAACATTTATTAAGCACCTACTGTGTGCCAGGCACTGTGCTAAGTGCTGGGTATACAAAAAAATGCAAAAGACAGTTTCTGCCCTCAAGGAGCTTACAATCCAACATATATGTATGTGTGTGTGTATGTATGTGTGTATGTATATATACTTATATCTTCCTATTTATCTTGTGTGTCTATACACACACATAGGATAAATAGGAAGTAACTAAAAGATGAAAGGCACTAGAATTAAGAGGGGTTGGGAAAGGCTTTCTGTAAAAGATGGGATTTTAGCTGGGATTTAAAGAAAGTCAGGGAGGTCAGCAGGCAGAGTTGAGAAGGGGGAACATTCTAGGCATAAGGGATGACCAGAGAAAATGGCTGGAGTCAGAGATGGAATGTCTTGCTTGTGGAACAGTCAGGCAGTCAGTGTCACTGGACTGAAGTGTACTTGGCTGGAAAGGCAGGAGAGGGCTAGGTTATGAAGGGCTTTGAATTCCAGAGCATTTTGTATTTGGTGACATGGTCAGACAGAGACTTTAGGAAAATCACTTTGGTGGCTGAATGAGGGATGGACTGGAGAGGGGAGAGACTTGAGGCAGACAGACCCACCAGCAGGCTATTGTAATAATATAAGCATGATATGATGAGGGCCTGCACTAGAGTGATGGCAGTGTCAGAGGAGAGAAGGGGGCATATTGGAGAGATGTTGCAAAGGGGAAATCAACAAATCTTGGCAACAAATTGGATGTATGAGGAGGGGGAGGGGAGAGATAGTGAGGAGTCCAGGAGGACTCCTAGGTTGGGAGCCTGAGGGACCAGGAGGATGGTGTTGCCCTCTCTCAAGATTGTGTCACATGAGTGATTTTTAAAGGGATTGTAGGAGATTCCTATTGGCTGCTGGTGCAAGAAGATTGCTGGACTTTCTAAAAACCTTGAGATTTTTATCCTTTGTGGGGAAGGGAATTTTTTTTTTTCTTTTCCTTTTTTCCATCTTATTTTTGTGGTCAGTTGTTTTATTTTGACATTATTCTATTTTTGGTAAGCAGATGAGTTTGAGACAGAACCTTGCAAACACCAAGGTAGGTATGAGATACAAAGGTAAATGCAAGAGCAGGGGTTACCCAACTTTGGGAGTTAGGGAGCTTCATGAATGATTGTTATTCCTGGAATAGTCTAATAACTATTAATTATGGTTACTCCTGTGGACTCTTAGGGTGGGGGACAAGGTATAAAGCACTGGGCATTCAGGACTGGGGGCAATTGCTACAATGAATAAATTTCCTGATAATAGAGACTTCCCTGATCCTCAGAGAACTATCCAAAATTGGGGATATTAAGTGCACCCAATAGTACACTCATTTGGTTTTCAGGGGCTACAAATATCTAATAAGAGGAGAGCACAGTGGGTTGATCTAGGATATTCCTTGGTCAACTTGATAAGTTTATCAGTTAGTGAGTCTTTTGGGGGGCACTTTGCATCTTCCTATCAAGGATTTAGACATGCCCATTTGACCTATTCTGTGCGGAGCAATAGGGAATGAACTTACTGTTGCAAAAATAGTGGGATGGGCTGTTATGGGAGAAGCAAAACTATTGTGCTGATCTACAAAAAAGTCTTCAATCATAGGCCTGGCTTCCCTTCCCTTCATTTTTTTTTCTCTTTGGAGAATGGACTAGAGTGCAGGAAGGCAAATTTGGGTCTTGGGTAGAGAGGATCAGGGAAGACCTTACTTAGGGCAGAGATATATACAGGAGCTCCATGTCCTTTTGCCCATACCATCAGAGAGAAAAATTCCTGAGTTTCAACCTTGGAGCGACAATGGCACATGTTATCAGCTTGAAAAAGATCAACTGTAGAGAAAGGAACTATTTGGTCTGAATGGTGAGAGTTTGTGAATCTCAGTTTTCTGGAAGAGAATGAAAAGTTCCTGAGCTCTATCTAGCCCCTTGTTAGAGGAGATGGAAGTTCTTGACCAGGCTTCTAATGGAAAAAGGGGGATTTCCTCAGGGTTATATCACTTTTAATCCCAAGTTTGAGAGTTCCAGGATTGGCTTCTGGGTCTTATTATTCAACTGAAATTGCTGTCTCCAAAATTATCAATGATCTCTTCATTGCCAAATCTGATGGTCTTTTCTTGATGCTAATTCTTCTATCTGAAGTATTTGGCATTATTGGCTATTCTATCTTCCTGGATATATCATTCTCTCCTAATTGGCCTCCGGGTCTTAGGTCTCTAACCAGTCCTGTCCATCCTACACATTGCTAACAAAGGAATTTTCCTGAGGCATAAATCTGACCACGTCACTCCAATATTCAATAAATTCTGTTGGCTTCTTATTGCCTCTAGGATAAAACAAAAACTTTTTTTTTTTTTTTGCTTTTAAATCATTAGAAAATCTGGCCCCAACTTATCTTTCTAGACTCTCTGGACGTTATTTCCTCTCCCAAACATTACAATCCAGACAAAGTGACCTTCTCTCTGGTAAACACACGCTCTTGCACACACACACACACACACACGCACACACACGCACACACACTCACACACACACACACACTCCATCTACCATATCTTAGCAATAGCTGTCCCCCATTGCTGGACTGAACTCTGTCCTTAACCCTACCTTAGAGAGACCCCCTCTGCCTTTAAGATGCAGCTTGGCCATTATATTCTGTATGAGACCTTTTCTGATCCCCTCCCACGACTATTATTCTCTCCTCCCAAACTACATTATATTTAGCTACTTTGACCAAATGTGTATGTGTTAACTTTCTATTAATTTTATATATATATATGCACATAAATGTACATATATTTGCATCTGTACTTTTCTCTTCCATTAGAATGTAAGCTCATTGTTTCATTTTTTTGTACTTGTATCCCCAGCACTTAGAATGGGGCCCAGAACATTGTAATAAATGCTTATTGATTGATTGATCCTTCTAGAGATGGAAGGGCATCTCTTGGGCAATGTCATTTTTTTGTCCTCTTGGAGAGAAAAGAGGATTGTTCACTGTAGTCCTAGAAGCTGGAGGAACAGCAGAGGCACCTCAGCTGTGTTATGGAAGAGCAAAGACTAGGGCTTTGCCCTTGGTTTTTACTGTGGGTTATTCAGATGGTGCAGGTCCAGTAGGAAGAGGGTAGCTTGTCTAGCAGCCTCAAGTGTGCCTCACTCCTAGTCCTCTCTGAGTCCTTGGGGTAATATCACGAGGAGAGATGTCTGGATGGTTCTCTGGGGTGAAAGAAGGACACACCAAAATGTCAGGATGCTTTCTTGCTAGCTGCTCCAATTTTATTCATCTTCTAAATGAATTCTAAATCATAGGCTGGAGCTGAGTCTGAAGATTAAAAGACTCTCAGAAAAGGTAGGAAGGACTAGAGAAAGAGAATTGTATCGAATACATTTGGGCTACTATAAATAATTTGTGTTTTAGCATATTCTGTGTGGTGGAATAAAAGGCTTTTTGAACCTGACAGGCGTTACTGCCTTCAGTATAGGACCTGGGGATCTTTTCATCCACATCTGTGGGGACTTGTGCATGCGCTCTATTCAAATTATAATCTGAGATTTCTCAGAAACAATGCTAGGTGGAGGCAGATGAGTCAAAAAGAAATATTGGTTTTTGGGGGCGGGGTAACCCCCACGACTGAACCTTGTCCATGTAAGTCCAGGCTTGGAGGATATTGCGCTATGGACTATAATTAATCAACCTCTGTGGTTTTCTTATTCGGAATGACTTCTCTCTTGGTTTTCTGAGGCCAGAGATAACAGGTTACCAAAGAGAGAATTCCAAGACCTCTAGATAAGTTAAAATAAAATTTGTTCTTCCATGATTGTTTATTTTTAAAATTTTGTTTAAGGGTGGGGGAGGGGAGTTGTTCCATTGTACTTTCATAAGGACGATCTGTCTCCAGTCAATGCTAACAATGGCTATACAAATCACTAGATATACTTAGTACGAGGGGGCACTGGATTCTTAAAAGCAGATCCTAAAAAAAGATGTGATTGGGAGAACATAATTCTGTACACCTGCACACTAGGCAGTTGTTGCTTGGTTTTTTTTTTTTTTCGTGAGCCAATTGGGGTTAAGTGACTTGCCCAGGGTCACACAGCTAGTAAGTGTCAAGTGTCTGAGGTCACATTTGAACTCAGGTCCTCCTGACTCCAAAGTTGGAGCACTGTCCACTGTACCAACTAGCTGCCACTCGCTAGGCAGTTTGATATTGCAACTGAGAATGGGGCAGGGTGGGAAGGAAGAGGTAGAATACAGGGGCAAGGGAAGGGATCCAGGGCAGGAATGCCCTTGTGCAATGCAGAGTGGAGGAAGGGGAGGAAGGCTCCTGCACCTCAGCTGATGGGAACCGATCTTGCTGACAATTATATTGAAAACATTGTACAGGAACCGTGTATCTGTGGGAAAACACAGCACTTGAAACCCAGCCAAGACCTCCACAGGCTGCAGTGCCAGCTGTGTGGAGCTGTCTGGGGCATTAAGGAGGTCCTTTGAATGAGCTGGAAGAAAAACTGTGTTTTAATGCCTTTTGAATGGAATACTGTATTCTGCCAGAATGACTTTTATTTATTCCCAAATCCCCGATGCCTCATCAGGAACTCTTTTTCTTGTTTGTGGACATGGTTAGTGAGAGTCTTAAGTAATCTAGAGAAAAGAATGTCAGAAAATAAACTGAGCCTCGATGTGGTTTCCAAATGAGATCCTCACACCATTCCCCCTCCCCCATCTCCACCCCTTCTGAGCTGAGTCATGGAAGTGCCAGGAACTAGACTTTGGAAATAATTATGTGACTAATCTCATGTAATGATGTGGAAAGAAATCCTGAAAAGGCTCAGAATCAGGATTTAGATAAGCACACGATATTCTGGAAGCATATCTGGATTTTTGGCTTTGATTTTTTGGATTGGTGGGGGACGGAGATAACTTTTGGGGGACACAATAGTCTATGTTCCCCCACAAATCTACTAATTTTTTCCTCACTCTCCTCTTGTTGCCCGCTTTCTTCCCTTACATCTGCATGACCAAAGAGATCGAACTGATTTCTCATTTTGCTCTTTACTCTTACCATTTAGTTGAAAGTCGCTAGCAGGAAGCTGCAAAGGCCCCATCTCGGTTGATGTGGTTTTAGATCCTCCTAGACCCATTAGTCTTTTTCTTCTTGGCACCTGTGAATGAATTTGGCTCTCTTAAGTTCTTCCGTTCTCATTATCTCAGACTTAGCTAAAGAGCTATGTGACTTCTCTAGACAAAAGAGGAAGGGCCCTCAAAAAGAGCTTCCCCAGATCAGAGTCATTGCCCACACAGTTTGCTTATAGTTCATCCGGTTTCCTGGTCTCCTCTTACCCCCTTGGTTTTCCCACATTGGTTATATATTTTGTTTTAGGTAGAAACGGTAGATTCTCCACAAAATCTTCTTCTAATGTTTCACTGGGACATGGAGCCTCATACCTGTGTGTCTCCCACCTGGACTCTTGCATAGCCTTTTAATCTGGCTCAAGGAATAATAGCTAACATTCACATAGCACTTTGAGGCTGGTGGTGCAGTAGATAGAGCGCTGGACATGGATCCAGGAAGACTCATCTTCCAAAGTTCAATCTGGCTTCAAACACTAGCTGAGTGATCCTGTACAAGTCACCGAACCCTGTTTGCCTCAGTTTTCTCATCTGTAAAATGAGCTGGAGAAGGAAATGGCAAACCACTCCAGTATCTTTGCCAAGAAGACTGAAAACATAGCACTTTAAGGCTCACAAAAAAGTACTTACTATATATCATCTCATTTGATGCTCAAAACAACCCTGTGACTGACAAGTTATTATTTTTTGCTAGGCAATGGGGTTAAGTGATTTGCCCTGAGTCACATAGCTAGTAAGTGTCAAATGTCTGAGGCCAGATTTAAACTCAGGTCCTCTTGACTCTAGGACCAGGGGCACTTAGCTGCCCCTGCAAGTTATTATCTCCATTTTAAGATGAGGAAATTGAGACTGAGAGGTCAGGTGACTTGTCTGGGGTCCCACAGCTAGTGAGTGTTTGAGGCAGAATTTGAACTCTTGACTCTAAGTTCCAGCACTCAATCCACAAAGCCATCTAGCTGCTTTAACTCTCTCTCTCTCTCTCTCTCTCTCTCTGTCTCAATGACCACACCCTACTTAATATATCCTGATGACTTTTTGCCTTCAGGATCAACTACAAACTCCTCCATTTAATTTTTTTCCCCCATCTGATTTTTAAAGCCTTTCCAGCCTGGTCTCCACCTGCCTTCCATTCTTGTTTTACATTATCCCCTTACTGCAGTCTAAGAGCCAATAACATCAACCCACTTGTTGCTTTCACACCTCATCTCTGGGCCTCTCCATACTATCAGTTCATGCCTGAAATGCATGAAATATCTCCCTCCTCACCTAATCTCTTTCAAAATTCAGCTCAAGTATTTGACTTTCACTGTCACTGGCAGGTTGGGTCCCTAAAGCTTGGCGCTATGTTTTCTTAGCATTCCAGGTTGCAGGATATCTCCCCAATGTTATAGCTCAAAGAGCACCACCATCCCCCCACTGTTGTGCTTCTTTCAATTATTATTTTTGGTATTTTTGAACTTTGAGCAAGTTCACATGGTGGTCAGAAGAAGCAATGCAAGGACACCCTCAAGGTTTCTCTTAAGAACTCTGGAATTGATTGTATGACATGGGAGACACTGTCACAGGACCACCAAGGTGCTGTGTTCTATGAGGGAAGCAGAACTGAAATAGCTCAAGAGAATCTAAAAATGCACAAATCTAGAGAATCCACCCCAAAGGTTCAAATGGACTCTTTGTGCCTGACCTGTGGTAGAACATTCTGAGCTCTTATTATTCTGATCAGCCATAGTTGGACACACTAAAACTTGACTTTAGCACAGTAATGTCCTTTTGGTCCTCTGAAAATGAAGGACAACCACCATTATTTTTGATATTAGTCATTCAGTCTTAATTAACTTTTAGCAAGGAATATTTACTAAAGTGGTATTGTTGGTATAAAACATCTCCCCCAAGTTTGTGACACATTCTCCTACAAGTATATACAGAGTCTTGGGGAAAGTGGGATCAAATTTAGGAAGTACATGTAGAAAAGGGGTAACTCATATCTCCTAGTTGCTTGAAATGCTTTTCTCTTCTTTCTGTGGGAGTTACTTGGCTCCCACAGTTTCCTTTGGGAACTGTTAAAGACTGTAGCCCAAGGTAAAGAGAGGTTTAGAGTCAGTGGAATGAGTATCTAAGGCAATAAAATCACAAGTCCTTCAAGTATGGTGTAATAATTAGATTGTTGCCAACCTGATCCTTTTCTGGCAAGATCAGTAGACCTGGCGGCCCATGTTGCTTTACCTTCCCCTTTACTTACTTCTTGTTTTCTTGCTGGTTGGGTTGCATCTCATTTGCTAGCATTTTGTAGCATCAATTTGCTTCAACTTGTGTCAATTTCCAGGAATGGATTTAGTCCTAAGTGCCGCCTGTGTGAAGTTGTTTCTAATTCCCCAAATCCTGCATCCATAGTTGCCTATGGTCTGTGTACCAGCATGCAATGTGGGAACTGAGCAAAAATGTAAAGTTTTTTACTCCTCTTGGTATAACAGTTCTATCCTTTTCAACTCATTGTCCCTGGAGTCTCTCTGTCTCAAAATCTTCTCTGGAGAAGGAACTTATTCATACTAATGTGAAAATGACTCATAGCAACTTAAAATGCAAATTCTTCTGGGAGATTAACACAAACAGGGACCAAATATCTAAATTAAAAGGATGAAGCTCTTTTGATGAATTTCAGGTAGCACACCAACAAATGGAAGAGATTTGAGGATGCTTGGAGGGATTATAGATTTAGAAGAGAAAGGGATCTCAGAAGCCATCCACTTCAACCCCTTCACTTTAAAGATGAGGACCCTGGAGCCTAAGGAAGTTGTGACTTGCCTAAGATTAATGCAGGTAGTAAATCTCAGAGGTAGAGTTTGAACCTATGTCCTTTGACTATAGAGATAGTCCTCTTTCCATTACAATGTGTTCCTTCCCCTCTCACATCTTGAACCATACCCTATAAGTGCTCCATCAAGTTTAGAACTGAAGGGACCTTGGAGATCATTTGGCCTAATTCCATCATTTTGTTTATATATGAGGAAACTGAGGCTCAGAAAAGTTAAGTGACTTGCCCAATGTAATAGAGAGCAGAATAAAGATTCAAACCCAGATGCTCTGACTCCAAACTCTTTCCACTGAACTGTGTTGACTTTCTAAAAGTTACCTTCTTTTGCCTGTAGGTAAGGTCAGCTCTAGTTTAGAGACTGCTAAAGCTCTTCAACAATTCCACCTTCCTAAAGTTTGCAGTCACAGAACTGATTGACATTGAGGGTCCTAAAACACCATTCCTGGAAGTAGAGCACTTTGAGCACAGGCAGAAAGGGCAATGCTTCTGTGTCCTTACTCGGACATCTCTTTCCTGAGGTTCTCTGCCCGGGAGCCCAGATCATCCACCCAGAACCCAGAGCCACTACTGCTGCTTCCGCTCAGCCAGAACCAGAGATCCACCAGAATGGGTCCCGGCTTTTTGGTTCATCTGGGAAAGTCAGGGGCCCTTGACTTCACCCTCACCACCCAGAGCTTAAAAAGCGGTCAGCTTCAGTTCAGACTAGGAAATAGTCAAAAGTCCATGGTGACTCATTGCAGCAGGACTAGTTTGCTCATGCTTAGTCGTTTTCTCCCCCTTGACTTAGAAGAAAGCTTTGGTTGAAAGCATTTTGATTGAAATGGAAAGAGGAATGAGGATGGGGAAACAAATGTTTTCAGTTTGCTTTCCAAAGCCAATCAACTGCCGTTCAGTGCAGAGGCCCTGTGTCTTTCCAATTTAAATCCTTTCCACTTGGGGGGAATATCTCATACTTCTGGGGAAAAGAAGCTCATGCATAAACTAATAGCTTCTTAGGAATCCTTGCAAAGTTAGGTGGTGAGAGCTATTGAAGTCTCCCTGGAAAACCAATCTGAAACTGCTAGGTCTATGCAGGAGAATTAGATGATAGCATAAGTGGCAATCTATGAAAAGTGGATGGTACTTTATCAACGCCCATTGAGCAGCTGGGTGAGTGTAAAAAGCCAGCAGACTGGGCAGTCATTGTTCAAACTCAAATGAGCTTTGATGGGTCCTGACAATATCAATAGCTCCACCATCGATCCTTTGCATGGGGTTTAACCTACTTTTTATATTACTCAGGTGGAGAGACTTTCAGATCCGTTCAGTCTGTCCAAGATCTAAGTATGTATCTAAGACTTAAAGAGCATATTTCCTTTTTTGCTTCTTTCATATTAATCTCTTTTCCAACAAGTTAACAATACCTGGCATTTACTGATACAGGGTGTCTGAAAACTCTTAGTGTACTATTAAGCTATTAGAAATAGCTCAAGGGGCAGTGAGGTGGCACAGTGGATAGAGCACTGGTCCTGAAGTCAGGAGGACCTGAGTTCAAATCCAACCTCAGACCAAACACTTGATACTTACTGGCTATATGACCCTGGGTAAGTCACTTAACCCCAATTGCCTAAAAAAACCAAAGCAAAGAAGAAATAGCTCAAAAAGCTATCAAAGTTTAAAACTGCACTAAGAGTTTTGGGACACCTTGTATTGGTCTTTAAGGTTTATAAAGCATTTCTATTTCACTTTATCCTCCTAACAGTCCTGAGATATGTGTTGTTGTTGCTTAGTTGTGTCCAACTCTTCGTACCTCATTTGGGGTTTTCTTGGCGAAGATACTGGAGTGGTTTGCCATTTCCTTCTCCAGCTCATTTTACAGATGAGGAAACTGAGGCAAACAGGATTAAATGGCTTGCCCAGGGTCACACAGTTAGTAAGTGTCTGAGGCCAGATTTGAACTCAGGAAGAGGAATCTTCCTAACTCCAGACCCAACACTCTATCTGCTGTGCCATCGAGCTGCTATAGGTATTATTATTATTCCCATTTTACAGCTAAGGAAACTGGGGCTCAGAGGATTTAAGTGATTTGCCCTAGTCACATAGTTAATAATTGTCAGTAGCCGGTCTGGTGCCTTATTATACTAGATTGCCCCTCAAGCAGCTCAAGAAGGGAAGGGCTGGGCAATGCATAACCTCTATTCTTTATTGATTTTTACCAGCCCCCTCTCTTTTTAGGCTTCTATGGATCTTTGTAAATCTTTACCCATAAGCCAGGCTGTGTGCCTGGTGCACTAGCCTCTCTCTCAAACAATGCTCTCCCTCCATTTCTTCCCCCTGTTTATCTATGTCACAGCTGCCATTTAAGGTCCAGGTCCGTTTACATTCTCTGTAAAATTCCCAATGACATCAGTGTCTTTTTTCTTTGATTTCCTGATGTTTTGTTAAGATAGTATGCCAGTAATTGTTTATTTTGTTTCATCAGGCGTGTATGAGGCTCCTGGAGGCAGAGGTCACGTCTTGTACCTGGGTACTCCCCGACAACGTAGTAGCCACAGGTGACAGACATGGTGATGGATAGATGAATGGGGAATTGCCAGCTAAACAATGCAAAAGAGCTGTGATTGGCCAGGAGGCGGCAGCCGGTGTAATGATCCCAGCTTAGCTAGTTCAAGTGAAGGACAGAAGGCAGTTGGATGGGGGCAATTCAGGATAAGGCCTTTTTCTAAAAGCATGTTATTCAGTTCCTAGCATGGATTACCACCAGCGTGTAGCTAGCTCTTTGGCACTCTGCCGGCACCCACTGGCCCTTCCCTGTAGTCAGTATAAATCCCCATGCCCCTGTTGCCTAATTATTTGTAGAGGGCCAATTTAGGCTAGAGGCAAAGGCCTGAGGAGGGAAGGGAAAATTCTTTCAATGACTACATGAAACTGGTTTTCGGAAAGAAATAAATACTGAGCTTCTTTGGAGATGTTCTTGTTTCAGAGTCACAGGGATATAGATGTGATCATTCAGGATGCATTTCTGTAGGATTTTAGCAGGCTCTTGTAGACTCAGAACTGAATGATGAAGATATCATTTTTGTTAAATAGATACTATCAAATAGCAGTAAGGATGTGATCTAGGACAGGGAGCCAAAAAATCTAGGTTTGAATCTTAGCTTTGCTATTTTTTTTTCACCTGTGATCTTGGGCAGATCATGTAAGAGAAGCAATAGGTATTGGGAAATGAACCCTAGAAGTCAGAAAACAACACAACATGATACAATGAACATTTATTAAGAACCTACAATAAGTACTCTGTGCAAAGGACTGGAGGTAATATAAGGTTATTCACCCTAAGGATGGTGATTATTGTCGAGTTGTGTCTGATTCTTCATGATTCCACACATCATACTGTTTTCTTGGCAAACAGAGGTTAAGTGATCTGCCCAGGGTCACACAGCTAATAGTCTGAAGCTGGATTTGAACTCAGATTCTCCTGACACCAGGCCAAGGGTTCTAACCACTGAGCCATCTAGCTACCCCCAATGATGATGATAGCTGGTACTTATATAGTACTTTACACATAATAATTCCTTTGATCTTCACAATAACCCTGTGTGGTAGATGCTTTTATTATCCCCATTTTATAGATAAGGAAACTGAGGCAAAGAGGTTAAGTGACTTGCCCAGGGTCATAGCTAAGGAATGTCTGAGGCCAAATTCAAACTCAGATCTTTTTGACTCTAAGCTCTGGGTTCTAGATCAAAGCATGCTATTTTTTTTTTCACTTCCTTTTCTTTTCTTTTTTTTTTTGGCATGTTTTTTTCCCCCCTTTTGGTCTGTTTCTTCTCTAACAACATAACTAATATGGAAATATGTTTTATATGATTGCACATATGTAACCTATATCAAATTGCTTATCATTTTAGGGAGGGGGAAAAGGAGGGAGGAAGAAAATTTGAAACTCAAAATTAAAAAAAGAATGTTAAAAATTAGCTTTACATGTAATTGAAAAAATAAAATATTAAAAAAAAGAACCTAGGAAGTGGAAGAGTAAGAAGGCATGGAGAGGCAAGGATGTTGCAAAGTTGACTGCATTTGATAACTGATTAGATTTTTTTTTTCAGTAGTGACTGATAGTTTCTTGGTTGCTGGTTTTTATTTAAATTTTTAATTAATTAATTTTTAGTTTTCAACATTCACTTCCATAAGCTTTTTTTTTTTTTTTTAGTGAGGCAATTGGGGTCAAGCGACTTGCCCATAGTCACATAGCTAGTGAGTTTTTATGTGTCTGAGATCAGATTTGAACTTAGGTCCTCCTGATTCCAGAACCAGTGCTCTATCCACTGCGCCACCTAGCTGCCCCTCCATAAGCTTTTGAGTTTTCAATTTTCTCCCCTTCCCTTCCCTTTCCCCCTCCCCAAGACAGCATGAAATCTGATAGAGGCTCTACATATACATTCATATTAAACACATTTACACAATAGTCATATTGTAAAGAAGAATGAGAACCAATGGGAGGAACCACAAGAAAGAAGAAACAAACAAACAAAAAAAACAGAAGGGAAAAAATAAGATCAAATAGTATGCTTCCATCTGCATTCAAATTCCATAGTTCTTTCTCTGTGGATAGCATTTTCCATCATGAGTCTTTTGGAGTTGTCTTAGATCCCTACATTGTTGAGAAGAGCCAAGTCTATGAAAGTTGGTCATCGCATGTTGTGGCTGTTACTGTGTACAACGTTCTGATTCTGCTCGCTTCACTCAGCATCACTTCGTGTAAGTCTTTCCAGGTTTCTCTGAAGTCTGCCTGTTCATCATTTTGTATAACACAATAGTATTCCATTACATTCATATACCACAACTTGTTCAGCCATTCCCCAATTGATGGGCATCCCCTCAATTTCCAATTCTTGGCGACCACAAAAAGAGCTGCTATAAATATTTTTGTACATGTGGGTCCTTTTCCCATCTTTTTGATCTCTTTGGGGTACAGACCTAGAAGTGGTATTGCTGGGTCAAAGGGTATACACAGTTTTATAGCTTTTTGGGCAAAGTTTCAAATTGTTCTCCAGAATGGTTGGATCAGTTCACAACTCCACCAACAATGCATTAGTGTTCCAATTTTCTCACATCTTTTCCAACATTTATCATTTTCCTGTTTTGTCATGTTAGCCAATCTGACAGGTGTGATGTGGTAAGTACCTTAGATTTGTTTTGATTTGCATTTCTCTAATCATTAGTGATTTAGAGCATTTTTTATATGACTATAGATAGCTTTAATTTCTTCATCTGAAAACTGCCTGTTCATATCCTTTCACCACTTATCAATTGGGCATGACTTATATTCTTATAAATTTGACTCAGTTTTTTATATATTTTAGAAATGAGGCCTTTATCAGAGACATTGGCTATAAAAATTGTTTCCCAGCTTTCTGCTTCCCTTCTGATTGCATTGGCTTTGTTTGTGCAGAAACTTTTCTGATTGAATATTAAAAGAGTTGGGGAAGAAGCGTCAAAGATATCAACAAGAACATAAATATGAGAGATCACGTAAGTGGCGGTACCTCAGATAGAAGGAAGTTTGATGAAAGAATAGGTTTAAGGGAACTCTCAACAGAGAGAGGAAGGAATAACCCTAACCCTAACCCTAACCCTTCCTCTCTCTGTTGAGTACTTCACCTCATACTTTACTGAAAAATCGAGGCCATTTGTCATTATTTCTCAACAGCTTGACATCATCCTCCATTCTCCCCTCGTTTCTTCCCTTCTCTGATCATGAGATTGCCCTTCTGCTTGCCAACACCAGTCTTGTATGTGTACCTTGATTCCACCCCATCCTGCCTTCTTTGCTGAAGGTTTTCACCATCATCCCCAACTGCCGTCTGCACACCCTGTTAACTGGTTTCTTCTCTGCTGCCTACAAACACACTCATATTTCTTCCTGTCCTTAAAAAAAACAAAACAAGACCCCAAAACAAAACAAAAAAAATCCTTTCACTATTTTTACTGTCTCTGTCCTATTTCTATCCTCTCCGTCTCAGCCAGTCTTTGAAAAAGCTGTCTACACTTGTTGCTTCCACTTCTTTTCTCTAACTTGCTTCCAAATCTTCCGCAATTGCCTTCTGACCTCAGTATTCAACTGAAATTGCTCACTCCAAAAATTGCCAGTGAATGATCTCTTAATTGTCAGATTCAATGGTCTTTCTCAATCCTAATTCTTCAGCTTCTCTGAATTATTTGTCATTGTTGACTACCCTCTCCTCCCAAATGCTCTCTCCACTCAATTCTTCTTCACATTGCTCTCATCCTCCTCCTGGATACTCCTTAATTGCCTTTAAAAATTGCTTTTAAACTATCTAATTTATTTTTATTCTGAACTTAATAAACATTAAATAAGATAAGAATTTCCAAAATTTGCAAAGTAGAACAGGAAAAGAGTTTTACAAATGAACTTGTGAATCTTTGTTACATAGGCTTTGTTTTTCCTTTTAAATATATGATAAATTTAACACACAGCTTTCAAAACTTTCCTGCTTGTTTGTGTTTTCTTCTAGCCTTTCTTCTGTTCATTTCTTTTAAGAGTTTAAAAAAAATTAATTTTAAAATTTAAATTGAAAAACACCAAATAAATAAATTTAAAAGCACCAAAATTGTAGTAGAACAGAAAAGGATTATATATGAAACTGTAAATCGTTGTACAGTTTGCTTTTTTCTTAAAATATAAAAAAAAATTAACATTTATGTTTCTAAGATGTTCTATTTGTCTGTGATTATTTATGGCCTTCTGTTGTCTTCTGTGAATTTTTTAGAAAAATGCTTCAATGATCCTTTTTCCTTTTTCTTTGATAGCTCTCACTCTTCTGAAGTCATGATGAAATGTCTGAATTTCATTTAATGTGATACTATTTTAACCTTTTCTCTGAGAAGGTGATGGTCTGACAGCAAACAGACAACTGGATTCTGCTTTGACTCTTACATCAGTAAGCAGGTATTTCCTGTCTGTTAAGATATAGTGAGCAATATATGAGAGGCAGTAGAGTTTAGTAGAGACAGAGGTGGCCTTTGATTCAGGAAGACCAGGGTACAAGTCCCACTTCAAACACAAGCATGCTGGCTGTGTGAGCCTGGGGAAATCCTTTAACCTTCGATGCCCTAGGAAACCCTCCAAGACTGTAAGTTGCAGGAGAAGTGCCAGTCTGCATTGGTAGAAGACATTTCCTTAATGAGAATTACCTATAACAATGAAATCACAGATTCAGGCATGGTAGGGCCTACTGGAATTTATGATTCTCTGTAATAGCCCTTAAGAACCCAAGGTCACCTCCATACCATTATAAAGTATTGGAGGAAGACTTTTCTTTAGAAGATACTCAAATGGACCTGTACTTTCATCAATGTGGATATACCCTCCAAAGATGAAGATCGCAACTCATCCATGTCTGCTCATCCTGTACTACTCTTGGTCATATCCTTCCATGAATTTGCCACAGGAGGTCTATCGCATGTGTTTCTTCACATTCTTTTGATATCACACAGATACCAGTAGTACATGCAGGCTGTCCATCCCTCTCTCTTTGTACGTGGCCAGCTCATCTTCTTTTTTGTTCACATGATTCTTTGAAAACATCCTTTACATTGCTTCTCCATCTAAATTCCTTGTTTGTAATATGCTGTGGCCTCTTTGTGGTCAGTTAGCTGACACAGTGGATAAAATGCTAGGGCCTGGAGTCACGAAGACTCCTCTTCATGAGTTCAAATCCGGACTCAGACACTAGCTGTGTGACTCCGGGCAAGTCACTTAACCTTGTTTGTCTCAGTTTCCTCATTTGTAAAATAAGCTGGAGAAGGAAATGGCAAACCACTCCATTATCTTTGCCAAGAAAGCTCCAAATGGGGTCATGAAGAGTCAGACATGACTGAAACAACTGAACAACAACAACAAAAGTGACCTCTTCATGACCACTATATGCTTCTTCATTATACTTTGGGTGATTCTCAACTGAATTGTTTCAGAGATTGTAGAGTTCCATGACTTGCAGCCGTATAATACCAGAAGAATATTCATATGAAAAAGATGGCCCTTTGTTTCAGGGAGAGCATTGAAAAATGCTTTTTTTTTTTTTAAACTGCAACTTTATTTATTTTTGCTTAGGCAATGGGGTTAAGTGACTTGCCCAGGGTCACACAGCTAGTAAGTGTTATGTGTCTGAGGCCGGATTTGAACTCAGGTCCTCCTGAATTCAGGCCCAGTACTCTGTCCACTGCCATTGAAAAATGTTTTAAAATTTCTCTCTTTTCCTCCTATTCAGTTCTGGACCCAAACTTATTGTCCATTGTGGAGGATATTTCATATAATGTTAAAAAAGAAGTGTGCTACAAGATAGAATGTTGAAGTGGCAGTTAGGTAGTACAGTAGATAGAGTTCTGAGCCTGGAGTCCAGAAGACCTGAGTTCAAATCCATCTTCAGACACTTACTAACTCTATGACCCTGGGCAAGTCACTTACACACTGTCTGCCTCAGCTTCTTCAGCTGTACAATGGGTATTATCATAGCACTTTCTCACAGGATTTTTGTGCAGATCAAATGAGATAATGTATGTAAAACACTTAGTACTGCACGGTAGCAATGCTCTCCCTCTTCCCTCTTTCCCCACAAGCAAAGTGTTCTAAGGATATTTTAGAAGGGAGAGATAATTTTGAGCTTGGAAAAGGGCCAGAGCGCAAGGACAAATTCACGGAGAGCAGGTACCTGAGCTGGACCTTGAAAAAAGAGTAAGGTTTCAGAGGTAGAAACATGAAGAACCTCTGTGAGTGCAAGCAGATTGTAAGAGACAACGAGAGGAGTTAAGTGAACAGCTAATCATGTAGTACAGCTGGACTATAGAATGTACAGTGGAAAGGGAAAGTGGAGCTAGATCAGGGAGGGCTTTTAATGTTAGGAATTTCTTCTTTATCGTATCATAACAATTTCAAAGCATAAACAGCCAGTTTCACTGAGGTAGTATTCTAGCCTTTTTGGTTAGAATTCCTTAAGTTGCTCTCTGCTTTTTTGTTAAAGAGGAAGATAAGTAATACTTAGGTAGATTCTATCAGGAAGACTACCTAGACTAGCTAGATCCGACACTTAACCACTGCTGCCTTCAGTTTCCCTGCCTATAAAATGGGAATAATAATAGCACCTACCTTCTATGATTCTTGTGAGCATCAAATGGGATAGCTTATGTAAAGTGCTTTGTAAACCTTGAAGTGCTATATAGATGCTAGCTGTTATTGTTAGAGAAAATGCAAACCCCTGCCTTTCATATTTCTTTACAAGGTTGATTCCGACTGGTACTCACATCTCATTGGTACCTTCTCTCTGCCCCTCTGATGGCACCCTCTGACTGGAGAGAAAGGCCATGGGCTCTAGGGACTCTATTTAAGAAAAAGGCTCAGCATGGTCCTCTCCCCATGTCCCCCCAGCTATACTGCTTTTGGACTTCTTTCTTTGGATTTCTCCATTGTGTCTCTGTCTAGCACCTCCCCCCACCCCACTCCCATCCCCGCCCATTTTCACCCTATCTTCCTAGCTCTGTCCTTACTTCTTAGCTTCTATTTTCCCTATTAGATTGTAAGCTCCTTGAAGGCAAGGGATGCCTTTATTTTTATTTGTATCTGTATTCCCCAGAGCTTAGCAAAGTACCTGGCACCTGGTAGATGCTTAATAAATGTTTATTGACTGACTTGATCACCAGGCAATTAAACTGACAACCTAAATAGGTTCCAGTTTGATTCTCCACCTCTGTCCCCAACCCCCCTCTCCAAGTAATACTGTTTAGTTCCAGGAAAATTAGTGAAGCTTTGCCAACCTTCCCACTGAATGAAAGGTAAGACAAATTTCTTTCCAGTGCCAGCAGGGGTCAGCTGGAGTACTAATATCAGGCCCTTGTTTGCAATACTTATAACTTTTTCTGGTTCCTGCCTGAAAAGGCAAGCAGCTCTGACCTTAACCCAAGTAACCCATTATTCCCTCTCTGGTCACCCAGGCAGGCCTTGCTGTAGCCTAGCCTTTGGAAGTCTGCCTATCCCGTTTGGTGGATTTCACTGCCTGGCATCTACTTCCTTATTATTCCTTAGCATCTTCCTGATGCAGTCCTGTTTTCTCATTAGTTCAATGAAATATTTTGGGGCTTGAAAACCTTTAAATGACCTCAAATCATTTCTCACAGGTTCCTGACTACTAGAACTAGTCCTAAGGTTTAAGGATTTTCTTTTGGGGGGGGATGGGCAATCATCACTGGGTGGAAGTTAGCTAAGAGATATTCTAATCAATAATCAATAAACAAGCATTTTTAAGTGCCTACTATTTGCCAGGCTCTGTGTAAGGTGCTAGGGATATAAAAATGTAACAAGGGCCATGCCATGAAGAATGCTCAAGATGTCCTTTCTGGTTCTCATTGACCACATGGAAAATATGGGGCCTGCTTCTAAGTATGTGGTATCCTAGTACTGAACAGACTTGGTGTTTTGTTATGGTGTGGAAAACCCTATATAGTGTCTTGGTCTTTCTCCAGCCCGTGATAGTGGCAAGGGAGTGGGGTATTATGTCAGTAAAAGAAGAGTCAGTTTCCAGCTTGGTTTCTCTTTCTTTGACTTTTCTGGTGGCATCATGTAACTCCAAAACTTTCAATGAGGTGTAGGAAAGGCAGGTGATGGCTATAAACAAATGGAATCTAAAATGTTTATCTTGCCTAAGCAAGTCTGAGGCTAGGTTTGGACCATTTCTTTTGTATTTATTCTTTCCTGATCTTAGATAAAATCTAAGATCTAAGATGAAATGTCCATTTATTCCTAGATAGGCATGTTCAGGCTGAGAGGTGACTTTGGGTTCAAGAGGTCAGGAAAAGGCTCTCTCCAAAATTATGAGTAATCTCTTAAATGCCAAATCCAATGGTATTTTCTATCCTCATCCTTCTTGACCTCCTTGTAGCTTTTGACACTATTGATCACTCTCTCCTCCTTGATACTCTCTTCTCTTATTTTTCATGACTCTGCTTTCTCTTGGTTCTCCTCCTACCTGTCTATCTACTCTCAGTCTCCTTTGTTGGATCATCATCCAGATCCTTCCCATTACCTGTGGATGTACCTCAAGGTACATCCTGGGTCGACTCCCAGATAGAGATAGACAGACAGATATAGATAGATATGGGAACACAGAGACAAAATGACAGTATTCCCTGCCTTCAAGGAGTTTACATTCTAATGAAGAAAAATGCACATGTATGTGTATATATACATGTGTATATGTGCATGTGTATATTAAATCTATAGATAGAGATATAACTATCTCTATGTATATACGTATGTATGTATGTAATATAGATCTAGCCATCTATCTATCTATCTTTATCTGAGAGTAGGCATAAGACAGAACCTTGAGGTATACCCACAGTTTGTGTGTGTGTGTGTGTGTGTATGTAAGTATGTGTCTGTAGTTCTATCTACCCATCTCTATTTCTCTACATGGCTATATCTGCATAGACATATTTATCTATATCTATCTCCAGTCCTAGTCTTTCTCCTTAGTTCTAGCCCTGTAGTATCACCTGCTGCCTCAGCCAGGTGAAAGAATCATGGCCATTCTTCCCTCTACCTCAGATGGAAAGAAAGGAGAGAAAAATTGCCAAGAGTGGATTGTTCTTTTTCTATGCATACTTAGCTCTGGTTCAACAACTCCTGAGTTATTGGGCCTTCTGGCTCCTAAGCTAACCAGAAGACTTTTTGTCGCTACAGAATACCAGCTGATGAAAGTAAGCTCATCACACCTGTACACATGGTCAGATTTGAAGCAGGCAGAGGTATCTCTGCAGTGCAAAGGGTGCTGGGTTTGGAGTCAGATGACCTGAGTTCAGATTCCGTGAAACCAATTAACATCTGTGTGACCTTAGGAAGGTCACTCTCTGGGTCTCAGTTTCCTCATCTGTCAGAGGTTCTTAACCTAGAGTCTGTGAACTTGGCTTTTTAAAATATATTTTGATAATTGTGTTTCAACAACGACAATAAAAAAAAGAATGTAAACTCCTTGAAGGCAGGGAATATCGTAATTTTGTATCTGTGTTTCCATGCTTGTTATGGTGTCTGTCACATAGGAGGCATTTAATAAATATTTATTGATTCATTGTATAGCCAGGAAGGTCTTTACAGATTGGACATATGAGAGAAAAAAGCACCTAAGAAAAGTATTTGATGTGAACTTTCAAGATGGAATGTGGGGGCTGAAGAGGAAGAGAAATTTTAGGCCTGAGGAATGTTATAAACAAGAGCATGTGAGAAAGTAAAGCAAATGAATTAGCAGTGGTAAGTAAGTGGATTTGGCTGTAGCACAGAGTACGAGGAGCAGAAGGGAGTAAGTAGTATGACATAGGGTTAGGAAGGTAGGGTGGGGTCAGATTGTGGAAGGCCTTGAATGCTTGCCTAAGGATTTTATTCAGTAATCATTGTAAATAATGATTATTTTAAGTATTTAAGCCTCTGAAAAACTAAATAATAGGAATACTTTTTAAAAACTCAAATGTATGCTTGATGGTTTGTAGACACAGCATCTCATGTTACATGCTTTGTCCCCTCCTTAGCCTGCTCCCGATCAACTTTAGGAAAAGTGCTTTTGAAATTTAGTGCTTAAAAGCAGAAATCTAATACTTTAAATTGTTCCATATTATAGAGGTGTGAGTATAGTGGAGGACTGGCCAATGAGCCCAGTCCTTGTGCAGACATTTTGTAACTGGTTGCAGTTTGTTAATCATGTGGTTAAGTGAGGCCTTTTGGATTGGCTTAGATTCAGAGCTAGGCTGCATTCAAAAGGCATTAGCCAGCAAGGGCAAATCTCTTGGCTCTGTCTCTTTCTAGCCCAGCTGACATGAAAGAAGAGCAAACTGCTGTGGTGTTCCAAGCGGGGGATAGGCCTTGGGCCCTCTCTCTCAGAGCCCTGATGAAACTGAGAGTTCATGGCTCTGCTGTTGCTTTTGTCTTTGTTACGTTTATTCTTTCCTACTTTTAGGTGAAGGAGATTGGAGATGCTATGACCTCGTGAGCTTTTTAAGGTCAGAATGACAAGTCATCAGAAGTCTATGAGCTGGAGCAGATGATGGGAATTTCCAGGAGCCATATGGGAATTTCAAGCCATTGGAGAAACAAACCTGGTCCACCAGTGACAGAGATGTAGATTCTCCCATCCATTGGTCATGCCACAATTGACAGTGACCCTGGTCCGGTGAAAAATAATTCTTGGATGTTAAGTCTGAGTCCATTCTTCCCAGGGACTGAGGTTCTATGGAGGAGAATGTACCCTCAGATGTTGTGGGAAACAATTTACACTTCTGTTCTTTGCTGTATCTTCCTAGTGAATATCCCTTCAAAAAAGCTAATTGCTGTTGATCAGTTAAATGAAACTGAATGCTTATCACTGGTAGCTAACGTAGGCAAACATTCTAGAATGAAGGTTTTATACAATAACACAGAAGAAAGACAATCATAGTCCCTTAGGTGTACTCTAGAACCCTGAGGACAAGGTGTGCCTGTCCTTGATCTGGGAGAGTGAGTCTAGCTAGGGCAGGAGTGGGGAACCTGTACGGGCCTCTCGAGGGCCTTCTAGGTCCTTGGGTGTGGCTTTTTGACTGAGTCCAAGTTTTACAGAACAAATCCTTCTCTTAAGGGGATTTGTTCTGTGAAGTTTGGATTCAGTCAAAGGATCGCACTTGAGGACCTAGAGGGCCACATGTGGTATTGAGGCCGCAGGTTCTCCACCCCTGGTCTAGAGTGTCACTACAAGAGGAATGATTTTTAAAAGAATTGAATGAGGCAGAACACTTTCATCTCTGTTTTTTCCTATTAAATCAATTATAATAATCATAGTTCTATAAACATGAAATCAAAGTAGGCTCCAAAATCGTACCCTAGAAGGCTGGAAAGGCTAAGCAGAATTTGAGATTGTAGCTCTAGCTTCTGGTCAGCAGGTGGCGCTGTACCTTTGTATTGCCTGGTCTATTATGTAACACATGGGAGCGGGCTCTGCCTGGGAGGCCCTGCTTTCAGTACAGGTGAATATGCTAATTTAGATCATAGGTTTCAGAGCTGGAAGGGACAATGGTGATTATCTAGTTCAATACCCTCATTTTTTTTCCAATGAAGAAATTTAGGTCCCCAAAGAGGGCAATGACTTGTCCAAGATCACACAGGTAGTAAGAAGAGAAGCTGGGACTCAAACCCACATCTTTGGACTCCAAATTCTCTGCTCATCACGCTTATAGTGCCCGGTAGAATTTTAAACCATCATATACTTTACAATCATTAAAAATCATCCCACTTTCTCTGATAATTTTTCTAAGACTCTCTTGGATTTATTTGTAAGAAGGTGTGAGGCGTTGGCATAGAGGACACTGTCCTGCTGGAATTGTGAGTTCAACCTCCTGCAGGACTATATCGTCTGACTTGGTGACCCTGGAGGGATGACACGGACTGTCCATCTCCTAAGACTCCTGCCTTATGTGGACTTCTGTGGTTGAGGGAAGTTGTGGGTTTACAGATGCTTGAGAGTAATTTTGTTGTTTTGTGTGCTGATTATCTTATATTGTTGATTTGCTTATCCATTCTATGCTAAAAAAGAAAAAAAACACGCAAACCCCAAACAAACACAAAACCTCCAAAGCCAGTATCACAAGATGCTGTCTCCAAGCGTGTTTGTCAGTGTGGTCTGTGGAGAGCAAATGCTACGAGGCAAGGCCGCGTAATTAGGTCTCGCTGTATATAGTAAATTAAAGACAAATGCAGAGTTTGGTGGGGAGGTGAGGGGCTCAGAGCTAGGTTTTCTTTGGGTGAATCCACACATTTACACACGCCCCTTGACAATGAGGTGGTGCTGCCTTATACAGGGAGAGGCAGAGCAGAACAAGTGGACAGTGTCCAGCTCTTACCTGGTACTTCCAGCCCGTGGGGTGTGCACCAGTCATCAGGCTGAGGGTGAGATTCTCAAGAACCCAGATCCTTAGAGCTGGATGGCATGTAATGAGCGGCTGGCAATGTGCCAGGCACTATGCTGAGACAGCGTGACTACCCACTGCTAGGAGAAATCAGGGAAGGCTTTGTGGAGGAAATGACAATTTAAGTTGGACCTTGTTATTATTGTTCAGTTGTGTACGACTCCATGTGACTCTATAGACTTTGTCCGTGAGGTTTTCTTGGCAAAGATACTGGAGTGGCTTGCCATTGCCTTCTCTAGTGTGTTCCCATCTTACAGATAAAGAATTAAGGCAAATATAGGTTAAGTGACTTGCCCAGGGTCACCCAGGTAGTGTCTGATGCTGGATTTGAACTCAGATCTTCCTGATTTCAGGGCTGGCGCTCTATCTACTGCAATGCCTAGCTGCTCCTAAGCTGGGCCTTAGGAATAGGATATGTAGAGCTGGGCAGAGAGAAGCAGAGAATGTCAGGTGGAGGAATCAGGATGAAGCAAAGGCATGGAGATAAAAAATGGTGGGAGTCTATATTTTTCTTTTCTTTTCTTTTTTGTCTATATTTTTCTAGGGGCAGATAGGTAGTGCAGTGGATAGAGGTAGAGTCACAGGTAGAGCACTGTGACTGGATTTAGGAAGACCTGAATTAAAGTCTGGCCTCAGACATTACTAGGTGTGTGACCCTGGCAAGTCACTTAATCCTGTTTGCTAAATTTCTTCATTTGTAAACCTCTAGTATCTTTGCCAAGAAAACCCCAAATGGGGTCACAAAGAGTTGAATGACTGAAAACAACTGAACAAAAAAAAATTGTCTAGAATTCAGAGTGTATGGAAGTGCTTGAGTAAATTGGAGGGTAGGTCTATGAGTCAAGAGTGATGAACTTGGGAGTCAGGAGAACCCTGAGTTTAAATACTCTCTAACATTAGTTGTGTGACCACAGACAAATCACTTAATCTCTCTGAGCCTCGGTTTCCTCCTCTCTAAAATGGAGATTGTAATATTTGCACTATTTATCTTATAGGGCTGTTGTGATGCTCAAATAAGATAATGTATATAACTCATTTTGAAATTCTTAAAGTGCCAGAGCAATGTTAGTTATTATTATTATTACCAATGATAGTTGAGACTAGTGAAAAATCTAAGGGCCTGAGAAATTTGGTGGTGGTGGAGGTAGTGGTAGGGTGGGGTCTCTCTTTCCAAAGCTATCCTTTGGAATGACTATGATTGAAAAGCTATTATTGAAAATGATGGGGAAAAATCATTCCTAATCTTATGCATTTGGTACATTCTTTGTGTGCAATAGAGTTAAGCTCAAAACTTTAGTTAAGAAAACTTCAGAGAACAAATGTTTACTGAAGCCTAGAGCACTCCAGTCTCTTTGGTTTCCAGGATCGGAGGTGGTATGTGTGTGTGTGTGTGTGTGTGGTTGATGTTTTTAGAACAAGGCAATGTCTCAGCCCTGTGGGAGCAGATTGCATGAGACAAGTACCCAGAGTGGGGGAGAGAATGCCAGCCAATCTGTTAGATTTCATCATCTGCTGGTCCTGGGCTGGGGAGATTCTTCGTGTGTGTGTGTGTGTGTGTGTGTGTGTGTGTGTGTGTGTGTGTGTGTATGTATATGTATATATATACATATACATATACATATATATGTATATATGTATATATGTGCTTGCTTCACATACGTAAGCCTGGTGGGATAGTGCTTTTGAAATTCATCCTCTAGGGGGGGCTTATGTGCTACCACCTAAAAATACTTCTTTTGATCTATTTTAGGTTTAGTAAATAAATCTCTGGGTTTATTCTTTATTCTGATAAGTATGGATCTGGGGTGTTTCTGCTCTGGGAAAGCATCTACAGGCAAAGAGAAGAATCAAGAATATTTCCTGTACTCACTTCTTAATTCACCAAGCAATAATGATTTGTCATGGTGATTTTCATACTGCTAGAATTACAATGATGACAAAGCAGCTTGGGAAATAATAACAGCTTACACGTGTAGTGTTGTTTATGGCTACAAAGAACCTTATCTTCGTTGTCTTATCTGAGTTTCTCAACAGGGAGCTGATTTGGGGGATAGGCTATGAAGGAGACAAAAATCTTGTATCATTGTACTGTCACATAAACATGAGATACTATGTCTACAAACCTCCACATACACTCTTGAATTTTTTAAAAATTCAGGTTTTAGAGGTTTAAGCGTTTAAACTCATTTATAATAGTGTTTTTCCATAAACATCATTCATAGCAAATGACATTATGAAATGAAATGTTTTTTCCTTTTTTTTTTTTTGTGAGGCAATGGGGTGAAGTGACTTGCCCAGGGTCACACAGCTAGTAAGTGTTAAGTGTCTGAGGCTAGATTTGAACTCAGGTCTTCCTGAATCCAGGGCCAATGCTCTATCCACTGTGACATCTAGCTGCCAATGAAATAAAATATTTTAAAGAGGTAGGTGGCAGGGGGGGTGGAGGAGTGCTAATTTTATTGTACCCATGATATAGACTAAGAAACTGAGTCTCAGAGAAGTGAAATGACTTGCTCCAAGATATACAACTACTAAATGACAACACAGGGACTGAGACTATGTTCTGACTCCATGTCTAAGCCTATTTTCACTCTACCTCTACTTACCTATAGCGATGAAAAACATAGGCTGGACAAATAAGATGATAAATTTAATTCATTTTGTAACCAACAAAGCTTTGAGCAAGGGATGTTTGGCAAAAAGAATATCATAAGGGCTTGTAAGTAACATTTTTGACATGACTGTGATAAGAAAATTGGGCACATTTATTTATATTCTATGTCTATGTCTATCCACAGCTCATATTTTTGCAGCTTCTACGAGATCCAAGAAATGAGATCAGTTCATACAATAAAATTACAGTAATTCAGACAAATTGGTGTTAAAGAAAAGTCTAAATCATAACCTAACAAAATTGTGTAGGTTCCATTTGGGCCTATTTTGATGAATTGGTAAAACCTGAAAGAATTTTTAAAGAGGTTAGGGCATATTTCCTTGACTGTTAATACACATCATAATTTGTTTAGCAACTCTTTTCTTCAAACATAGCAAAAAAGTTCAATTCAGGTTGAATGACCAGAAATTTTCAATTTAGTGGCATATGAAATGATACTTTATAGTATTTTTTTCTCTCTTTTAACCATGGAAGTTAATGACATTTCATTGCATCAGACTACATCAGCACAGAAGATAATAGTGTGTAAAAATAATTTCCTTAGAAATATTTTTTCACTTCTGGATTAACTGGGGACGCAGGTGAGCAGTCGTTGTCATTGAGAGTTACTGCTTGGGAATTTGAGCCCTAGGCCTTCCATTTTTTTTTTTTAAATCAAAAGGAAGGTGAGTTATTTGTATCATCTTGTATGTTGTGTTTCATATATGGCTGTGTGTGAAAGAGAAAGAGAATTCTAAGAGGGTGGTTTGGCAGGAATGCTTGCAATTCAAGGATGCTTTTCTGAAAGATTGGGCCTAGGATGATGGAAAGATCAAATTTAGGATGAACATTAGCCATGGGAAATATTAGGTTTTTTTCAGGCTTTTTGTATACAAGAGGCAGCAGCAATATTCAAACAAACAAACAAACAAACAAACAAACCTGAATGAGGGTGAGTTAAACCTACACTGAAGAGTAACATAGCAATCCAACTTTCTCTGAGACTTGGTTTTCTTATTTGCAAAATGGAGATAATAACACATGTACGTCTTACTTAACAGAGTTATGAGGAGCGCACTTTGCAAAAATTTAAGTAACACATTAATATCAGATAATAATAATAATGACATTAATAATAGTAATTTCCCTTCATCTCCCTGGACCTCAATTCCCTTATTTGTTAAAATGATGTGGTCAGAATGGATGATTTCTAAGGTCTCACTCAACTCTAAATCATGTGGTTCTATGTTATTAAACTAAGCCCAAGATTCACATACATGAACAATATATTAATTTCTAATAGGTGATTTTAAACTTTTTTTTTCTACTTAAAAGATTAATTTCTATTTAGGGGGGAATTAATCAAAGGTTAAAGGAATGCTAATCCAGGAAGATAATTGCTTCATGTCATAAGAAAATGAATGCTTTTAAATGCCTTTGGATGTATAGGATGTTGAAAATATGAGTAAATGCACGTGTCCATTCAGGAATATTTACAGCATATCATTCACATTTGCTTTCTTCACTAGCACATTGTATGAAATAATGAGGTAAATCAGTCAACCTTTTCTTTTAAATCACTTCTCTCATTAAAAAATGTTTTTATGTTTTTTTAGGCTTATTTTCCAAATCTGTTCTATCACTGTTTCTTATTTATGTTAGTTCCTGCGTAGTTTGAGGAATTAGAATCAGAGAATCTCAGATTTTGTGTTGAAAGGCAACTCACCCCCTCATTTTTCAGAGGAAGAAACTGAGGCCCAGAGAAGTTAAGTAAGTTGCCCAAAATAACAGTTAATAAATAGCAGAGCTGGGGTTTGAACTCAGATCCTCTGAGTCTACAATCAGGGCAGCTCCTAACTAGGAGTTCTTACCCAATTTTCTATCAGTGCCAGTGGCATTGGTCCATTTCCCCCATTACCTATCTTCTTTCTTTCTTCATTTTCCAGTAATGAAATGTTAGATACATAAAATATTGGGTTAGAATTTTGTATGAAGGATGTTTTCCAAATATGTTAATGGTTGTATTAAGCATTTTCAATGATTGACACAATCTTAAAAATACAAATGGAAACATGAAGATGAATTTAGATGTTAATATTCTAAGGTTATTTTTAAATGTAATTGCTTCACTCTTTTTATTATTACTGGACAAACAGAAGGTGATTTTATGTGACATATTTCCTGACAATCTGTGCATCTTAAAATAGCTTAATATTCACAAGATGCAGTGTTCTCATCAAGGAATTTTATTTTCATTTTCATTTTATTCATGGTAATCATTTTATGATCATTTAGCCAATGATGGGATATTAAGTGAGTTTCCTTTGAGATTTTTTTCCATTTATACCACACATATATCTATGTACCTATACATGGTTATTTTCCTGATTTCTTACCCATTACATTGTAAATTCCTTGAGGGCAAAGATCAAATTCATAGCTAGTATTTATATAGTGCTTTAAAGTTTGCAAAGTCCTTTACAAATATCATCTCATATGATCCTCCCAACAATTCTGTAAGGAAGGTGCTATTATTATCCCCATTTGACACATGAGGAAGCTGAGTCTTCCTGACTCTAGATCCAGTGCTGTCTCCACTGTGCCATCTTGCCTGGCACGTAGTAAATGCTTAATAAATGTTTGTTGACTGATTGGAAAGCCAGATACTGGTTTTTCTTCAGGTTATGACTTATGAAATTCATCACTTGGATGTAAAATGAATAGAGGTCTGGGTTTCAGTCTGTGCTTTGCCAGTAAGTAAGGTCTTCATATTTCTCATTTTTTAAAAAGAGGAAATTGGGTTAAATACTCGCTATGATTCCTTTAACATTTTTAACGATTACTCAGTCCAAGGTATTCCTTATCAATGGTAATATCCTTCAAACACTTGTTTGCAAATATCCTTGTGCCCGATTACAAAATTTGTGAACTCCTCAATGAAAGCCATTCAAAGAAAGATTAACCTAAAAATACATGCAAGAAGAACCAAGATGTGAAGCCCGGGGGATGGGCAGATCAGTGTGTTAGTCCAGCAAAACAAGCAAGGCTCCTCCTCACAGACTCCAAATTTTATGACTCTTTGATTCCATAAACGGAGGTGCCTGACTTCTCCACCTTTGGATGAGCTCCACAGAGATAGAAAATGAGAAAAGACTTGACTTATCTGGGGAACTGATGAAACCAAAGAGTATCTTATTTGGTTTCTGGGGCTGGTTAGTAAAAAATTAAATTTTTGAAGCATAATTTTATTCACATCGTCCTCTGGTTCAGTTGTGACCATCTCAAATGATGTTTCAGATCCACTTTCAAAGGCAGCTAGGTGGTGGAGAGTGTTGAATGTGGAATCCGGAAGACCTGAGTTCAAAAAAGGCCTCAGATACTTACTACCTCTGTCACCCTGGGTAAGTTATTTAACCGCTGCCTGCCTCAGTTCTCTCATTTGAAAAACGGGGATAACAGCACCTACTTCATAGGGTTATGAAGATAAAATGAGGCAGTATTTGTAAAACTGTAAAGTATTATATAAATATTAGCTATCATTATTAAATTAACTATTTCCAGTGGAAATAAGCCATTTGTTCCATATACAATAGTGTGTCTCAAGAGACTTTGGCAAAGCTGAAAGGGCAGGAGGGGTGGAAAGACAGAGACACTGAAATGTTAAAGGTACAAAGTATCTTAGAAAGGTTCTGAGGTTTGAATAGTTCAATTGCATATAAAGAGGCCAGCAAAGACAAAGAACTTGACTCTATGGCAAATGCTGTATTCTTATCTTTTTTCCCTAGACACTCATTTGCATCAGACGTCAACAGGACTCTAGGAAATATAATTGGCTGAATGGGGACTGATCACCACATGAAGAGTCCTTAGCTGAAAAAACTGGCCCTGTAGCAGATAGGGTTATTCAATGGAAGAAGATAAATGTTTTCTACCTCCTTCCTAGGGGTGACAAAGCTCAGAGCTGAGGCTCTGAGGGAGTCAAAGTGAAGACCCTTTTGCCAGTTTTAGGCTAACAGTTATCATTCCGGTCAAAAAAAGTCCTGGAGCGCTTGATCAGAAAAAAGCAACGTAATACTTCTTTTGAAAAGACACAATACCACCCAGCCCAGATCAGCCAATAAACCACAGCTGCCCATCCAAGAGGTGGTCCAGGGAGTTCAGTGGACTTCCCTGTGCAACAGAGACTTGGAACCCTCAGAAAAGCCCAGCAGCCAAGTGATCTGTCCAGCCCAGCCTGGCAGCAGCTGCCCAGTGGCAGAGAAACCTGCCTGTCCTTGTCCAGGACAAATTGCTCAGTTGTTGTTCAGTGACTGAGTGATCTTCCTGGCCTAGCTCAGCAGCAGAATGGTGACTTTCCTAGCCCAGCAAAAGCCATGCTCAGTGTCTGAACAACCTGCCAGGTCCAGCCTAGCAGTAAGTAGTCAAAACTGGTAAGGACCTAAACCTGCTGCCACACTCTAGTAGGTCTTTTAGAATGCCAATCAGACCTTACTTTCTAGCTGTGTGATTCTGGGTCAATAAGTTATCCTCTTTCTGTCTCAGTTTTCTCATCTGTAAAATGGAGGTAATAATTGCACCTACTTCCCAGGGTTGTTGTGAGATAATATTTGTAAGAAGCTATATAAATGCTAGATATTATTATTCCTAAATGAAACTAGTTAATTGCTGCATAATGCTAGAAATGCAATGCCAAGACAGATTTATCCTTAAGGCGATTAAGATCTCCAGGAGGTGAATAGACACATTATAGAGACTGATTAGAGCAGGTAGGGTAGAATGAGAATCTGTCTCATTATCATATTCAACTGAATAAATATTTATCGAGTGCCTGTATTGAAGGCACTGTACTGAATATTATGATCTGGAAGCTGCAGGCTGAGGTATGACTCCATCCAATGTGACCCCATCCAATATCAAATCCTTATTTGCAATGAAACTTGCAATGGTAAATGGAACTTTGGGGGTCCTAGAACCTGGAGGCCATCTGTCGATTTGCCTTTTTTTTTTTTTTTTGGCTAGGTAATGGGGTTAATTGACTTGCCCAGGGTCACACAGCTAGTAAGTGTTACGTGTCTGAGGCTGGATTTGAACTCAGGTCTTCATGAATCCAGGGCTGGTGCTCTATCCACTGCGCCACCTAGCTGCCCTGTCAATTGGCCTTTTTGCCATGTTAATCTGCCTCCACTGTTCAGTCATTTCGGTCATGTTAGACTCTTTGTGACCCCATTTGGAGTTTTCTTGGCAAAGATACTGGAGTGGTTTGCTATTTCCTTCTCTAGCTCATTTTGCAGATGAGAAAACGGAGGCAAACAGAGTTAAGTGAGTTTCCCAGGGTCACACAGCTAGTAAGCATCTGAAGTCACATTTGAACTCAGATCTTCCTGACTCCAGGTTCATTGCACCCGTGAAAGGACACAAGATTTGTAGAGGGCAGACGATCCTGCCAGCTATGTCAACAATAAGGTCAAATCTAAGGGGGCTGATTGTTTTGCCATCATATGCCAGTTGTAAGGATGCAGATCCTTCCAAGACAATACTGAGATACTGAAGAAAGAGGGGCCCATGCCAGCTTAGTAGTAAATGTATGTAGATTTATTAGGATTTGTTAGGTTAATTGGGTTGTTTGGGGGAGTTTATTCACAAGACCTAGTCTTTGGGAGCAGGAGGACAGAATGGTGTGATGGATCCCTGCACCAACCCCAGGTCAGGTATTATATAGAAACAGAAGAAAGAAAGCATAGACTAGGGATGGCCCAGGGTCATGTGTTAGTTTTCCCATAGGAAAGTTGGGACTTCTTTTGCTATTCACATTTACTCAAGGTAGTTTACATTTTTCTGTGGAGTCATAGGTCGCCTTCCCACTCTGGCCTACCTCCATACATTTCACCCCTCATAACCTGCTCTTTCAATCTTTCTGATCGTATTTTCTACAAAGTTCCCTAAGTGGTGCATGAGTGGTTGTATTAACATGGAGGAAGCAGGAGTCTACTGATGAGTTACGATGGAGGCACAAATCACAACAGCAAAACAAGCACAGGTAGGAAAACAACATGACCAATAAGAAAGTTACCACAATTGTTACAATTTGTGGGAGGTGAAGGAGAGCCAATAGCATTTGGTGATTAGTGGGAGAGCTAAATTTCTGAACTTAACTCAGTACAGGCCAGCTGAGTTTCTGAACTAGGCTCAGAGACAAATAAACATGGCTTGGGAAATTTTACAACATATTGGGGGTGATAGAGAATAGAATCAGTTACAAAATGGGATTAGAATGGTTTTATTTTCTTAATTTTCCCCTTTTTGTCAATGGGAGACTTGTCATAATTTTTCCTTACAAGTTAATGTAAGGACAATGTGCTTGACCAATCACAGCACAAGCCATAGCAAGACTATCTAAAGCCATGGACTAATTTTAGAGTGGAAGTTTACATGACCTCAAGATAACTGAGTAAACTTGGTTTTCAGATACTGTGAAACAAAAAAGCCAAAGTAGTACAATGATGATCATCAACCCACTCCCAATTTCCATTTAATTAGCAAATTTCATCTTGGGATTCAGACATCCCAGGTAGTTATCTGGTCTCTGGAACACCTTTTCTTAGGGTAATCTGGAAAACGTCTCATCCTCGGGGGTCACTCTTCAGTAGAACTGTTTTTCTGGTTCCAAATTACTTGTAGAAACTCCTCAGATGTTCCTCCTAAAATCTCTTACAAAACAGATGTCAATACAAGTTGGCATAGCCTCTCAAATTTTCCTTCTCCAATAACTAGTTCATGTTGTGAAAACCAGCTCAAACCTTAGAGTTCTGATCTTATTAACAAGAGAGCTATAAGGGGAACATCAAACTAGGAACCCATAGTTCACTTGAAACTTCAGAAATTTAAGTCTTTATGTGTCCCATTAAAATCATCTACATCTGATATACCAGATTGTCTGGTCTTGTTGCTTTCTCAAAATTTTCTACTTTGATTCCAATTCCTTTAGGAGGATCAGATGCTATTGAGGATTCAGTCCTATATATTAAAACATAAGTAACAATACTTTTGCAGGTAGAGGCTTTCCACCCCTAAGTTCAATGGTTACACAAATGAATTTACTTATAAGAGGCTGACTTAACTCCAATTATAATAAAAGACTTGGGAGGGTTCTTAAGTAATTAATTCCCAATTATATATAGAAAATAGTGCAGATCAGCTGAGTAGAACATGTCAGATGTTAACCAATGCTTTTCACTAAGATGACTGATGGTAACAAAGCTCTATTCCTTAAAACAGAAGAGTCTTTAACCTCACAAATTAATAGATTCATATCTGGGTTTCACAAGGTCTGTTTTTTTTTTAACCTTTGTCCAATTATTTCCATAACATTCTGAAAGAATGAGCTATTTCAGGGATTTAATCTTATATAAGACTATGTAAGTATTAGCAGGCAGATGACAAGCCAAAGTACTAATTTACTAATTTAGTTGTTTGGGACAAAGAATGACTACACATTTAAACTGAAAACAGTAATATCTTACCTACCTGCATTGCGCTCATATCATCTACTGACCACTGGCTCTGATTGCTATAAAAAAAACAAAACAAAACAAGAAAACAAAACAAGGACATGATTATAACAGCATCAAACTGGCCCTTCAGGCTTAAACCTAATGGCACATATATGGCAAGAAATAAGAAGCATCCTTAACTCTGTTTGACTTCAGGTAAGAGTCACAGTTGACAACTGATCATGCAGTTAACAATACTATCTCCTCAGGATAGGAATAGCCAGGTGGGAAACATTCCTGTTCAGAAGGAAGTTACATAATGGGGAAACCAGAAGTTGGCTATGTCAAGGTTGTCCTCTTGGCTTTTGCTCAGATACAGACTTCCACCTGCAACAGTTGAGGATCACATTCCCTCCGAGCAGCTCGTGGCATTTCTCTCGAACGGTGGATTACTGACTTAATGATCCATCAGACAACTATACCTGAATTCAAAACTCAAAACAACAACAGTTACAGTCCCAAGAGACTTTATCTCAAATAGCAAGTTTCACTAATTACATCTTAGGGCTAGATACAGTTATTTTTACTGTCATGGAGTTGTAATAAGCAATAAAAGTTTACCAGGACTCACATACATAAGAGATTTTAGTTATTCACTTGCTTTTCTTTTCTTCTTTTTCTTGAGTTTAAACTCATCCTGGTGTAAAGATCAATCATTAGAAATTGCTTCTATATAATAAACAAACTTGTGAATTCTCAATAAACCCATGCCTTGTTTGGGAATTTCTTCATCCATAACAAGCTCTTTTCCCACGGCTGATAATCTTGCTTACAAGATGGTTTTAAGAAACCTGGCAAGTTTACAAATTAAGGGGAGTCTACAAAATCTTTACCATTTTTTCCCTTTTTCCATAACTCATCCAGTATTTACTGAGTGTCATCACTCAGTAACGGACTCAATCGGTGGGATTTTTTTCCCTCCCAAACACTGGGAGTTCTCAGGAGAGCTTGGGCTTCCCCCTCCTGGTCCTTTAAATAAGTTTCTCTTTTGTTTTAGGGAGGAAACAAGACAATTTTAAGAACTGTCTATTAGAACACAGATAGAACATAGTCTATGACAAAAATGGGTAGCCGTCTCATATAATTTACAGTCAAATTTCCAATTTTAACACATACACCAATTTAAAATGTTATTTTAAAATGTACCAGTACTTAACTTTAGTTTGTAAGACTTCTTAAATTCTAACTAGATGTTCTGATCAAACTCAATTACTTTTTGGTTGTTTGCCAATTCACACAAACCTTTTCTCTTTTTGTGAGCCAGGAGAGGGTTAAGTGCCAGTTCTATTTCAAAGCTAAGCCTTTTTTTCCCTGGTATGCCTCAGAACTTTCACTGACACAGCCTCCAAACCTGCCCCTCGATAATCATGCAAATGCAGGCTGGTTCCTGTTGGAACTTTAAAGTGACAGTAAACTTTTTTTTCCCCCCAAATTTCCAAACTCAAATCTTCTATTCACACTGTCAATGAAAACAGATTTTTATGACTTTCTTTCTGCCCAGGCTCCTCTCATTCCTACATGCTTAAACTTTCTTACTTTTCCTTCTATATATGTATCCCTCTAGTGGACTTTGATGAAAGCCCCTTTAAAACTGCATTCGTCTTGTTCCTTTCCTATTCTGATCCCACACTTCTCTTACTTTCTTTTACTTGCTTTTACCAATCATATCTCAAATAACCTTTACTTCACTGAATATATTCTCTCTCTCTCTCCACCTACCCCTCTGAGGCTGCTGCAGTCAAGGAGAGAGGGAGGAAAGGAGGGAGGGAAAGAGAGACTTTCTCTTTCCTCTATACCATCCTCTGAATCTTCCCCTGTATTGCTGTCTTCCCAGGGGACCCTCCAGCCTTTGCATTCCATTCCTAGCTGTTTACAATCAGTTTTCTCCCTCCCCGGTGAGCAAGAGGACAGATAGGAGTTTCTAACTTCTCATTTTCATCTGAGTTTCTCCCTAACCACCTCATCTTCCTCTTTGCTCCTAACAGGGCTTAAGCAGCCATACGTAGACGGCAGCAGCGGCCGGCCCACAGGGGCAGCCCACTGCCTGCTTTCGCTACTAATGTGAGGCACTCTTAATTCTTTCCTGAAGCTGCACAAGCCAATTAGCATTTGTTCAGGCCAGCCGCACCGCACCCAGAATTATCACACATAGGTGACCAATTTGGGTATATCCCTCTACGGAAGCCTGTTTCCTGGGCCCTGGGCAGGCATCTAGCATACAGGCCATCCCTCCCTGTAGCGATGTGAGTGACAAGCCCCCATCTCCCTCCCTAAGTCCATTCCTCCGGTATCCTGTTCTTGAAGCCCATTGTAAGGACCTAAGATTTGTAAGGACATAAGACTATCCTATGCCAATTGTAAGGCCAAATCTAAGGGGACTGATCTGTTCTGCTATCATATGCCAATTGTGGGAACACAGCCCTTCCAAGACAATACTGAGATACTGAAGAAAGAAGGGCCTGTGCCAGCTTGATAGTAAAAATATGTAGGTTTATTAGGGTTTGTTAGGTTAATTGGGTTGTTTGGGGGAATTTACTCACAAGACCTAGTCCTTGGGGGCAGGAGGACAGAATGGTGTGATAGATTCCCTGCACCAACCCCAGGTTGGTGTTATATAGAAACAGAAGAAAGAAAGCATAGTGCCAGGGATGGCCCAGTCACGTGCAAGTTTTCCCATAGGAAAGTTGGGGCTACTTTTGCTATTTACATTTTCTCAAAGTAGTTTATATTCCTCCATGGAGTCATGGGTCACCTTTCTATTTTGGCCTACCCCCACACAACTATCCACTCAACTATCTAGCTGCCCCTAATCTGCCTCTGCTTGTATATTTTATAATCTAGAGGCAATCAGGCAATCAACTGTTCCACACTGCTTCTCATAGACACGTACACCCACATCTTTGGAGTCCATTTTAAAGAACTTGTTTTAAAAAAAATGGCACAAATCAGCATATGTTTCCAGTGCTGAGTCGTTTCCGATTCTGGTCACTTCTGTTTCTTGTATTGCTTTGTTGAAGATTTCTGTAATAATCACATTCCAGAAGTTATTTCACATTTATACATGAAATATTGCTGCTAAAGGGTAAATCATGACCCCATTCCCTTAAATCAGACTGAAGAGGTGGTGGTGTTAGGGAACCAATGGGAAAATAGCAGTTTCCACCAAAAGATCATATTAAATGGATGTGTTTGCTTATTGATATAAATTGACAGACTGAGCCAGTGTCCTGGAGTTGTTGTTATGTACTTTAATTGAGACACTGACCTAGACAATTCTTCTGGGAAAGGAGGAGGAAAAAGACTTCTGCTATAAGGCATTTGACAGTACCCACCTAAATACCACTTCATTTGCTAATACTTGAGACTATTCCTTATCTTGTGGTACGTTTCATGTGTTTCACTTTAAGTAGGAGAATGATTTATTTGCTAGCAAAAGGTATCTTAAGAAACAAGGATAATAAACACTGCTCCTTCCAACCATAAAATGCCAAAATGGGTATGCATTACCTCTTCATGAAAAAAACTGTTCTGATGAGATTCTGTCAGGATGATACTCTCAGCCCCCAGGGCCGTGCTTTGCTCCCTAGTGAATAGCCAGCTCTTCAAATGACTTACAGTTTCAAGCCACTCAGCACTTGGTGGATTTAATTTTGATGAGCAGGAGCAGGTGGGCCCTGTCTGCTGCCCAACCGTGGTGAGCTGACCCCAGATGACTTCGTTCCTGTCTGATGGCTACAAGATAAAGTGGAGGCTTCCTCACGGAATGCAGGGAGGTTACATCAGTTGTTCAGGTGAAAGGTGGAAAAAGGAATGTGCTGATAGAGAAACAAACAGGTGCAATGAAAGCATAGGATGATGTCAGCCTCCCCTTCTCACTCCTCCCCCACCCCAATCAAAGCCTGTGGTCACTTGAGAGTTTGATTTCTGGTTAGCGGGAATTGATGGCACCCAACAGGGATTGGCACCTCTAGGGGCATACCAGGGTAAGGTGAGAGTGTGCTGATTGCTCTGGATGGGGAGGTATCACTGGGTTATAAAGAAATAAAACTCCTGATTTTGGCTAATACCTGGTCAGAATGTTCTCATTTTAGGAGAATCACCCAGGAAGTTGGAAGAATCCATAAGACTGCAGACGCATCTTGAAATTTTAGTTTTTTAGTTTTTGTTTTTTTTCTTTGCCACTTTCTTTTTTATATATCGACTCTACTCCCTATCCTGGACAGCCCCTGGCCTTGGATGGAGCTGCTGGCATTAGAAATCTTGAAGGTCCAAACAGAAGTTTGGCTGCCTTTTGCATGAAGAGGCACAATGAGCTGCAGAGTATTGGGGAGTTAGAGGTCTTCGGCTCCTATCCCGGCTTTATCGTTACTGCTCCTCTATGGGGTTACTCACTACCTAGGTGACCTAGGGCAAGTCCCATTGATTTCCTCATCAGTAAAATAAATGGGTTGCATTGATGAACTCTAAGGTTCCTTTCAGCTCTAAATTTAGGAACATAGGGGCCTAAGGAAATAACCCCTTTCCTTTCACTGTCTGTTATGTTAATATCTGAATGAATGGATGAATGGAAAGGGTTGTAGAGTGCTTCCCATGTACCTAGCTCAGGCTAAGTTCTAAGGCCACACTAATACAAAAGCAGACAGGCCCTGCCTTTCAAGGAATTTATATTCTAGTTTGGAGAGATAATACACAAAGGGGAGTGGCACTGAGGACTCAAAACTAGAGAGCCTGAGGCTTCATGGCCCCGCCCCCCAGCTTGTTGATGGGGAACAGATATAATATCTGTCTATTATCCATCTGTGTTAAATGTCTGCAGGTGTTGGAGCCAGATGAATCGTTTTGGTAATTTGGGTAAATTGTTACAAATCTTTGATTAAAGCTCATTCTTCAATTGCAATAGGGATAATAGACCTTTCTGGGGAATAAAAGTCATTGGATTAATTAATTTTAAAAAATCAAAGCCAATCTTCCTTGGTATCATTCTTTCAAATAAGCTCATTTAGAAAATGGATTTCTTGGTGATTTTATAGATGGGGGAATATGATTATGAAATTGGTATCCTGTTTACAATCTTTCTTCTAGAGCAGGGGTTCTTAACCTGGGATCCAATGGAGATTTCAGAAGAGCCATGAATTTGGATGGGAAAAAATTATATTTTAATTTTTACTAACTTACTGCAATTTAATATTTCCTTCAATTATGATTGTAGAAAAAACCCACAGTAATATTAGCAGCACCTGTGACTTTGTTAGCACTAGAAATAACAGATATTTTCATATCCCATTATATATATTGCATCTGTGTTGAAATATTGTTTACACTCATCATGATTTCAAAATTAGTTATTAGTCCCACTAGATCACATATAATCACAGTCTTCCTGTTTACAGACTGCATTTCAATATGCTTGATTTCCTTTATAATTTTATATATTTTATTTTATACTTTTAAAAACATTATTGTGAGAAGCAATCCACAGGCTTCACCAGACTGCCAAAGGGGTCATTGTTTAGTCATTTTTCAGCCGTGTCTGATTCTTTGTTTTCTTGGCAGACACTGGAATGGTTTGCCATTTCCTTCTCCAGCTCATTTTACAGATGAGGAAACTGAGGCAAATAGGGTTAAGTGGCTTGCCCAGGATCACACAGCTAGTAAGTGTCTGAGTCCAAATTTGAACTCAAATCTTCTGGTCTCTAGGTGCTTTATCTACTTTGTCATCTAGCTGCCTCTAACAGGCACAATGACACAAAATGGATTAAGAACTCATGTTCATGGAGGTGTAGCTTCCATCACCTCTTATGTGAGAATTTAGCTAAATAAATATTTAGCAATTTTCAGTGACAATAACTCACTTTTCTGTGATGCTTTATAATTTAATACTTAATTGATATTAACTGCAAACTGGAAAGTACATTATCTCATTTGATGCTTGTGATAACTCAATGACATAGACATTGTAGGTGTTATTATCCCCATTTTGCTGATGAGGAAACTGAGGTTCAGAGTTTAAGTGATTTGCCCACAATTATATAGCTCATAAATATGAGAAGTGGAGTTTGAACTTAGGTCTTCCTGACCCTAAGCCTAGCATTCGACCTCTATTTACTATGTACAAATATGTTCCTCAATATAACCCTGGGAGGGAGGGTGAAGGCCAGTCTTATTACCCTCATTGGATGGATGTTGGAACTCAATCTCAGGGAGAAGTGACTTGTTTGGGGTTTATGCAGTTACTGAATGTTAGAACTAGGATTTGAACCTGTATCTGCTGACTCCAAGTACATCTGATTTGTATAGCTAGTCAAATATTCAATTGCTTCATGTTTGTGATTATTGTTTGGTGTAGACATTGCACTAAATTTTTTCTAAAAGACATTCATGATGTAGTTATTAAAGTTACTACAGTTAATATGGGAGTTAATATTGCAGTTAATATAGTTACTTCATTGTATTACAAAAACATTTTTCTGGAAGTGATAAGACCTGAATTCCTCTCCTGTTGGTCAGGGGTGGGGAACCTATGGCCTTGAGTCCACATGCAGCCCTCTAGGTCCTCAAGTGCTACCCTTTGACTGAATCCAAACTTCACAGAGCAAATCCCCTTAATTAAAGGATTTGTTCTATAAAACTTGAACTCAGTCAAAAGGCCACACCCAAGGACCTAGAAGGTCACTTGTGACCTTGAGGCTGCAAGTTTCGCATCCCTGTCAATCACTTTACCAGTCTGGGCCTCAGTTACCTTATCTGTAAAATAATAATTTGTTCACATAGTTTACATAGCACTTCATAGTTAACTTATAAAACACACACACACACATACATATATATATGAGAGAGAGGTTTCAATTAATGTGAATAATGAGTTAATGTGAATAATGAACCCCCTTGCATGCATTCAAATTCATACTGTTCAAAGTTATAATTATATAAAATATGGTCATTGGTTCCAGCCCAATGGAAATATGCAGTGTGAATTCGAATAACATGACTTCAGGGCATTTATTATTTGTACTAATCAGGACCTGGTTGTATATTGTCTCTACTAATCTTCATAACAGCCATATAAGACAAATAATAAAAAAAAATTATTATCCCCATGTTACAGATTTGGAAATTGAGGCCCAAAGAAATAAAATGAAGTGGTTGAATTAGTTGATTGTAAAACTTCCCTCCACCTCTCATATGTTGTATGGAAGAAAAACTCAGCTTCTTTCATGAGAATGTCTTGTAGAGAAGTATTCTAAACCTTGATGAAGATAAGGAGTTTTCTACTTTCCCAATGTTGATGATTTTTATTTTTTAAAAAATAAGTTTTATTGATTTTTTCTTGTTTTTATATCACATTCATTTCTGGGAACCCCTTCTCCTGCCAGAATTGAGCCCTTCCTTGTAACAGAAAAGTCAAGTAAAAACAACTGATTCAGTGACAATTTCTGACAATGTATAAAAAATTCTTCCCCTGTAAGCCCCTGACTTCCAGCTAAGAGGTGAGGGATATATTTCATTATCAATTTTCTGGAACCAAGATTCTTGCCAATCATTTTAAAAAAGTCTTTAGTTTTTCCATATTTCTCTTAATCCTTCGTTTGTACTATTGCCACCCATGTTTATGTCACCTTTGCCTAATCATTGTTCCCTTCTTAGCTCCCTTGATTAATGTCAGTATGGTCTATATTTACAAATTGAAATAATGTCATAACTTGATAGATCACACAAAAAACCCCAAACAACTTTCTCCTGACATTCATAAAGATCAATGCAAAATTTGACCTGTGTAATCATGCAATTACCTTAATACTCATTAAAATTTTTAATGCTTTTTAAAAGCATAATTGTCACTTTCCAATAACCCTGCCTAGAACCTTTGCTTACACCAAAGGGATATGGTCAAACAAAACCAAACAACACAGTGAGTTCAATGGCACGTGATTCATTCGACACCTAATCTTTCTCTCGTGATGGAGTAATATTTTACCATCAACCCTTAGGAATCAATTGTGACCAGTGTGACTTCTGATGCCATTCTGTATTATATTCCTTGATATCATCTTGGTCATTGAGTATATTGTTCCTTCTGTCCCATTGTATTATTTCATTCAGGCCTTCTCCAAATATATTTCATTTGTTATGCTCATTTTTTTACTTTAATACTCATTTAATTATACATGCACAGGCACTAGCAATAGTAAATACTCTTTCATAAGCACAAATTCCTGGAAAAGTAAACATATTATTTGAAAACCAAAAAATCATTAGAAAACCAAGTAGTCATAAAAGATACTGATCGTAAAAGCACACTAGATTTGGAGTTGGAAGTTGTGGTTGTTTTTCAGACCTTTCAATTGTGTCTGACTCCTCATGACCCCATTTGGGGTTTTCTTGGCAAAGATACTGGAATGGTTTGCCATTTCCTTTTCCAGCTTATTTTGCAGTTGAGGAAACTGAGGCAAACAGGTTTAAGTGACTTGTTTAGGGTCACACAGTGTCTGGAGCTGGATTTCAACTTAGGAAGATGAGTCTTTCTGACTTCAGGCCCTGTGCTCTATCCATTGTGTTACCACAGGGTCCGAAGACCTCAGTTCAAATCCTGACTGCCATGCTTACTACCTATGTGACAGACAAATGAACTTTTTAGAGACAAATGGGGAAAAGGAGGTAACCTGGTGCATTACAAAGGGCAACGAATTTGTAGTCACAAGGATTTGTGTTTGAATAGTGTAGAAATTGCACCAAAACTTTTGTGTGGCAATCATAGTATGGAAGAAAAAACCGCTTCCTTGAGAGTCAGGAGATCTGGTGACACAAACATCGTCCAAGGATCAGCTGGTGGGTCCTCTGTTGACAATCAAGCTATCATCTCTGTAGAACAGATAATGAAGGGGAAGACCTATGTCGGGTAAGATAAAAATACTGGAGATAAAGCTGGAATTTGCAGACCAACCAGAACAATTAACATTGGAGCTAGCTTTTAAACATTTGCTCTTAAATGAATAGAGCTAGAAATTCTCTTCTTGCTAACCAGTTAATCACATCAGCTAAAATTCAACATCTCAGCTAAATCTTGCAAACTCTAGCTAGTTAACAGTGACTTGCCAGCTTAAGAGAATGGACAATAAAATAAAGCCAATACCGACAAATTCTCTTAGGACACTGGCTTTGACTTCTCCTCATCCCAACTCTTACTGTCAGTGTGACCTTGGTCAAGTCACTTAACTCTTCTAATCCTCAGTTTCCACACTTGAAAAATGAGGGGACTGGACTAGATGACTTTTAGGTTCTCTCCAGGGCAGCCAGGGGTCACAGTGGATAGAGTGCTAGGCCTGGAGTCAGGAGGACTCCTCTTCCTGAGTTCGGATCTGACCTTAGACACTTACTAGCTGTGTGACTCTGGGCAAGTCACTTAACACTGTTTGCCTCAGTTTCCTCATCTATAAAATGAGCTGGAGAAGGAAATGGCAAATCACTCCAGTATCTTTGTCAAGAATACTCTAATGGGATCACAAAGAATTGGATACAACTAAACAACAAAATTATCTTACAAAGGCATAAATGAATCTATTTTTCCTTCCCCTCCCCCCTTCTTTCTCTGTTCTTTCCAGTATTCAAACTAAGTTCATGCTGAGAACATCTTCCCTTCATAGTTTATACTTTTCACTGACTTTACTCTCAATTGGACTTTGATTGGCTTATTGTCAAAAGGGTCCAACCTTCTTGCTTGTACCAGGAGGAGAAATGCTCATGGATCACAGGGAAGCCTACTCTTGGGAGGTTATTTTGTTGCCTTCAAATAACTTGAATTGGAAATAAATGCTGAGTGACCAGTGTTATTATTGTTCACATGATGATAGGATTGTAGATTTAGAACTGGAAGGGAACTGAGAGGTCATCTAGTCCATCTCCTTCATTTTACAAATGAGGAAACTGAGACCCAGAGAGATTAAGTGAATTGCTTAAGGTCTCCTAGGTAATAAGTGACAGAGCAGGGAATCACATCCTGGTTTTCTGACTCCTGCACCAAGCCACCCCTTTCATTTTGCAAATGAGAAAATTGAGAGACGAAGAGATTAAAAATGATTTACTCATAATAGCACAATTTCGTTGTTGTTATTCAGTTGTGTCCGACTGTTCATGACTCTCTTTAGGATTTTCTTGGCAAAGATACTAGAGTGGTTCGTCATTTCCTTCTCCAGCTTCTTTTACAGATGAGGAAACAGGGTTAAGTGACTTGTCTAGGGTCACACAGCTAGTAAGTGTTTGAGACTGGATTTGAACTCAGGTCTTCCTGACTACAGGTCCAGTGCTCTATCTATGGCACCACCTTGCTGCCTAATACAATTAGTAAGTGGCAGAACCAGGCTTTGGATCTCTGCCAGTTGCTACTCTTTGGCAATCAAGAATATTTTGCCAGCTAACTCAAGATCAAGAACAATAATATGACCAGCTACCTGGCCTAGTCAGAAAAATAATAGGGTGACACAATTCATTTTGAGCCTAATGATCTTTGCTCACCTGATCCTGGTCAGCTTACATGAACTGAAACTCACTGTTGTGGGTACTGGATATATTATTACTACTATACTACTGGATATATTATTACTACTATACTACTATATTACTACAATCATAATGACCTTACATTCAAATACTTTAACTTAATTATGAAAAACAGTTATTTTAACTGTACTAGCAAGTAGAACACTGAAAATGAAAAAGAAGGAAATAAGCCTTCACTAAGCACCTACTATGTGCTAGACAGTCTGCTAAGGGCTTTACAAATATTACCTTGTTTGATCCTTACAATAACCCTGGAACGTAGGTGCTGTTATCATTCCCATTTTGTGGATGAAGAAACAGAGGCAAATAGAGGTTAAGTGACTTGCTCAGAGTCACACAACTAGTAAATGTCTGAGGCTGGGTTTGAACTCCGGTCTGTCTGCCTGACTTCAGGCCCAGCACTCTACTGCATTAGTGATGTCCTAGGGTCATTTCTATTTGAACTCCATTGACAAATATGATGATGATGATAGCTGATATTTCCTTAAGGTTTGAAAAGTATTTGCAGTTTTTGAAAAGTACTTGCATTTGGAGATAATTGTGACAGCAAATTTCAAACAGGGAAATATGTAACTGGGCTGTCTGGGCATACCTAGTTTGACTAATGGAGGTGCCCATGGGGCATAAGCCTTTGGGGCTTGTCCAGATAGCCTAAAATGGAAGCCTCTTCTTTTCCTACCACATGGGTGGAAGTAGTTTCCTCTAGTTGACTGCTTTCATCTTTAGAACTATAGCTGTACCTATAAAGTGAAGATCCTCGTTCATCTACAGCAAAGAACCCTGCCTGCCTCCACCCATACCTCTAAGAAATGGGCCTGGGGGTGTTCCTCCATCCCCACCCACCTTTAGGTGCTTGAGGTGATCCTTACACCTCCCAGGACCTTGAAGCCATATGGATAGGTGACAGAATGTATAGCCAACTGGTCCATCATGGAAGCCCTGAGAAGCCAGGGTGCCTCAGACTTGAGCCCAAGGGGCTTTTGGACTTAGAGCTTGGACTGTGCTGTATGGGCACTGAGCTAAACTGAGCCAAACCCTTCCTCCTTCCCAGGAACTGAGGTGGAACAAAGGGAGGAGAATTATGTCTCCCATATATTGGGGGAGTAAGTTTGTATATTTGTGATTATACTTTTTGAAGTAAATATTTCTGTGTAAAAAATGCTTTACAGAAACTAATTTCTTTTATTGAATGAATATGAATGGATCAATGAATGAAAGAACAATGTGTTAAATTCTGGGTATACAAATATTTTAAAAAGCAAAAAAGATAATTCCTTAATAAATACTTACAGGGGAGTTGTGACCAGGGGAATTTTGCTCCAGGGAGGTTGGAAATGTGTGTGTGTGTGTGTGTGTGTGTGTGTGTGTGTGTGTGTGTGGTAGGGGGAATGGCGAGGAGGGACATACATAGATGGTAGTAGGGAGATGGTGAGATGGCTTGGGTGGATGTCTGGATGGTTGGATGGATATGAAGGTGATGCATAATCTGATGCTTAGGGCCAGCTTGTAGATAGAGTGGGCTAATTGGGTTAAAGTGTACACTCACTCATCAACCGATTTGGGCCCTAGGGCAGGAACTCCAAAGATGAGTGGATTAACTTCTCTAGGTACTGGGGACCTGGATTCTGGAAGAACAGGGTATATTATTTCATTAAGACTTACCTATAAATTTGCCTTCTTTGTCTTTCTGCATCCTAACTTTGCAAGTGTAGCAAGAATGCTTCCCAATATGTTAGCTGTAAAGAGAGTCACCTAGGCTGACCCAAACCCTCTGTAAGGCAAATTTTTCATGGGTCATCATGAGGATTGCTATAAGGAAAGTGTGAGACTAAAATGGGGGCAAATTGAGGCCAGGATTAAGTTTTAGGGTCTTTCCTTTATCAACTCCTCTTTTAGGTAATTGCGTGGATCCTTCTTCCATTGAGGCTGATCCCTTGCAGCTCATTGCCAGAATATTCTGGATTGTTTTTAAACCCGGTCAAGTGTTCACTTTGGATGGGGGCAACCAATTTTGGGCAAATGTACTGGGATAGCCCATTACGGCCCAAAAGACAACTCTTAGATTATCTCTAATGTGTAGCTCATCTGTAATGATAAAGTGTACATTCCCTGTTCAAGAAAGTCCCTTTAGGACTGAGGACTATTTTGATTTTCTTTTCTTTGTTCCATGGTTGTCATGGCCAAAGAATTCATCACCTAGTGGCTAGTCTATTAGAGATGAACCTCTCTGTACATACATAAGCCGGTCCTCATGCAGCAGACACAATCTGTGACTAGGACCATGCCGACAGCCTTTCTAGCTTGGCAGATCATGTAATAGCTTGTACTCCATAAGCATAGCCTTCAAGATCTCAGGGTCACCTCTCTTCCACACTAAGATGTTGGGGTAGGACTTTTCTATTATCAATTAATAAATATTTATGAAGTGCTACTACCTGCCAGGCACCACATCCATGAAAACTTTCTCTGCATGCATTACATGAGTGAAATGTAGCAAAGCTGTGCTATCCTTAGAGATATTTTCCTCTCCAAATAAGAGTATTTCTTGGGTATCTGCCTCAGATTGCTACCAAGACAGATCCACACAAATAGCTTGTTTCAGAGAACAAAAACAAATAAGTGTCTTAAAGTTGAAGTTTAATCAAATAATTAAAAGAGACGGAGAAAATTTAAAAAAAAGTCCTTTTAGGATTCCCATAAATACTTGCTTGCGTGAACACCCTGCTGTACCTTACAATTTAATAAAGTTCTGGTGTGTCTGGTGCAGTTACAAAAACACATTTCCCCATTTGAGAGATTCCACTATCTTGCCCCTGCCCCAATCAGCAATGAAAAAAAAATACACGCATACATCTTTAAAATGTTTGATTGCTTGGCAATGTTACTTACACTATGGAAAAGGCCTAATCCTATGTAAGATAAGAAGTTTTGCCAAGGCCATACTGAATTAGGCCTGTAGGAATCTGTCACTGGCTGGTCCCCAGGCAGTCTAGGCCTAAAACTGGGACAAAATGAGTCACTCATAATCCACTGAGCATTTGACAAAATGAAGTTTACTTAGCCATAGCGGAGAAGAACGTTCAGAGTAGGAAAGAGACGTCCATCCAGGATAAAGCACTCATTCAGCTGAGGACAGCTTCCCAGTGTTTTCTGTGCTGCTGGTCTGTGGTCAAAAGCCTGAAGGAGAAGCTCCAGTCCTGACCATCCTGACTGTCCTGACTGTCCTGACTACTCTGTTTTGTACCTAGGTAACCAGGAAGCTAGGTCAATGGCTCAAGTAGAGTTTTAAAACCTGTAAGGTAAAACTAGTTTAACTTGGAAAGGGTGAAAGGAGGGGTTAGGATTTGTTCCCATCACCAGAATTGTTCCATGAGCAAGGCTGAAACCAACTAAAAGATTGAAAAGACTCAAAGTGAAGATCCTGGATTGAGGAAAGAATTTGCTACTATGCCTCTCCACCAATTCAAATGTGAAAACAACTTTTTTTTTTGTTTTTTAAGGCAATCGAGGTTAAATGATTTACCCAGGGTCACACAGCTAGTAAGTGTTTGAAACCACATTTTAACTCAGGCCCTCTTGACTTTGGGGCTGGTGCTCTATCCACTGCACCACCTAGCTGCCATGAGAACAACTTTTTGGATGATTGATAAGGAAGGATCAGAGGTGGTGCCCCAAACAGGAGTGTAAACGAACAGAAACAGACGATTAAACCTGAGATATCTCTGAATTACGGGTATGGTGACTTATGGTAGTATTTGGCTACCTAACAATGTGCCCCTGGTTTACTTAACTGGCACCTACTGGGGCTGTGGGGATGGAGGCAAAGGCAGGCATATTTTACCTTTGATATGAATGACTGGTTTTAGGCTGTGTATCCTTGTGGGGAGCATAGAATAAAGGTAGAGTCAAGAACATGCAAATGTGTATATTGTGTTATTTCTATCTAAGTAGAGTAAGATACCTCCCAGTCACTTAAGGAAATGCATTTAAATTAAGAATTCTCCCTTCACCCCAACCTTTATACCCCAGGATAGCATATACAGCAGAGGTCTTGAGGCCTTGGAATGACAGAGCTCTTGGGCCTAAAGAATTTGAAAGTTTAGTGTCATTTTGGACTGCTCTCCATTCTCTTTCCATAGTCATCGAAACCTATTAACTTCTCCTTTGCAACGTCTTTCATATTTGTCCATTTTTACTATTGCCAACCTAATGCAGTTTCCTCCACTTTATGCTTCAACTAATGCAGTAACCTCCCTCCCTTCCATTTTCTTCCTCTCCAATTCATTCTACAATTTGTGGCTGGAGTGATTTTCTTGAAATACAGCTTTAGTTGTATAACTCTTCTGCTGAAGAGTGTATACTAGCTCCCTTTCAGGTCAAATCCAAATTCTCTTGTTTGGCTTTCAGGTAATTCACTTTACTTATCCAATCATTTTTGCTATTCCTCCCCCAGCATGATTCCTTTTCTCCAGTCACGTTAATCTTCTATTTTTCACACAAACTCTTCTCCTCTCCATTTCTATAATTTAGCTCATGTTATTCTCTCAGTCTGGAATGCTTTCCCCCTTTCCTTTCTACCCTTTAAGCAACAGGTGAGAATGTAAGGAAGTACTGTATGGCTGATAGAGAAGGAAATGTATCTTTGTATCTCTAGTATCTTTGCCAAGAAAACTCCCCAAATGGAGTCACAAAGAATTTGACACAACTGAAAAAATGACTGAACAACAACAACTACTATATGTCTGAACACTTCAGATGAGCTTCACTTGGACTGAGGAAGAGAAGATCCATAACCTAGGTTTGCATTGCATTTAGCTATTATGCTGATGCTGCCACCCTGTTCCCCAACTTTCCTTTTTAGAGATGAAAAGTAGAGCAAGTTAAGCTAGATCAATCCAGATAATGAGTACTAGACCAAAGCTAATATACTGTGAAATCATCATCACCACCATTATCATCAGTTATTCCATCTATTGATGTGGGGTGGGGGGCTGGTATCAGTCAGAGGTATTACCCAGATTGATACTAATAACTTGAACACCTCCCTTCTCTCCTCCCCCTCTTCCCCCCACATCTATATACACCACAATGATCACTCAAGGGGAGGGTATTGGGATTGATCTCTGAGAGTTTGCTGGCATTTCCAGACCACTTCTATATATGTCCACGGTAAGCTGCTTAAGGGAAGGGACTGTTTAGGTTTTGCCTTTTTGTCTCCAATGCCTACTACAGAGAAGTGAAGCAACTTGTTTGGGGTCATAGAGGTTTGTAAATAGAAGAGCTAGGAGTCAAAGTGGGATCCTCTTGGTTCAAAGCCTGTATTCTTTCCATTATACTGTCTGTAGGGTATATGTATTTTGTGAATAAGCAAATCACAGAGACCAAGACATCTTTTATCCAAGATTATGATTATTGAAAAACTTGCATTAGATTATTTTTCTCTTTATCTCCTAACGGCTTTTAGTTAAACAACCCTTTTTCTAGAGGAAAGCTGTGGAGGATAAATATTCCTACACAAGAGGAGAAGAGTCATATAGGATGAAAAGGCATGGATAGGTTGTGATCTGCACAACTGAAGGGAGTACCCATGAAAATGGAATCATGCTTCTATTGAAATATTGAAATAATGAACTTTTTAAGAGCCACAAGCCATGAAGCATGGCTATTTCAATTCAATAACAGCCTCCATCAACATAATCTCTCATAAAAAATATAAGTTGTGTTTGGTGATTCTCTATTAATGCTAAGTGATTCCATGATGTTTGAAAATTTGTTGTTGTTGTTGAGTCATTTCAATCATGCCCAACTTTTGGTGACCCCATTTGGGATTTTCTTGGCAAAGATACTGGAGTGGTTTGCCATTTCCTTCTCCAGCCCATTTTACAGATGAAAAACTGAGGCAAACAGTCATAAGTAACTTGCCCAGGGTGACACAGCTAATAAGTATTTGAGGCTGGATTTGAACTCAGGAAGATGAATCTTCCTGACTCCAGGCCCAGCACTCCATTCATTGCACCAAATCTCTCATTAAAAAAAAAAAATTTTGTTTGGTGATTCTCTATTAACACTGAATGATTCCATGATGTTTGAAAATTGCCCCTGCACAAAACTACCCTTGCATGGGTCCTTGACAGCAATGGATCACTGAACATCAGACTCCTTTGCCAGGAATTCCTGAGCCTGTCTAGAGAGACTCTCAGATTCCAACTCTGCAGGGTGCTTACATTGTCCAGTTGCTCAATTTGTAGAAACAGACCACTTTCTCATCATCCATGATACTGTCATTTTCTCTGCTTCCTTCTTCCTGGAAGCAGAACCACAGAGCCATAGAATCCCAGAGCTGGAAGGGACCACCAAGTTCATCTAATACAAACTGTTCCTGAAGAGGAATCCTTTCTACAATAAGTGAAAAGCCAGTTTCCACCTAACAACCTGAAACAAGGGAGAACCCTCCTGAGGCATACTCAGCCACTTTGGGATGGCTCTAATTTTTAGGAACTTTTTTTTTTACATCAAGCCTAAGTTTACTAATTTGCCACTTCTACTTATTTCTGTCTTATGGGGCCAAGCAGAAAATGTCTAATCCTTTTTCAAATGGGAAAGCCCTTCAAGTACTTTAATATAATACATCTACCATGTTGTCTCTAAATGTTCTCTTTAGGAAAACATTCCCACCCCCTTCAGCTATTGTTCATACGGCAAAGTCCTAAGTTCTTTCACCATCTTGGTCACTCTCCCCGAATGTTTTCCTGCTTCAGTCCCCCTGGTTGCTTTTCTCTACTGACCTGGGGTAACATGCATACCCTGACATACCAAACTTAGCTTATGTAAATGAAATGACTCAATAGCAATAGAAGACGGATCACCTAATAGATTTACTGAATGGAGCACCTAAAACATCATTTAGCTTTTGTGACCCAAATTTTTTGGAATAAAGGATCATGCCCTCTTACTTCATGTATATCCACGGGGATGGATGGCCAGAGGAGGTATTCAATGAACAGTGGAGAGACCAATATCATCTTCTTATTTATTGCATGTAGCAGGTTTCCAAGTTGTGTCTTATGAGTTTATACTTTGATTTCTCTTAAAGCAGTCCATAGAGAAATAGGGATATGAGTCTCAGTCTATGTGTTTCAACAGACATTGTGGTTCTTTGTAGGAAAGGCAGCATGGCCAGGGCAGCTAGCTAGGTGGCTTAGTGGATAGAACTTTGTGCCTGAAGTCATTTTTGTGAGTTCAAATCTGGCCTCAGATACTTAGTAGCTGTGTGACTGTGGGCAAGTCACTTAACCCTGTTTACCTCAGTTTCCTCATCCATAAAATGAGCTGGAGAGGGAAGTCAAACCACTCCATTATCTTTGCCAAGAAAACCCCAAATGGGGTGATAAAGAGTCAGACGTGACCGAAATGACTCAACAACAACATAGCATAGTGGATCAAATAGTGGACCTGAAGAGAGGGAGACCTGGGTTCAAATCCTGTCTTAAGATGTTCATTATCTATGTGACTGTGGATAAATCATTTAACCTCTCTTGGCCTCAGTTCCTCATTTATAAAATTAAGGTATTGGACTTAACGGTTTCTAAGGTCCCTTCTAGTTCTAAATCATGATCTGCTATCTTTATTGTTGTTGTTCAGTTCTGTACAACTCTCCATGACTCTTGGGGGTTTTCTTGGCAAAAATACAGTAGTGATTTGCCATTTCCTTCTCCAAGTCATTTCACAGATAAGGAAACTGGGGCAAACAGGGTGAAGGGACTTGCTGAGGGTCACTCAGTTAGTAAGTGTCTGAGGTTATATTTGAATTCAGGTCTTCCTGACTCCAGGACCAGTGCTCCATTCACTGTGCCACCTAGCTGCCCCTTGTACATAAGAACCTACAAAATTAATACAAGGTAATTGGTGGGGATAGGCACTGGCTTTTAGGGGTGAGGGGATCAGGAGAGGACACATTTGAAGATGTCATTTGTGAGGGAAATCAGGGATTCTAAGAGACAAGGGTAAGAAAGGAGTGACTTCCAGGAATGAGAGACAGTCTATGCAAAGGCATGGAGATGGGAGATAGTGTCCTGTGTGAGGAACAGCAAGAAGAGTAGTTTGTCTGGAGGAGGCAAAGGGAAGTAATTTATAATAATGGTAGAAATGCAGGTTGGAGTCAGTTTGTGAAGGGCTTTAAATGCTAATCAGAGGAGCTCGTATTTGGAAACAGGGAGCCACTGAAGTTTATTGAGCAAGGAGGTGATATGGTCAGATGTTTAGGAAAATCACTTTGGCTATGTCTGGGATAGACTGAAAAGGAAAGAAATTTGAGGCAGGGAGACCAATAAGTAAACTATTTTACAATTTTTCATTATCATAGGATTTATTTCTTCATGTTTTAAATAGAAGCATGTGATTTCTCATGATGAAATATGAATCGGCCCATGCAAGGAACATCAGCCTTTTCTATCTTTATGCCAAAAGGGTTTTTGTGACTGATTAAGAAAGTTGTCTTCAATACCTTGCATCATATGCCAGAAGCTGAATTTCTTTAAGTACCACCGCACCCCAATTAGTGTCTAATCTTGGTAGTATCTGCAGAAGAGTTCCGTTACAGAGGACGGCATGACTAGCCATTGTAATGTTCTCCCTTGATTCCTGAATTCAAAATACACGACCTCAGTGGCAGGTTCAGTGCACAAAATTGGCTACACATAAGTATTTCACAAAAACTTTGCTGTACGAAGGATGTGTTCCCACTTGAATCTATTGCAATAGGAAATTTGAAGGTCATAAAAATATAAGATTTAAGTAAGTATTTGAATGGAACCCTTGAATTTTTTTAAGTCAACGAGAGAGCCTTGCATATAGAACCTTGATATTTAAGGGACCAGTTGCCCAGTTTTGCACATGGACAACTTGTGGCCATATGTTTAGAGACACATTTAAAACTGGCCCAAAGACAGCAGAAAGGCAGAAAAAACAATAGAACCATTTGGTATGACTTGTTAAAAAACTTAGCTAATGCTCTTTATAAATAGTACAAAACCAAATTAACTCTGGAGACCTGCTGGAGCTGTAGTGTGTTTTCAGATAGACTTGTTTGTAGCAAGGCTAAATAAATAAATAAATAAACCAATCCAACAAAACCTTCTACCCACACAGTTTGTTAAAACTTGACACTGCTTAGTGTTTTCCATAAGGTTTTTTTTGTTTTTGTTTTTAAATCAAATCAAAGGGAAAAAAATGAATTTGACACCTGGAAAATTTGGCAAATTACTGGCTCTGAGTGAATCCTCAGAAAGGGCTGGGCCAGTGAAGAAGGCAAAAGTTGAGCTTATTGAAGTTAGATCCTGAAAAATGTGTGAAAATGATTCTTTAAAAAGTGTCCTAAGTTCTTTTGGTGGTTGTCTTCTGTTATTAATAGCAGAGTATCACAGAATCATAGAATTTTGGAGTTGGGATTTCAGTGGTCCTCTAGTCCAACCTGTACTTAAAAAAGAAATCCTTATCACAACACATCTGACAAGTGATCATTTAGACTTTGCTTGAAAACTTCAGTGAAGGGAGCTATCTACATTCCCAAGCATCTTGTTCTTCTTCAAGATAGAGCTGTTATGAAATTATTCTTAACAAAAAGGCTAAATTTGTGATTTCTTCCCACTGATTCTTGTTCTATCTTTTAAAGCCAAGCAGAACAAGTCTAATCTGTGTTCTGCATGATGACTTGTCAAGCGACAATTGAAAGACAATTTTTATGTCCCCATTGGAGCCTTCTCTCTTCTAGGCTAAAGATCCCTTTATTCAGACCTGTAGAGCTTGGATACAAGGTTGAGAGAAATGATTATTAATAACCAATGATTTGGGGAGATTCAGATATCCCCCTTTTTCTTTTTCTTCTCATTTCAAGACCTCCATCTCTGATGGTTGAGCTAGCCTTCTCCTCTATTCAGACCTCACCCAGGAGGGGTAGCCATTGTGTTCCATTCAAGTTTGGATAGGGATAAACTCTTTGAAGAGATTGTTCAAGGCTGGAGGTAACTTAAGAAGTACACGACACAATCAAAATTCAGGTGCAGCCCCTCATTGTAAAATTCATTCTCTCATTAATTGTTAACTAGTCAGAGTTGATTGCCATGCTGGGGAACACATCTTTGCCAAAAGGACATATAAGCTGTGAGCCAGTCTCCATGATTGCCTTTGATCTAAGAGAGAGATGCTAAATGTTCATCCTTTTATTAAAATGTTGGCATTATTAATAAAATGATCAAATTACCTAGAAATTATGTTTCTCGAAACTTTTTAATCACCACTAGGTCTTTCACTCTTCTGACTGCCTTCCTCCAGATGCTCTCCAGCTTACCAATAGTTCTTCCTAAGGATTAGATGTCTGACATGAGCAGAGTCCAGAGAAATTATCACCACCTTATTCCTGGAAGCTATGCTTCATTGATGCATTAACTTTATTGGTTGCTATTTTGTATTGTTGACTCATACTGAGCTTATAGTCACCTAAAACTACTACATTTTTTTCTCAGATGAACTGCTATCTAATCATGTCTTCTCCATCTTGTACTTAAGAAGTTGATTTTTTTTGGAGCCAACTGTGAAACTTTACATTTATCTCTATTGAACTTAATTTGATTAAATTCAGCCCGGTGCTTTATTAAGATCCTTTTGGATCCTGGCTATATCATCCAGTGTGTTAAGTATTCTTCTAACTTTGGGTCATCTGCACCAATTTGATGATTATGCCATCTATGCCTTTTAAAGTATTTTCCTTTCTGGATTTGGGTAATTTTATTTGTGGAAAGGAGCAAAAAGAAGTATGGAAAGTTCTGAGAAAGCTGACCCTAAGAGAAAAGTACTTACGGAAAAACAAAAACAGTTCTGAAAAGATCTGAGAGAAAGTAGTCTTCAGAGAAATGTAGTTACTGAAGTCAAAGATGGCCAACATGTCCTGTTTCCCAGTAGCTAATTTACATATGACCATAATCAGGATTTTGAGGATGATAGGTGGGAAATAACTTTAATTGTAAAATTTTGGTAACTATGGAAAAATTGTATAATCCAGCTAAGTTAGGAGCAGCTAGGTGGCTCAGTGGACCTGGAGTTGGGAAGACTCATTTTTGTGAATTCAAAGCTGGCCTCACACAATTACTAGCTATAAGACCCTGAGCAAATCACTTAACCCTGTCTGCCTCAGTTCTTCATCTGTAAAATGAGGTGGAGAAGGAAATCACAAACTAATCCAGTATCTTTACAATGAAAATTCTGAATGGCGTCATGAAGAGTGGGTCATGGCTGAAACAACTGAACAACAAGCTAAGATTGAAGATCTCTTCACACAAAGAGACACTCTTTTTAGTCAAGAGAGAATCAGTACCCAAAAGCAGAATGGAAGTAGCCCAAGCTAAGTGGACTCCTCAGGACTGAGACTACCCCTTGATGCTTGTAAAAAGCTGAATCCAGATGAGTCCCGCTGAGCAGACTGTTCACAGAAAAGGAAAGGAAGTAAGAGCTGAGAGAAGAGCTTAGGGCCCGCATTGCCACCATGCTGAGATGACTGGAGAAAGATAGGCTTTGCATTTGCTGCTGAGATCTGATTAGAGGAAAAGCATTGTTACTGGGAGCAAACTAGAGGAAGAAAAACCTCCTGCTGGTTAACAGAGCTGGTTGGGGAAAGGAAAGTCATACTTGATTTTACCTTTACTACCACCTATGGCTTGAGAGAGGGGAAAACCCTCAGGGGTTTGTCTGCCTTGCCCTTTATTACCTAAGGGGAAATCCTTCTGAGACCACCAAAGATAGCAGCCCTGAATAACTCTGTAGATCCCAGGTTTAGGGGAAACGCTTTTACTCAATGGGACTAATACTACTTTAGAGACCAGTCAATGTGTGGTTTGAGGACCTAGCACTTAGCAGAAAAGATTCCAGTGACATTCCGGCCTGTATTACAGAATTATGATTTGCATGTGCCTACTCATGTACCTCCTTGTTAGGTTTCTGTAAAGGTATCCTCATTCTTCCCCATAGACAATGTTTACCTTGAGGGGATAGTGTGACCTAGGTTTATAGGTGAATCATTATGTTATGATTATTTTTATTTTGCATTCTTTAAAGTAATTCATGATTAAGAGTTAATGGCGTCATCTTGGTTGATTTATTTAAATGAGAAACACAGTGATGGGGGCTCAGGAGCAAAAGCTGTGAATAGTTGATATATAGCTTTACCATGCCATGGTTACTCCTAGGATCCTAAGAGTATGTTGTTGCCTTGTGGCTACCTCTGCGAAATCTCCAACCTGCCAGTGAGAATGAAGTTTGGAGATGAGGGGGTAGTGAACCATCCCAGAGAGACAAAAGAGTTGAGGTTAGGTAACACATCATGCCTTGCCCATGATACGCTTTTTTCCAAGTAACCGATAAAAATGTTAAATAGCACAAGGACAAGAACAGATCCCTGTAGTACTCCACTGTAGGCCTTCTATGACACTGACACTGAACCATTAACACTTAATCTTTGAATCTGGTCATTTAGCCAGTTATGAATACATCTGACTGTGTTAACATCTAACTTTTCATTTTTTTTCCACAAGAAAAGTATGAGACTCATTATAAAAAGCTTGGAGAAACTCTAAGTAAAATATATCTGCAGTATTTCCCTCATGTACTCATTCTGTAACTGTTAAAAAAGAGGAGGATAGTTTTGCCAGAACTATTCTTGACAGAGCCATTCTGGCTCCTTGTGATTAGTGATTTCCTTTCTAGATGTTCTCTTTAAAGATGCGCTCTAGAATTTCCCCAGAAATCAAAATCAATTTCCCTGGTGTCTATAGTTTGCAGACTCTTCTCATTTTTGAAAATCACAATATTTGCCCTTTTAAAAAAATGTAGTAATTTTCCTATGTGCCTTGATCTCTTAAATATTACTGACAGTAGTCACATATATGAATTCTTTTAGGACCAGAGGATATCTATATCTATATCTATACCCATAGATAGATAGTTCATCTGGACTTGATTTAATCATGGGGAAACTAGGCACTCTTTTACTATCTCTCTAGTTAGTCGGTCAGTCAATGAGCATTTATTAAGCACTCACTGTATGCCAAGCACTGTGGTAAGTACTTTACTTATCCTGGGTATCAATTCCTTAATAGTAATTTTATTTGCCATTTCCAATGAGTGCAAAGGTCATTCTCAAGGAGAATAAGGATGGAGCAGCTCTTCTTATTCTCTGATATCAGTTATCATCAGCACATTCACCCTAAATATAGTTTTTCATGCTATATTGTCTCTTAGTATTGCTACTCCCTCCTTCCTTTTTGCTGTCCTTAGTTTGCCTCACCAGCCTCAACTCTTTCTGAAATTTAGCATGCCTGAATCTACTTTTGCAAGACCATTGCATGTTTTTATATTCATTCTCTATTACTTGGTCTTGCTTCCAACTTCTGTATGTTTCTTTCCAAGATCACTAATTTGATTGGTGAGTTTCTTTTTAGTTTTTTTTTTTACTCAATTGGGGTTAAGTGACTTGCCCAGGGTCACACAGCTAGTAAGTGTCAAGTGTTTGGTCTAAGACCAGATTTGAACTCAGGTCCTCCTGACTTCAGGGCCAGTACTCTATCCATTGTGCCACCTAGCTGCCCCGATTGGTGAATTTCTTAAGCATTCATGTTGGATTATTTGGAGGAATCCCATTACCCTTCTTGTTGTAATTGCTTCCTTTTGGGTCTTCAGAATTTCATTCTTAAGCATCTGTCATCCCTTTTGGGCTGATTTCTTTTGTGGTATTTTAGCTCATAGCATTCTATCTTTTCTTTAAGGTTTTTGACTGATTGGTTGATGGATATTTTTTCTGTCCCTTTTAAAAAGTTCTGAACTTAACAAACATCTAAAATGAAGATGTCCACGTACACAGTAGATCACAAAGAGGGGGTTGTACCTGAAATGGTGAATCTCTACTATTTACAGATTTTTTTCCTTAAAAAATATAACAAATTCAACATGTTACTTTCAAAGCTATGCTCTTGGTCTATAATTTATAATTTATTTTATAATTTTTTCTGTGTATTTCAAAAAATACAATTTTTGTTTCAATTCCTTTTTCTTTTTTGCAACCCTTTCCCTCTTCCCAATTCACTGCATTCTTCTACACTAAGAAAAAAAGAAAAACAAAAACTTTGAGACATAGATGTATTGTCAAACAAAACAAATTTCAATATTGTCTTCTGAAAAATGTATGTCTCACTCTGCAACTAGAATCCATCACTTTTCTGTCAGGAGGTGGGCTGCATGCTCCATTATAGGCCCATTAGAATATAGATTAATAATTTCAGAGGTCTTAGTCTTTCAAAATTGTAAAGCAAACAATTTAAGCATCTTTATAATGATGATGTTATTGTATAAACTGTACTCTTGGTTCTGCTCACTTCATTCTGCATTAATTTATCCAAGTCTTTCCAATTTTCTCTGAAATTGAACCATTGAATATTTCTTATAGGGTGAAAATATTACATTTTGTTCGTATCCCAAAATTTGTTCAGCTATTTCCCAACTGATAGGCACCCCATTAGCTTCTAATTCTTTGCTATGACAAAAAGAGCTACCACATATATTTTTATACATATATGCCCCTTTTCCTTTATCTTTGATTTTTGAGCATAAACCTAGTAGTGGTATTGCTGGTCAAAAGGCAAATACAAAGTTAGTGATTTGTTGGACATAGTTCAAAACTGTTTTCCAAAATGACTGGACCAATGCACAGCTCTAACAAAATTGCATTAATGTAACTGTTTTCCCATAGACCCTCCAATAATTATAATTTTCCTTTTTTATCATATTTTCCAATGTGATGGGTTCAACGTAGAACCTCAGAGTTGTTTTAATTTGCATTTTCCTAAATGGTAGTGATTTGGATTGCATTTTTTCATATAACTATTGATAGCATGAACTTCTTCCTTTGAAAAGTGCCAGTTCATATCCTTTGACTATTTATGTATTAGGGACCTCTGAACCCTTTGAAATCTGCTTTCCTCATATCTAAGGCACATGACAGACTATACCCAGACCTTTTCTGTTTTTCTGTTACAAACTCTGATTTGTAATGGTTACTTTAGATTAATGTAAATGGTTACTTCCCTCTAGAGCTCCCATCATTTTCATCCTAACAACTAGTTATTAGTGAGAATTAGTGAGAATTAGATTCAAATGTTGGTTCTTCCATCTTTCTAATGATGAAATTGTAATGAAGGCAATTCAAGTTGTTATTAGCTGCTCTGCTTTTGGTAGAGTGTAAAAACGATAGCATTTATCTGGATAATTGAAGTCCCTCTTGACTACTGTATCATTTTTCTGTACCAGGGTTGCCATCTGTTTCCAAAACTCATCAATTCCTCTTTCAGTTGAGATAGTCTGTAGTATGTGCCAATGACAAAAAAAAAAATCATTCTATTTCTCCCTCTGTTGACCTTTGCCTAAACGTTCTCCATTATGCTGCCCCCTCTTGTTTCTGGACTTCCTCACATAAGCATACTTTATTTGTACAAAATGATCCCTCCACACCCCCTTTAAATATTCTGACTCTTTTGAATAAAGTATACCTATAGTTTAATCATGGGTTTCACCCACCAAGTCTCTGTGATACCTATGAGGCCAAATTTCTCTCCTTGTATTAGGACTTTTAGTTCCTCTTGTTTCTTTTTTAGGGGCGGTGGTGGCATTTATGCATAGGCATTTGAGGCCATGAATTTTACTAATGTTTTTTTTTTCTTGAATTTTGTTTCAGTTGAATTTCTGGTTATCTCAACTACTATTCTTTTCCCTTCTTCCATTAATATTGGATAGCTTGCTCAAAAGGTCTTTACTACAACTGGCATCTGACAGAGAATAAGAAAATTAAATTGCTCAGGAGAAGATAAGAGGAAATAGATTAGAAAGTTGTCTTTTTTAAAAAATATTTTCAGTTCAGCAATGAGTGGCAACTCCAGCTCATGAGACAGGTCACCCGAAGAATGGCCATTCCATCCAGAGATGTTATATAAAATTGGCAGAGCTTGGCAATAGATTAGATGGGGATGGGGTGCAAATGTGGAGTTGAGGATGAAATCTTAATTGTGAACCTGAATGACTGAGATGATGGTGGTGCCCTTGACAGTAATAGCAAAATTAGGAAGAGGGGAGGATTTTGGAGAAAGATAATGAGTTCAATTTTGGTATGTTGAGTTTAAGATGTTTATGGGACATAAACATAGATCCAATAAGCAATCGGAGAGAGTGGACATCAGGAGAGAGGCTATGGGTAGATAAATAAGATATGGGAATCATTAGTATAGAGATGATAATTGAATTCATGGGAGCTGAAGAGATCACCAAGTGAAATAATATATAGAGAGAAGATTAGAGGATCTAGGACAGAACTTTGAGGGAAACCCATTATTAGTGGGAGAGACATGTATAAAGATCCAGCAAAGGAGATGGAGAAGGAGCCATCTTACAGGTAGGAGGAGAAACAGAAGAGAGCAGTGTCATGAAAACCTATTACTTTTTTTTTTTGATTACTGCTATATAGAAATGCTGTTGATTCTTCTGGACTGATTTTTTAACCTGTACTTTACTGAAAATATTTTCTCAATTAGTTTCTTTGCTGATTCCCTAATATTTTCTAAGTAAACCACCAAGTCATCAGCAAATTAGGGATAGTTTCAATTTCTCTTTGCCTATCTTTATGACTTTGGGGTTATTATACAGGAAAACTGTTCTGAGATTTCTTGTAACACTAGTAGTCACATCACTAAATAGGATACAAACTATTTTCTAGTGTTATACTATGCAAGTCCAGTGATTTCCATCTCAATTCAATAATTTTTTTTTCTACTGTATAGTAGGCATATAAAGAAGAAAAGTGATATAGTTTTTGCCTTCAAGGAGTGTACCATTTAATGGGAGAAATATGACATGTACGTAAATATGTATGATACAATGTAGCCTGTGATGAAGGCAAAGGGATGATCTATAAAAATCACCATAAAAAAATTTTAGGAGGAAGAGGTAAATCACTGTGATTTCTTTTTTTTAGGTAATTGGGGGTAAGTGACTTGCCCAGGGTCACACAGCTAGTAAGTTTCAAGTGTTTGGTTTGAGGCCAGATTTGAACTCAGGTCCTCCTGACTTCAGGGCCAGTGCTCTATCCACTGCACCACCTAGCTGCCCCTCTTGATTTTTTTTTTTAATAATCAATTTCAGCTTAGAGAAGATTAGGAGCACTTATGGAGGAGGCAACACCTGAGGTGGACCTAGAAAACAGGAAGATTTCAAGAGGCTGATGTACCTTCCAGGCAAGTTGGATAGATAGCTTGCTGAAAGTTGTCTATTGACAGATCGCATCTGACAGAGAAAAAAAAAGCTAAATTTCCCAAGAGAAGAAAAAATGCAATAGGTTAGAAAGTTGTCCCTTTTTTTTAATAAAAAAATTTTTTCTCACTGCAGTGACTGGTGGCAACCCTAGCTTACAAGATAGGTCACCCAAAGAATGGCCATTCCAGGTTCAAAATATTCTGTGACTCTGTGTCTCCTCAAATCATAGCTCATATGATCCCATCAATGTGCTTACCCTGGCCATCTTGCCATATGCCCAACTGTTGTACTGCTTCTCAGTACCTGAAGCAGCACCCTGCATGCAAATACCAGGCCCCCAGTGCTCAGGAGAGTTAAAACCACTCAACTACAGAACTTCTACCCTGGAGCTGAGCTATTTTGATTGGCAAGTGAGTGAAGGAAAACTCATCAATCTCACTATTTTTATCTGCCCCAAACCCAGATTATGCTTCACATCTCATCTAACTATCTGCACTCCTATTATATAAGTTCCCTGTCCTCCTCCTTTGACCTCTAGGTCTGGGTAGACTGATCAAAATCAGCAATACCACTGCTTCTGGAAAGGGTATGTCAATTGATTGTTCTCAGATCAAGTCACGATGCTTGGGACTCTTTAGATAAAAAATTCCTTCCCTGGCCATCACCATGCTTCTATATCCACTGTCTTGTCTTATTAGAATGTGAAAAGTAGATTGTCAGATTGTCTTATTTTTGGATTTGCATCCCCAGCAGTTGGCACAGTGGTTGACATGTAATCACTTAATAAATTTTCCATCCTCCTCCCTCCCTCCTCTCCTCTCCTCTCTCTTTCCCTTCTCTTCCTTCCTTTTTTTTCTCTTTCTTTCTATTATTTGTTAATTTAATAGTCTATCAAAGAACACAATTAGTTCAAAACAAAGATATTTAATGAAATGGTATGAAATGAAATGAAACATTTCCCCCATAAACCTCAGGTACACCATACCATAAATACACACAACACTGGATAGAATGTATACACATAGGGAACATGTGTGGAGGGGCACAGGGCATTTTATGGAGGGAAGCATAAGAAGGCAACATGCATGGCCAGAACTCATGCCAGAGAGGTGCAAACAGAGGGAATGTGTGTCAGGGCACATATTTTGAGGGATAACATGCCTCCATTGTGACTGGAATATCTTCTAGTGATATCATTATGTTGTACTTTTTGGGCCTGTTCCCTGCTAGTCTAAAAGTTCCCTCTTGACCCTGATACATGACGGTAGAGCTTCTCTCTGCATACAGCTTCCAGACAAGATGAAATTCTTATTTATCTCTCCCTCCCCTTGATTAAATTCCTTGAGAAAGCCATCTTTCTTTCCTCTTCCTTTCTCTAAATTCTTTGCAAGTTGGCTTCCAATCTCATCATGCAACTGAGACTGCCATCTCCAAAGTTACCATGACAAATTCTCACTCGTTAACCTTTTTTGATCTCTCTGCAGCTTCTAACATTTTTGTTCATCTTCTCCTGCATACTTTCTCCTCTCTAGGTATTGGGACACTGCTCTCTCCTGGTTCTCCCACTTGTCTGACTGGTCCTTCTCATACTCTTTTGCCAGATATTTATGGAGGACATACTCACCGGTATTGTTCAGTCATTTTAGTCATGTCCAACTCTTCATGACTCCATTTGAGGTTTTCTTGGGAAATATACTGGAGCGGTTTGCCATTTCCTTCTCAGCTCATTTTATAGATGAGGAAACTGAGGCAAACAGGGTTAAGTGACTCATCCAGGGTCACACAGCATCATATAATAAATTTCTAACATTTAGAGTTTGTTCAATCGATCAATCAATCACCAAGCATTTTTTGTTTCATATTCAATGGTTACTGTGTTAAGTGTTGGGATTACAGAGAAAAAAAGAGGAAAATAGTCCCTATCCCCAAATAGCTTACATTTTAATGGGGAAAGAAACTTACATAAATAGGTATTTACAAGATATGGAGTAGATGGAAGGTAAATTTAGAGGGAAAGGTGAATAAGGAAAGGTCTAAAGAAGTTAATGAATGCTTGGGTTTGATTTTGAAGGAAGCTGGGAATCCTAAAAGTTCTAAGTGAGGCAGGGCATTGAAGGCATAGGGGATAGCAGTGCATAGGCATGCACATCAGTGATGGAGTATTATATGTGAGCAATAGCGAGTAAACCAGTACAACTGGACTATAGAATTTGTGGAGAGTTTGACTATGAGAAGACTGGCGAGTAGGAAGGGTCAAGGTGGGAAGAGTTTTAAATGCCACCCAGAGGACTTTATATTTTATTGTGGAGGCAACAGGGAACCACCGGAATTTATTTAGTAGGGCAGTGACATGGTCAAACCTGTACTTTTGGAAAATCAGCTCGGCAACTCTGCAAAGGATGTGAAAAGGGTGGGAAGAGTCTTCAGGCAGGGAGACCAATTAAGAGGCTATAGACAGGCAGACTGGAAAGACTTACATGAACTGATGTAGAGTGAAATGAGCAGAACAGGAGAACATTGTACACAGTAACAACCATATTGTGGGATGACTGACTTTGATAGACTTGGCTCTTCACAGCAATGCAAGAATCTAAGACAACTTCAAAAGACTCATGATGGCAATTGTTATCCACGCCTACAGAAAGAAATATGGAGTCTGAATGCAGATGGAAGCATACTGTTTGCTCTCCTTTTCCTTTGTTGTTTTATTTTATTGCTTCATTATCATGGTTCCTCCCATTAGTTCTAATTGTTTTTTACATCATGACTAATGGCAAAATATATTTAACATGAATGTATATATAGAGCCTATGTCAGATTGTATGCCATTTTGGGGCAGGGGGAAGAAGTGGGATGGGGAGAAAATTTAAAAATCAAAATCTTATGTAAGTGAATGTTGAAAACTAAAAATAAATAAATTAATTATAAAAAAAGAGGCTATAGAAATAGTCTGAGAGAGAAGTGATGAGGGTCTGAATCAGAGGGGTGGCGGCATAACTGGAAAGAAGGGGACAAATATGTGAAACATTGTAGAGAATGAAACTACATGATATGGCAAGATATATAATTGAAGACGTAGGGTGAGTGAGTCCATCCTCATTTTACAGATGAAGAAACTGGGGCCTAGGTAAGTTAGATGATAGACCGTGGTCTCATAGGTGGTTAGCCTCAGAGGTGAGATGTGAACTTAGGTTCTGACTCCAGAGCCTCTTTTAACTGTAGAATACTGTCTTCTTCATCATCCTCATCATGTCCCTAATCTTCAACCTGTCCTTATCCATTGACTCCTTCTCTGGTGCTTACAAAGCTGCTAGGAGCTCCCCTCTCCTTAAAAAAAAACCCCAAAACCCCCCTTTACTTGATCCTACCATCCCCTCAAGCTATCATCTTGTCTCTTCTCATTTTTGCAGCCCACTAGAAAAATCTATCTACATTCATTACCTCTACTTCTTCTCATTTATTCCTCAACTTCTAGCAATCTAGCTTCTATTCTCATGACTCAACTGAAACTACCCGCTCCAGGGTAACCAGTGATCACTTTATTTCCAAATCAGAGAGCCTTTTGGCAGTTTGTATTCTTCTTTGACTCTGCTGATCACCACTTTCTCTGAGCTTCTGCCCTTCAAGGAGTTTTTATGAAATTGTTCTATCCTAGTTCTCCTCTAACCCTATCTAGTCACTCATTTTCAAGCTCATCATCTGTATATCATATTCATGAGTGAACTCAAGGGCTGGGTCCTGAACTTCTCTTCTCTTCTCTTCTCTTGTCATAACCTCTTATTCTCTTAGTGATCTCATCAGTTCCCATGGCTTCAATTTTATGCAAGTAACTCACAGATCTATAAATTCAGCACTAGTTTATCTCCTAAACTTCAGTCCTATGACATCAATTGCCTAGTGAGTAGCTCTAAAGGAATGTCCCATTGGCATATAAAATTTAACAGAATTTATTATCTTTCTTCACAAACACTCCTCTCTACCTAACTTCCCTATTTCTGTTGAGAATATGACCATTCTTCTGGTCACTGAAGTTTACAACCTTAGAGACATTCTCAATATTTTCTTCTCCCTCAAACATCATATCCAATGAGCTTCCAATTCTTGTGTTCTTAATATATCTTTTATTCATTCTGCCTTTCTCATAGACTATTGTAGCATCCTCTAATTTGTCTCACCACCTCCAGGTCATTGCTCACTCTTAATTCTTCCTCTAGCCTTGCCCAATTGAGATTACTAAAGCACAGGTCAGACCATGTCCCTCCCTTACTCAAGAAGCTCTAGTGACTTATTCTTGCTCTAGGATAAAGTATAACATCTCTCTTTGATTTTAAAGCCCTTTGAAGTCTGGCTCCAAATTTCCTGTTCATTCTTATTGTTCATTACTATCTTACTTTAAGGGGGTATGTAGGTGGCATGGTGCATAGAGCGCTGGACTTGGACTCAGGAAGATTCATTTTCATGAGTTCAAATCCAGCCTCAGATACTTACTAGTTGTGTGATCCTGGGCAAGTCACTTTACACTGTTTGCCTCAGTTTCCTCATCTGTAAAATAAGCTGAAGGAAATAGCAAATAACTCTAGTATTTCTGGCAAGAAAAGCTCAAATGGGGTCATGAAGAGTTGGACACAACTGAACAACAGCAAAATCTTTATATTTCAATCAAACTGGCTGCTTACTATTTTCCACATATGACATGGCATCTCCCATCACCCATGCCTTTGTATAGGATGTCTCCTGCATGTTTTGTCATAGGCACTCCTTCCTTAACTCCACTTCATAGACTCTTTACCTTTTTTCTAAGTCCAGTTCAGGTGCCAACTCCATAGGAAGCTTTTGCTGATCCTCCAAGTTGCTAGTGCTAACCACAGGAAAAGTATTTCATATATACTTTGCATTTAATAGTCAATATACATGTTATTTTCCCTTAACATGATGATACTCTTTGAAGCTAGTTTTTGTTTTTGTGTCTTCAGCACCTAGAACAGTGCCTTGCATATAGCAGGGACTACTAAATGCTTTTTAAAAAAAAATTGCTGCTATTGTAAATAATGCTCCTGAAATATTTTTTTCTACAATTGTATACTTCTCCCCCATCAATAACAACTGTAGGATATACTCCTCAAAATGAGATCACTAGGTCAAAGAGGAGGCACAATTTTCCCAAGAAAGATTCTGCTGATTTGCAATTCCACTAGCAGTGTAATAGTGTGCCATTCTCTGCCCCTCCTTCAAGTCCTGCCAACTTTACAATTATTATTTTTAATTCTTTTTTAATCTATTGGATATAAGGTAGTATCCCCAAGTTATTTTCATTTGTATTTCTCAAATTACAAAAGAGTTTGAATACTTTCTCATGCAGTCTATTTGGACTGTACTGACAAGTTTGGTTTTCTTAATTTGCTACTGTTATTGTATGGATCTCAACCATGCTGGGAACAGCTCCTGTTGCTTGTGTGGACTAAGGTGACCTCTCAGTAATTAGACAAATTTCTAACTTTCTATTTTGATTTGCCTATAGTTGCATAGACCTAGCTATAAATACACAGTCTCATTCTTTAAAGGACCAAAGAAAATTCACATTTTCTATAGCACAGGTGTCCATGGAGGACTGAATTTAATCTAGGTAGTTGGTAACAAGCATTTATTAAGTGCTTACTCTATGCCAGGAATTGTGCTAAGGATTGAGGATATAAATACAAGCAAAAAGAAAAATAATATCTGCTCTCAAGGAATTTATATTCTATTCCACCACACACAAGAAGAGAACTAAAAATGGGAGGAGGAGGATGAAGTTAGCCAGCATGAGGGCATGATGCTAAAGTCCAGAAAGTCAGAAGCACAACCATAAGGAGAATGAAGTTTGTCCAGCCTGGACTCCTCTCCAAAATGGAGGCCTCACAAGGAACTCACTGAAGGGAAAAGGGGCCTGGCATTGAAAGGCAGATGTTCCATGGCGAGAAAACCCCAGGCACTGAGGGAGGTTCTAGAGTGAGACTGCAGTGCAGGCGTTGTGTTGAAGTCCCTAAAATCAGAAACACAGCTGGAGGGGAGTTATCAATAATAAAACAAGGGTCTATAACTCCACCCAGACTCTTTCTCTGGGAAAACTATTATTGGTTCATTGTAGTTTTCCACTAGGAGTATTCTACCCCACTCCTGCAAACAAGGGGCAGCTAGGTGTCACAGTGGATACAGTGTTAGGCCTGGATCAGAAAGACCCATCTTTGTGAGTTCAAATCTGACCTCAGTCACTTCCTAGTTGTGTGGCCCTTGGCAAGTCACCTAACCCTGTTTGCCTCAGTTTTCTCATCTGTAAAATGAGCTGGAGAAGGAAATGGCAAACTATTCCAGTATCTTTGCCAAGAAAACCCCAAATGAGGTCACAAAGTCTGAAATGACTAAACAACAACCTACATTCCAATCAGTATTTAGACATAGAATATTTCCGTAAGAGTAATGAACACAGGATCTGTTATCTCAAAAAGTAATAAATAAGTAGTAAAGTAATAAGAAATTGATCTCTCCATGATTGTGACCACCACTGTCTTTCATTTAAAGTCCTAGTGCTGTTGCCTGTCACCTCTTCTGACTCTGGATTGCCTATGCAGCTCTGCTTCTAGCACTTCTGACCACTCATCTTTCAGTTGCTGTCACCATTCTTACAGACAACACGGCTTCTCTCATTGTTGTCATCTCCCCATAATCTTCTCTCCTTCTTCTCTGGGGTCCCCGCTCATTTTCCTTCTAATTTGCCTTCAGCCCACAACATTTAGAACATGGAGTGTTTTCCTACTGACCCTATGGCTACTATAGCATCTCTTTCTCCCTCATTCTTCCCTCCACTTCCCTAGATCCTTCACAAAGGGAGCAAGGAAAAGGCAAAAGAGAAGAAAGTCTTAATCATCTTTTGTTTTTGTGCATACCTGCTACATTTTAAAGATGAAGTCACAGTTTCATATGCATTTCTCTTTTCTGTTCTTTGTTGTGTATTAAAATGTTCCAGTGTGTTAAGTTAAAAAAAATTTAAAAACAACAAAGATGAAATCAGTAAATAATTCAATAGCGTTATATGTAAGACAGAGACAGGTAAATGTAGTCACTTTGTACATCACTCCATTTTTTCCTAGAACAAACTTGTGGTAAATTTAGAAACACCTCTGAGGCCATAAACATTTTTCATTATTCCACAAAACTATCCTCCCCTACCCTTTGTAATGCTCTCTAATCCTGACACCCTGTTTCACAACTGTGCATATGACTTGTTCAGATTGTTTCATTTTATGTGGCAGTGTCTCAAGATAAAATTCTTTAGGAAAATTTTCAGAAGGAGTGATATTCATTTCTTTTCTTCAGTTTAATTGGGCTATTCCTCTTGAGTTGGTGTTCAAATATCTGAAGTGTCTTTTATTATCTATTTTCTGGAGCCAAAATTGGTCATCATAACTAATCAGAGCTCAGCTGCCTTCCAGTTTTTTCTTTCTTTTACCTTTTGGTAGTTATTTTGCGTACTATTCAACTGGTTGTGCTCACTTCACTCTGTATCTGTTTATATAGGTCTTGCCATACTTTTCTGAATCCTTATATCAAGCAGTTCTTGTAGCACAATGATGTTCCATTGCATATATATATATATCACAATTTGTTCAGCATTTCTTATGTATTTCTTATGTATTTCTGCTGTCTTTGGCTTCTTTGGGATGGACGGCTAGCAATGGGATTTCTGAGTCCAAAGAGTTTAGTTATTTTCTCACTTCATTTCCAATTGTTTTCTAGAACAGTGAATCATTTCTCAATTCTACCAGCACTAGATCTGGGAAGTCATAGATTGGGCTTGATACAATCAACATGATGCTATCACAAACAGGAACATCTAAAGTAGTGATGTCATTCAAATAGAAAAAGGGGCCACTAAACTGTACTTAAGGATCCCTGTGGCCCGCATGGGATTTAGAAAACCATATATTGTAAAGATAATCAAATATGAAAGACTCAGCTACTCTGACGGAGACAATCATCCAAGATAATTCCAAGGGACCCATGATAAAAAAGGCTATCCACCTCCAGAGAGAGAACTGATGAACTCTGAGTGCAGATTGAAGTATACTTTTTAAAAACTTAATTTTTCTTGTTTTTTTGTCTGTTTTGTAAACTATATTTTGCATGACCACATGGATAATTGATATCAAATTACTTGTCTTCTCAAGGAGCAGGGTAGGCTGGGAGGGAGGGAGAGAGTGTTAAATTTTTCTTACATGTAATTAGTAAATATTTAATGAAATAAATTAAGAATACAATTTAAAAAGAAAACCGCACATTAACTTTTTCTATATTCTATTGTATTTTTATTTATTTTGTTAAATATTTTAAAATTACATTTTAATCTCAGTTGGACTGCATTTGGGAGGTTTATGGCCAACAGCCAGTGGGCTGTGTGTTTGATAACTCTGATCTAGTGTTTGTTGTTATTTTAGTCATTTTTCAGTCATGTCCAACTCTCTATGACCCCATTTGGGGTTTTCTTGCGAAGATACTGGAATAGTTTACCATTTCCTTCTCCAGCTCATTTTACAAATGAGGAAACTGAGGCTAACAGGATTAAATGACTTGCCCAGGGTCACATAGCTAGTACATGTCTGAGGCTAGATTTGAATTCAGGAAAGTGAATCTTTCTGACAGGCCCAGCACTCTATTCACTGCACCACGCTGCTGCCCCTGATCTAGTGCACCTCACCACTTAGAGGGAAACCCTTTTTTCTTTTGCATACTACCTATGAATCCTCTATGAAAGTGATGAATACCTTTAGAGAACATGCATCTTGCTGTTTTATGCTTTTTTTTTTTTTGGTTCTGCATGTTGGTAGGGGATCATCTTTTTTTCAAAATCCTTCTAACATAATTTCTATCTTTGTCAATTTGATTAAAACCTATCTTTTTTTTTTAACATGAATATTCTCCTGGGGATACTGCATGACTGTTAATTGTGGATCAAAGGATCATAGTTTTAGAGCTACAAGGGATCTTCAAGACCATTAAGTATAAGCCCCTCACCTTATGAAGACACTGAGGAGGCACAGAGAGAATAAGTGGCTCACCCAGGTCTTCCTGCCTCTAGATACTAGTAGTCCAGTGTCCTATCTACTACATCATGTTGCCTTTCATGACTGTTCACAAAACTATGGCTAATGCACTGGCAATGGAGAGATGCATGGTGACTATAAGTAAACTAAACTATATTATACAAGAGAAGCATAAACTAAGTCCAGAACAATGTGTGTTCAGAAAAGGAGGTGAACCAGTCACATAACAATAATAAGGGATAATAGATGAACAGCCTTGGGACTACACTGGGCCTAGCAGAATATTAACAGTATGAGAGGAAGGGCTATAATGAATTCGTCAGAACCTCTATGAAGGATAGAGACAAGAATCACATAGTATAAAAAGTATGAGTGGATTGAGATCTTTACCAATGCATGGAGCTCCTTGATTAAAATTTCACAGATCCACTTAAATAGAATTAATTACATTCAGCTTCAATCACAATGACTAATTGATTCTAGCCTGCTAGCACAATGTTGGGGTTCAGTCAGTTACAGCAAATAGCTATGGGCTTGTGGTTGGACCTTCTTGGTCTACTAGTTCTCATGTGTGGGCTAACAGGTAACTTTTTTTTTTTCTTGCCAAGAATCACAGGTGGGCCACACTCCAAGCTTAGATGGAATACATGTAATGCACTTGGCAAATCCTAAAGTGCTATATAAATGTTAGCTATTATTATTAGACTATATTAAACATTGTCATATTTCTTATTATAAATAATGTGAAAACATTATGTATTGCCCACCTTCTTTTAAATGTTCCCATTATAAGGAGATTTGTATATTAAAAGTATATAATATCTTTAAGATAGGGAGTATGGTGTAGTAAGGGGCAAGAAAACCTGGGCTTAGTATCACCTCTGACTCATGCTGGTGGAGTGCCTCTGGACAAGCTACTTAACTCCTTTGTGCCCTTATGGCTCTCTAAGAATATACATTTGTAAGAAAAAAAATATGCATTTGTGGTGTTGTTCAGTCGTTTCAGTTGTGTCTGACTCTTCATGACCATATTTGGGGTTTTCTTGGCAAAGATACTGGAGTAGTTTGTCATTTCCTTCTCCAGCTCATTTTACAAATGAGGAAACTGAAGCAAAAAGGGTTAAGTGACTTGCCCAGGGTCACATAGCTAGTAAGTGTCTGAGGCCAGATTTGAGCTCAGGAAGACGAGTCTTTCTGACTCTAGTTGTGGCACTCTATCCACTGGGTCACCTAACTGCTTATAAGACTATCAATTGCAGCATAGATAGTGTTTTACATGGGTTGATAGAGGAAATTTCCTCACCAAGTTCCCTATTAGAACAAAACAAAACAAAAACAAAAGAAAACCTGAGTTAATTATTTGCTAAAATATTTATGTGTTTGTCAATATACACATGTTCCACGAATGTCCAGAGATTTTGTAATGGATGGCCAACTCCTGGAAATTTCTTGACAACCTCATCTTTAATTTGAAAAAATATTATTTTTCCTTCAATGGTGCTTCTATATTTTGAAATGAAAATTTTTGTTGTGGTATGATAGGAGCAGCCTATACCACCAAAATGGTACAATGACACAACAAAATGTGCCATATGGGCTGGGCTCCCAGAAGAGAAAGGAAGAGAGAACAAATGGCTGATCATAAGTTTGGACCAGATATGTACCCTGTATTTGGAGCTGATTTGTGCATGGTGTGCCTTTGATTTCAAACACAGCTCTGTGCCTGGATCCGTTTTGTGGATTGTAGAGCAAAATGAGTAACTGGACCCTAGGAATTCACTGAAGAACATGGAGTCATAAGAGGAGGGGCAAAACTACCAAGATTTGTTCAGGAAAGCATGAAGTAAGTGTTGACCAGTGCTGCTTAAATTTGCACAACTTTCCCTCAGCAGGCCAGACAAATTCTGAAGATGACAGTCATCTTCAGGAGAGCTTCTGCTAGGTAGCACAGTAGACAGAGCACTGGCCCTGGAGTCAGGAGGACCTGAGTTCAAATCCAACGTTAAACACTAGCTATTTAACCCTGGGCAAGTCACTTAGCCCTGATTGCCTTAAAAAAAAGAGCTTCCACTATTGTGGAGTTGGTTATATTCTGTGGATATTCTGGGCATTGATGAAATCCAATTTTACTAGAGAGCAAGAAGGAGACAGTCAGCTTAGTAGCCAGCCTTTCTTTTGTCTTTCAGAGGCAGCATGGTCTGCTGGAAAGGGCAGTGGTTATAGAGTCAGAAGAACTAGGCTCAAATCCTGCCTCTCTTATTTACTACTTAGGTGACTTTGAATAAATGATTTTACCTCTTGGGGCCTCCTGGAAAATGAGGAGGATGGAATAGATGATCTCTAAGATCCCTTTCACCTCTAAATCTGTGATCCTGATCCTTTCCCCTTGGTTAATAATTATAGACCTTACAAGCATTTTTTGATTGGTTGTCTCATTTAATCCTCGTGATTATCCTGTAAAAATAATAAAAATGCCATTTTTCTCATTTTAAAGATGAAGAAACTAAAGGTTCAAAGAGCTTGACTGGTCTGTCCAGGGTTCCATGCCTTCTGGCACCAAGCAATTACTACCCTTCTCACTGTGCTACCAGCCCATGTGCTCTATATGTAAAGCCTTGGCTCTTCTGCAAAGGCTTATAAGCCTAATATGAAAATGGAGGGAAAATGGCTACTTCTTCTCTTGCAGTGGTGTTGATTTTAATTTAGAAGTCTAAGGTTGATTCTTAAGTACTCCAGAGATTTTCCAGATTTTTTTGTTAGAAGAGAATGTGACTACTCTAGTTAAGAATTTGTGATAGAAAAGAAGGGGAAATTTGGGCATGCTCTTACACACATCCTTAATTTGGTGAAAATGGATTTCAAAGAGTAGAGTTTCCTGGGACTTTGGGTAGATCCAGGAACTTGCTCTCTTTTCTTTGTCAGGTCTGATAAGGCAATTAGCAGAAGCTTATCAGATGCTAAAATATCTTAGTGAGTTTTGCGCTACCAAATTTGTCTTAAGGGAAAATAAGAGGGAAACAGCACTTAGACCTCTTATCACCCTTTCCCTGGGGCTAGACAGATCTACTGTTTTAGTGCAATGGGAAAAGGCAATTTCACTGATTAGAGAAAGAGAGTTGAAGCTAGTTTGAAAGTAGTATCAATGAAATTCCAAAGTGAAGGAAAAAAAAAAGGTTTTGCAGTTTGCAGTCTAAATATATCTGGTGCTTAGGAAACTACCTATTATTAACTCTTTCTTGACCATAAAAAGAAAGAAGCTTGTTTAATTCAGGGAGCAATTTGAAAATAAGTGGAATTTAATTAAGGAAAGGGAGATTTAGGGAAAAAAAATTGTAAAGTGGCGCATGAAGAGGAACTGTCATCCAAACCATTGCCTAGGCCCAGACCCTGTTGTGGATAATGGGAATAGATATTCACAATGACAGGAGGGGGGAAGGTGCCCCAAACCAGATATGTCTTTTGGGAAGGTTGAAGTAGAACTTACAAATCCTTATAAAACAGAATGCATTGTTTAAGTAGATTAGAAGCAAGGTCACCTGAGGAAATTGGCAAAGACCATACATTTTGTAAGCTCTTAAGAACCCAAAAAGGTAACAGTATTGAAATTAATCGTGGTTGTATAGAAATGTTTGTGCTAAATTATAAAGGAGAAATTCAATGGAGTGAAGATTAGTTTTTTAGGTAGTCTGGGATATGATTGGGAAATAATACTCTGCCCCTGAAAAACCATTCTAGGGCTATATTCCCCAGTCTTTAGAATCTCATGAGCTCCAAACCAGGGGGATGGAATGTGAGGGCTGCCACTTGGAGCCTCTCCCTATCTTTTGCCCAGGGTCAAAACTGAAAAGCCTGGGGAAAGATGAGAGTAGGTACTATGAGGAGGAGCTGGGAATACCCAAATGAGCTAATTGAAAACAATGGACTCTAAATTTTGAAGTGCTGCCAGCTAATGGCCCCCAGCTAATGGTAAAATTTTTGAGATTTTAAATGTTACCATTAGTGACTAAAAATCCGGATTTGATTTGGAAGAAATTCTGTTTTGAAACTAAATAGGATAATTGCGGTAAATTGGAACCTAATACAAACTACATTTACTATCTGGTATTAAGAAATTTATTAGCTGTGTGACATTAAGCAAATTACCTCACCTCTGTTTACCTCAATTTACTAATCTGTAGAGGGGATAAAAATAGCACCCACCTCCCAAGGTTGTTGTGAGGATCAAATGATATGTTGATTGTGAAGTGCTTAACACAGTGCCTGGCATATGGTAAGCACTACATAAATGTTGACTATTGTTACTATTATTATTTCTTTAATTGAATGTAATTACTGCATATTGGATAACTTCATGCTGGATTTTTAGATTGATTATTATAAAATTCCAAAAGTGACAGATGATTTTTTATTTAAGATAATTTGGAAGTTATGAATTGATATCATCTGATTGATACTGTTTCATGTTTTTAAAAATGATATCATGTAGTATTATTGTGTTTCTAAAATTTTCTTATATTGTGAAATCTGGTACACATTATATCAGAAATGCTGTTAAATTATGAACTGAGCTGTTAAAGAATGTGGTAAGAAAAAGTTTGAAAACTGTTAAATATTTAAGGGGCCTGTTGTTTCAAATTGATAATTTACTATTGGGAGAAAAGTTGTACAGACCCCTTAAGTTATCCTGATCTGTGAGGTTCCTTGGGGACCTTCTGCTTGGGTGAGGTCATAAGATCATATCAATTCTGCTGACAGCATGTGTTAAAATTCTAAAGTTAGCTCCTAGCTAAAGTGGGGAAGCTTACAAATTTGAGTTTCATCTGAGATTATTTGGCTGTCACTTATGAAAATTTTGAAATTGTATCTGTTAATAAATAGTATGTATAAGAATTACATCTTTGAATCAACTTAGTAACAATACACTTTAGATTCAGAGATTTTATTTTGCCTTGGGGGTTAATAGGCAATACAGATATCTGTTAGTCTGGAGTCTTACAGTAGCCAGCCACTTTCTAGGGTGTTTGAATTAACTATCAGGTATTCACTGTATGTGCAAAACTCTAGAATGTGGTTATTCTTAATTTAGAAATTAAGGGTAATTGAAATGTCCTCTTATTTTCTCGTTAGCTGTTAGGGAAATATGAAAAAGCTAATCCAAGTCCTAAACTGGGATTAGTGAAGTCTTGCTATTTGAGGTAAAATATCTTGGGACTAATTTAATGTCATTCTAGTTTTTGATTCCAGATATGATTATTTAAATTGTTACAAAGTTAATAATCCACCATTTAAAGGAAATGCTGTGTGCTGCAGTCTGAGAATTGCTGCAAATGGATGTCTGTTCCTAGAAAAAGTTGAAGGGACAATTTTAGCATGGGATAAGGTAGGATCCTCTTGACTCAGTTTCCCCATTGTGCTGTTTCTTTTCAGAAGAGGAAATTTTCCCACCTGGTTAATTCTGAGCTTGGCTTTTGATACCCTGTGAATAATGTGGAGCTTTACTGTATGCTTGGCTATCAGATATGACTTGTGTCTGGAATCAAACAGAGCTAAGGGATTTTTCCCCTTGTTATGGCTAATGTCAGATCAGTCTGTGTCCTTATTGATATACCATAACTATGTCTGTCTTTTTTCTTTTCATAGCAAATTTCTATAACCAGGGCAAGTAAATGATGGAAGTTTTGAGACCATAAAACTAAATCTATTAATTAATAGATTAATAGTAAAACATCATTATAATATGATGCAAATATGAAAAATCTCACTATTTTCAGTCTGAATTTGTAATCAATTCTATATCCTATGAGTTCTTGGGCTTGTCATTCACATACTTAAGGTCCTTAAAAATTCTCATTCTTTCAGGATGATATGGGAATACTATCCTCACAAAGGGAGAAATAAAACAAAGTGTAATGTAAACATTTTCTAATTAGAGTAGTACATTTTGAGAAAGGAACAAGGTCAGATTGTGCTCTAAGAACTAGGATACATACACACAGACACACACAGACACAGACACATCCATATGATTATTTTCCAAATGTTGCTACTAATGGGATGTATGGGCCTTAGGTATATTTTAGTAATAAGTTCTCAAAATTAGATAAGGATTTTACATGTAAAATTGCACTGAAAGTGAATTTCCTCATGGTTTTTTTTTTTCTTTTAAGATTCTTCCTTCAGTCTGTTGATGGCAGCATCCATATCAAGTTCAGGGTTAGATACGTCAAGATAGAAATAGCAAGTAACACGTAAAAACTTACATTCTCTGAAGTTTCAGGTGAATTATAGGCATTCTTATAGCTCTGTTGTTAATAAGATTAGAACTTATGCTTGAGCTGGTTTTCATCACATAAACTAGTTACTGGAAAACCAAATTTAGGAGGTTGTACTAAAATGAATTGAATCTTGTTACTTGCAGATTTTAGCAAAATTGCCCAGGAATCTCTATGAGTGCCTTGGAACCAGAGAAGCAAACCTATTGAAAAGGAGCCCCCTTCAGAGCTTTCCTGAGAATGACACCTATTCTAAAATGTCCAAAGGAAGATATTTCCAGGGAACAGACAACTGACTCTCTGGGACATCTGGGACTAAAGATGAAATGTACTGATTAAATGTACTTTGGCAGTAGGTTACCCAATTATGAGGATTTATTGATGATCATTATTGGATTACTTTGGCTCTTGGTTTCATGGTATTTATGTCTGTCTGGAAGAAAAGTATGGCCTAGTTCCTTTTATTTATTGTTTGGGGATTAGTGTCATTCTTCATGCAACTTTTCCTTAACTGAAAGCCTATTTTCTTTTTCATTAATCTCACCAGATCAAAACTTGGCTTATGGAATAACTATGTTAACTGCTCAGATAACAATGTTAACTGCTCAGATACAAGCAACAGGGAAGTTTGAAGTTCCCCCAAATGATTTATTATCCTAGTTAATTGCAGGAAAGAATTTCTCTGACACTGTGTGTTCTTGGTTACCTTGGTGATATGTAAATCTTCCCTTTCAAAATTAGTCCATGGTGAGTTAAGTAGTTTGTTCTGTAGCCTGACTCAGTTTACCTACAGAGTCTATTTAACAAGGTTTATCTCCTTGGGTGGTATATGAGATTATGACTGTTTGGACTCTTTGTGTCTCTCACCCCACTCCTTTGATGCCCTTTAAGGTAGACTATCATTTCATCAGAAATCCCTAATAGATAAAGCATTTAAATAAGTGATTATGAGGCTTGTTGAGAACTCTATTATCAAAGGGGGAAATGTAATATTAAAAGTAGCATAAATGACTCCATTTTGTTTTTTAACTACCATTTTGTGAAGCTAAATTTCAGCTGCTTATAAGTTATCTGATTTTTAAGTCACAAAATTACCCCCCTTCCTACCGTCACCTGACCACAAGAATATTCCTCTACCCTTCACCTGATTGTCTCCTGACATCCTCTAACAATAAGAAACCTGGTGTCAAAATCACTTCATCCTATTCTTCCTGTTTTTCACTTCCTCCAAATCATATATTAATTGGGTAGAAACCAATAATCAGGGTGTTTGCAACTGCATGCACATCTAAATAAATTATGTGGATGATACTCAGTTTCTTTATTTCAGTGTAACATTCCTCTATCCACAGTGACTATTGAGAAAGTCAAATTGTTTTGGTTCCATTTTGTAATTGATTCTGTTCTATATTACCACGACATGTTGTAAAATTGCCTAAGCCATGTTTCTTTGTCTCTGCATCAAGTTAAGTTCAGCTTTCCTCTCTGAGCTAAGTTGCCCCATAATTCACCTTAATTCAAAGAAATAAATGGTCTCTACACAGCTTATTGCCTATGTACAATTAAGGGAGACCTGTACTCTTACTAACAAGCCTTGCAAGATGCAAGTGGGTGCCAAAAAGTCTGTTATCTCTACAATGCCATCTGTCCTTCAGTAAATTCTGGACTGTTATTGCTGTGACATTAACTAATTATAATGGTGAACACCACAATGAGCTTTCCATAGCAATAAAATGGAAGACAAGGTTGTTGTTAGCTCTGCATTCTTGACTTCCATCCAATCATATTGTTTTCCATCATCTAAGATACTTTAGACTTTATGACCAATCATATTGTTCTATGCTTCTTTGTTCTCTTGTACTTTCCAAAACTATATGAAGGCTAGTAAGCCCTACCTCATGGTCTTTTGACAGACTGGGTTGTCAAGAAACCTTTTTTTTTTTATTGGTAATTGCTAGCCTTGCTGATAAATTAAATGTGTTTGGACCTTTGTGCCTCAGTTTACCTTAATTTCAATAGTGACACTATTCAGATAGCCTGAACCAGCAGGAAGTAACACATCTAGTCCAGAGCAAAGAGAGATATACAAAGGACAAATGTGAACAAATACAGATATAGAAATATAGTTGCTTCGAGGAGCATGACCCTTTGTACCAGAGAAAAACACCAGCTGGAAACTAAGGAAAAGACTTCTAGGCCATAAAGAGCAAGGAGTTGTGTGGATTTACATCTTAGTCACATATATATGCTACATATATGCCTCACTACCATTATACTCTATGTTTGAATACATTCTATGGACTCTGTGTCTATTTTTGGGACAGTATATCCCAGACTTTTGGGGAGGAATGTTTTATGCCAACTGCCCTTAATATGGCATACTTAGGTAAATACTTAAAAAGATAATTGCCTGGCTAATTTTTAAGGGAGCAGCTAGGTGGCACAGTGGATAGAGTGCCTGACTTTAGAGTCAGGAAGATTCATCTTTATGACTTCTGGGCAAATCACTTAACCCTGTTTGCCACAGTTTCTTCTGTAAAATGAGCTATAGAAGGAAATGGCAAATCACTCCAGTATTTTTGCCAAGAAAACCCCAAATGGGATCACAAAGAGTTGGACACAACTGAAAAATGACTGAATATTTTTAAAGGGAAGCACACTGGTGGGGGCTTGTGAGCTACATTTTTAGAAACCTTGCCCCTCAGGCTTTAGGGCTCTGAGTAGAGTAGTGGTTTTTCTCCCCCAAGGGAACCCAACCTGTGAGGGCAACTTGGGGGAGTGGTCCCAAATGGGATGCTTTACTTACAATTCTGAAATTCTGTGATTTCATGAATCATTATTTATTATCTAGACTAGGTTTATCATTCTATAGAAAACCCATGACTATTTTTTCCACCTCTACCCAATACTGAGAAACCTCTTTGTTCTCTGATAGAAACTTGGAGATGGGTGATATAGATGTTAAAGAGAAAAGTAGCAGTTTGGTATCTTAGTTACTTGAACTGAAGGGAAACATTTTATAATCCACTTAAACTTCCCAATTTACCATTTATGTATGCATCCTTTTTTTTTTTTTGGGAAGGGGAGGACATGAATAACTATCAACAGGAGGTAAAAAAAAGAATACAGTAATATATTTATGAAGGTTTATGATGTTTTCTTATATATAGATTAAGAAATGAATCCACAGTGTGAGGCACATTTAACTCAGTCATAGAAACTGCATTTGGAATAATTTGTCTGAATTGTAGAGTGCAAAAACCATAGCTTTCTGTGCTGTGGTAGCTGAAGTTCTCTGGGAAAGGCCCACACACATAAATTGGGGGGATAAATATAGTTCTTGTTACATAAACTTCAAATGAGAGACCATATGAAAGAACTTTGTAATGCGTAAAGCCTTATACAAATGTATAGCATCACTTTATCTGTTGTTGCTATGTGTTTTTCTACTTATATTTGTATGTAGGTTATATCTGATGTTTTGAGAATTCACTTTGAACACAATAATGAAGACTACTGTGGAACAGTTAGGAAACCTTTCATGTTTCCTCATCCTACTCTTTTGCTTTATGGTCCTATGCCATGCTAGAAACAGTTCATTCTCTCAGCCCCCATAAAGTTGGTTCTCTCAGACTTTGTCAGGGCAACAAGATTATAAGCTTTTATATTTCTTTGTCTCTTCTGAGCATTCATGTATTTCACTGCTAACCATACTGAAAGACTGGAGTTTATTTTTTGGCATCTGTCACAGTTCACAGCACAGTGAATGCCTTGCACATGGTAGTTTTTATATATACGTGTGTGTGTACATACATATGTATTTATCTAACTAAAATGTTTAGGTCTGAAAGGATTTCTTTGAATGCAAATAGAGGGATTTGAAGGATAACACAAGTTGCATATTAGGTACTAGGTGTCAACTTCCTGCTAATAACTCCATTTTCTGGATGAGGAAACAGACTCAGAGAGGTTGAGTCGATTGCCAGTCAGAACCAGGATTCAGATTTGACTCTTGACTAAGGTTATTTGACACTAAGTTGTCTATTACACTACCTGCTACTACAACCATAGTATTTAAATAGGGTAGTGGCTTTCGGCAAACATAAAATCAACCATTTCCGGTGATATAATATGCATATATAACTAAGAACTGATTGTATTCTCCTATACAATTTAGTTGTTTCCTCTATAAGATTTATGCTTGGAGTAGTCTGTGTAGCCGTACAAAGCTGTTAGAATCTATGCCATTGCCAGTGCACACGAATAGCATCTTTAGATGAGTAAATAACTTCACAGTGCTGGCAAATGTAGATGGTCTACTTTGAATTGATTTTAAGCATAACTTTAAGCACAAGTTCTTTTCTAAGTAAGCAGTAATTATGGAGAATTATAGCTTTCTGTGTAGGTTATTATAATTATTATAGGGGCACATATGTTACATTTAAAATATTGAATACTACATGTTAATAATTTATATTACTTGTTTCCCAAATTGTACTGTCTCCCTCCAATGCCTCATTGTAGTATGGAGGTACCATGGATTCTCAAAGGTAAATCGAATCTCTGGGCATGTCACACTGATCAATCAGAATTCATTTTGTACTTACTATGTGCCAGGCATTGTTCTGGGTGCTAGGAATACAAATGCGAAAGTGAAATGGTCTCTGCCCTCAAGGAGATTGCATTCTACTAGATTTTTTTCAAATATGGGCCCAAAGACAGACTATGTCTATCCTCCAAGGACCAGTCTAACTAAATTCAGATATATTCATCATCAGAAGGTAAGTCAAAAACTGAAGATGTTTTTGACCAGAGCTAAAAAATGAATACCATATACTAAGTCATGGAGGACTTTTCATTGACCTTGATAGAGGTAAAATGCCAAATCTTGTCAACTGTTGAAGAAATATTTCTCATAAGAAGCTAAAATAGGTTATCTTTTTTATTACTGAGGAAAACCAGGAGCAGAATTCTGTTAAATGATTCATTCAAGGACATGAAGGATAAAATTATTATTATTATTCTCATTTGATCTTCAAAATGACTATGTGAAGTAGGTTGTGCAGGTCATGGTGTTTGGCACAACAGGATTTTGCCTAGGTTTTGGTTTTTGATATTCCTGCAGGATAAGCTTAAATGGTTTACAGGTTTGAGTCTAGCAATATCATCTCTTTAAGAATAAAGGACCCCCACCACTAACATTATTTGCTAACAAAAGAGGACTACTATAGGCTGAGAAAACTTTGATAATTCTGGGAACATAATAGAGGTTTAATCAATGATTGTTGAATGATTCCTAATAAACTATGTTTACTAATAATCCAAATCCAAAATCAGCCTAAATAAAACAGGCTTATTAAGGTGCCTTTGCTGTAAGGATGATATATTACACGTCTCTGAATACTGATAAAAGCATGGGAACTGGGGAGAAGTGGTTTAGATCTTGCCTCTAACTGCTTAGATGACCATGGGTAAATCACTTTATTTCTCAACCTCAGTTTCTAATCTGTAAAATAAGGATAATAACTACTTCACTGGGCTGTGACAATCAAATCAGGTAGTACACATGAAGCACTTTACATATCTTAAAATGCTATCTAAACGTCCCTTATTTCAAGAGGCAATGGGGCACGGTAGATGCAGGGATGTCATCAAAGCTTGGAATCACAAAATCATAGAATCTGAGAGTTGGAGGGGACCTCAGTAGCCATTCAGTCAAAGCCATATGCCAAAGGATTCCCTACTATATATTTTTTTGCAATAAGTGGCCATCCAGTCTCTACTTGAAGACTTCCAAGAAGGGAGAACAAACCCTTCACCTCTTCAGGCAAACCACTCCACTTTTGGATAGCTCTGTTTCTCCTGACATTAAGCCTAGATTTACCTCTTTGTAACTTCTACCCACTGCTTCTGGGAACAAAAGAACAAGACTAATTCCTCCTCCATGTAACAGCTTTTCACATAATTGAACACAACTACCATGTGCCCCCTGAGACTTCTCTTCTCCAGGCTAAACAAAACAAATACCTTCAACAGAGCCTCATACATCGTGAAACCAAGGCCCTTCATCATCCTGGTTGCCTTTCACTGGATACTCTCCAGTTTATCAGTGTTTTTCAACTTTAGAACTGGACACAATACTCCAGATGAAGTCTGATGAGAGTAAAGTAGAGTGGAACTACCATCTCCCTATTCCGGGAAGCCTACCCCTTCTTAATATGGCCCAAGATCACTTTAGTTTTTTTGACTGCCATATCACACTATTGATTCACATAGAACTTGTAGTCCACTAAAAACTCCAGATCTTTTTCAGAACTGCTCACTATGCCTTCCTCATCTTGTACTTGTTGATTGTTTGTACCCAAGCATAAGACAATACATTTATCCTTATTGAATGTCATCTTATTAGATTCAGACCAATGTTCTAAACCATTCAAAAGCCTTTTAGATTTTGACTTTGTCATCTAGTATGCTAGCTATCCCTCCCAGCTTTATGTCATCTGTAAGTTCAATCAACATGCCAACTATGCTTTTATTCAAGTCATTGATAAAACATCAGATAATTCAAAGTCAAATACAGAGAACGATCTGGGTTCAAGATCTGCCTCTGACACATACTAGTTGTGAGACTGTGCAAATTGCCTAACTAGACAACTGAGACTATACATTGTAGATAAGATATCACATTGTATTGGTAGAGGGAGTTTCTTCAGTTAGTTCCCTATATCAATGAAATCTCAGCTCTCATCCCAGCTCTATCCCTACTACTATACAACAACCTTGGAAAGTAAGTGCTATTATTAACCCCATTTTACAGATAAGGAAAATCAGGCAGAAGTTAAGTGACTTTTCCAGGGTCATATAGCTAGTAAATGTCTGAACCTGGATTTGAACTCAGGTCTTCCTCACTCCAGGCTCAGCATGCTTTCCACTGAGCCACCAGAGTGAAGACTTAAAATGAAGGTATACTGACACTTCATTTATCTGGTGTCACTGAGATATTCCAAATAAGGGAATTTTGCAGATAACAGAAACTTATCTTTTTAAGTGTTGACATTTCAAAAACTGCTTTGGTTGGAAATCTTTTAAAAATATTTCATACACTTCTCTGCCTTAGTAAAACAGCATACACTGAACACAATCTTTTCTTAATGACTCAGGGCTTTTATTATGAACAGCAATCATTGTATTGTATTATAATTCAGAGACTATTGGAGCAGAACTTACCTTGATCTCTTGCTAAGAACTTAGCTTATTTTTTCATGTCCCTCACGAACTAAAGAATTATTCTACAGTTGAATTGTAAGTCTATTGAATTATGGGTTGAAGGAGCTGCAGAGGTATGTAGGACTTTTTGCCCTGAATGTGCTCCAGGCTTCAAAGCTGTTAAGTAGTCAGTGTGTTCTTTGTGAGGTACAAAGATGAATAACCAGTCAGGAGTTACTGAGGTACTGTTTGCCCTTAAGCTACAAGGCTGTTCTAATTTTTCTTCTGGCTCCTTGTAGCAGACTGCTTCTCCACTGTCCCATCTCACTGCTGTCACCTGCTTATTGCTACTTTGAATCTCTATCACCACTTCTATTGCTTGCCGTTCTCTTTTATTTTCAATTTGCTTTTTTTCTTCTCATCTTTCTTTTGCCCGACTCTTCCACATTTTAAAAACTTTGATATGATTGAGGCTTGGTTTTTATAGACATTGCTTCAATATTTCAATGTATTTGTGATCTCATCAATGTGGGTATGCCCTCTAATATTCCACTTTGTCATCCATCCATGTCTTATAGTTCTGTGGGATTCTTATTCATGTCATCCTATAAAGCCTTCCAAGAGGACTCTCTTAGTATGTTGGAAGCCTTCCATTGGCTTTTGACATTATATGGGTACCAGTGCAGCAATGAAGATGTCTATCTGGTGTCCCTTTTTCTCAGTGCATGACCATCTCACTTCTTTTTCTGATTATAAATTCCCTGAATATGTCTTATGCTACTTTTGTGTATACAGGCCACCTTCAATTAAATGTTGTAGCCTACACACACCTCCCATATATCTTTCTGTTGATGGGGCACTGTGCAATTTTGATTCCTTGAGGATTGTGGTACTTTCTGATTTGATGTATTATGATAGAGCATCAGTCTTTTATTCAGTGTATTATCACAGCACTTTAAAAATTATTTTGAAGAAGTATTAAAGAAGAAGTATTAAAAAGATGAGATTTTTGTCTCAGGTAGCTGCTTTGTATTATTAAAGAACTTTGCTGTTTCCCAACTGCAATACAATCCACTTTTTAATTTGTTTTTCAGTTCTAAGCTCAGCTCTATTATCCATAGTCTCTGTCGTACTAATGATCTACTTACCTCAAAGGAATGCCAATCTCTTTGTCTATGCAATAGGCATTCTTCCTTTAAGTGCTTTTTTTTTTTTTTTTTAAACTGTATAAATTGTTAGTTAGGCCTGCATGTTTTGAGTGGTAATGTATTCTGTTGAGAAGATATTGTATTCTGGGGCTTGAAGCAATCAGCACAATAGAATTCATATAAGGATATCAAGAAGACATCATCATTTATAAGAATTCATTTGGAATCTATAAGGGACATCTCTCATGCAAGAGGCAAATGCTTTTTGCAAATGTAATCTCAGGGTTGTACTTACACAACCTGGGTTCAAGCTTGGTTTAGCCATTGTGACCTTGGAGAAGTCCTAAGAATACAAGAGCCCATTGGTTATTTGTTTGTAAGTGATGAAAAAAAACAAAACTTGACTCAGTAGAGCAAAACAGAGCACTTCATATTCTCCTATAAATAGTATCTTTTGCATTAAATGCCCACTTTCACTATCAAGGTAAATGCTCTTTTCCTAATTGTCAACACGGTAGAATCTTTCATTCTCTATATTTTTCAGCTATTTGGGTGACTGTGAGGATGTGGTCTGTTGTATACAATCTTTTTGGAAACCTTAAACCATTCCTTTCTCACATTTTCCATCAAGAATACCTTTTGATGTGAATACAGATAACTTCCATAAAGATTTTATAGAGATAAGAAAGTAGGCATACGGATCAGTGGTTATTGACTTTTCTTGACCACCACCTTTTTGGCCAATAAACTGATCCTTTCCCTGGCTTCCCAGTCACTTTTGCTTCTCTTCAGATATCTTGAAAATCAAGCTTTAAAAACTGTATGGATTCCAAAATAAATATTTCTTATTTATACTTCATAAGCCCAATAGCTTTTTGGGTTTATAAACACATTCATATTTTCAACTTGTGTTGCCTTTGGCTGCCAAGTTTCTCCACTTGGTAATCAAAGTATTCGCTTGCTGAGGCAGTCTGGGGACTCTTTTGGCCTCTTCACCATGGCAACGGCTTTATATCAGTTAAATTTCTGTAGGAAATGGGTTAATGTCTCTTCCTTTATTCGTTTCCTATTTTTCAGGATGAATAGTTTATTTGATTAGGTCAGGTTACAACTCTTGTAATTGCTTAGGTGTTGTCTTCTCATGTTCATCCTTTCTTCTGTTATTCGTGTTGATTTTGACTTTTGCTCTAAGTTTATAGTCTGATTACATAGAGACGGCTGATTTAGAAATGATTTTCACATTAATAACCATTTGTTTCCCATCTTTTATGATAATAATTTTTTTGGTATGTGATATTACTGAGCATATTACTCAGCATTATCCTCAGCCTACTTTTTTTCACTTAAGAATGTCTTTACTGAAGTTTGTATGTTTAAAAAAGAAAAAGATTTTCCCTATATAAAAAGAGGGCATATTGCCTTTATAAAAAGCAGAATGGAACAGAAGACAAAGAGCTGGGTGTCTTCCCAGAAGTCAGCATTTCCTGCATTGCTGGCTGGCTTTCCTGGCCATCAATGATGTGCATTACCCAGGGTTGGGTGCCTTCTTCTTGCTCCAGGTGTCTGTCCACCCAGCTTGCTGATGACTCTTATGAGGACATAGAAGTTATAGGGATGGAGCGATGCACTAGATTTTCCCCACAACTGTCAGGAATTTAAAGTTATCTTGATATCCTTCTGATCCAAGCAATGAAGAGGTTTCTTTCAGGGTAAAAGAATCAAGAAAGTCTCTTTCCCTGGTGTAAGATACAAGCACCCACCATGTGGAATGAGATCAATAGCACACATTTGTGGAATAAATGCAATCTGTCACACAAGTCTGTTTTTATTAATGTGGAATGGATGAATAGAATTTCATAGGTCAGGGTGAAAAGCTTGGGGCTTATTTTCTTGCTCATGGTTCTTCAGTTTATCTGCCTTGACATGGTATCACCACTTCAGACCTACCTGGTTCCCCTTTGTCCTTAACTTTTTAGACCAGTGAGCTACCCAGCCCCATTTGGACCTACCAGTTGATATACAACCTAGGCCTCTAAGGCTGATCACAGCCTAACATTTAAAGCCCTTCACAATCTAGCTCCAGTATACCCTTGCAGACTTAATTCACATTGCTCCCCTTCATACACTCTAATTCATGACAAATTGGCCTGTTTGCTGTTCCTTGAACCTGGCATTCCTTCTACTACTGCTCTACCACAGATTGCTCCACATACCTGGGATATATTGCAACCTAATCTCCCCCTCAGAATTCTTAGCTTCCTTCAGGGCTCAATTCAGGTGCCACTTCCTGTAATAAGCATTTTCTTGATCTACTAGTGATTGTTGCTCTCTCCTTCCTCATTTTGTATTTACTTCTAATACTTGGGGTATGCCCTTCTCACATATGGGCCCCAAAAATAGCAACCCTGGGTTCAAGATATTCTATAAATCCGCAAAGACTCAAATTCATAGCTCCTGAGTGCCTACCAATGTGTTATGTGTTTACTTTTTCCTTTAGTGAAACACAGGACATACTTAGTCCATAGCAGAGTAATTTCATGAAATAGCCCAGTAAGAAAAGTCAAGTCAAGTCAAATCAAGAAGTATTTATTGAGCACCTACACTGTTCTAAAAGCTGGGGATACAAAGAAAGGCAAAAAACAGTGCCTACTTTCAAGAAGCTCAATCTAATGGAGGAGACAACATGGAAAAAAAACCAAAAACTATGTACAAATAAGATATACACAGGATAAACTGGAGATAATCTCAATACATTTGTTCCATCAACCTAGGATACACATTTGCATAAATGTACATCAGTAAGGAAAATGCATGTGCATAGAGATCATACATGAGAGGGCAACAGATAATGTATGACCACTGATGTCCCTTCAAACATCTGGCCTCCCAGTTTACCAATCTCTTCAATTCCCATCACCTATACGTTCATTCCACCTGTTACACACAGGACAATCCTGTCCCTTTTCCCTGAGCAGAATATAATGCAAGGTCTCTGAAAGGTCCCCTCAGTTGTGGGGGAGGGGATTCTATGCCTCCACCTGACACTCAACCCTGGGCTGCCCAAAGTTGCCCCTCCACCCATGATTGTACCTGATATAGAGAAGCAGAGCCTCTCCAACAGGTCCTGTCCCCAGACTGCTCCTTATTTTGGGATTAATCTGCCAGGAATCTGTAGTGTCCTTCTTCCCTCCCCCCTGCCCCAAACATGATTTCAGCACCATGGGGCACAACCCCTTTTGCGTAGCTCTAGTTTCAGCTCTGCACTTGGTCCATGCAAGAGAATGAAACTCTGACCTTGTCCTCATTTATTTCCCATGCAGTTATTAATCAACTCTACCAAGAACAGTCCCAGTGATCAACAGTGCAAAAACTAAATAGGAAAAATTTTGCTTTGACTATCCTATTTCTTCCCTGTTGCTGGTTCTTCCTCTATTCTAAGAGGTGCAGATGGTTCTTATACTACTCCCTGGCTGGCAAAAGGTTTGCCATCCTTTTCCTTTGTATAGGCCTCATGTCAAAATTGACCTTTTCTGTATTTCATTCTCCATGTTAAGTTGCTTTCTGTTTTAAGTAGTTTTGTAAGCTAATTCGAAAAGTTTACAGGTATCATTGTAGTTGCCAATGTTGACACACTATCTATCCCTTCTCAAATAATACATTTGCACTTTAGGAGACACAATGACAACTCTCTCGGTGAATTTTCCAGATACCCTGGCAGGTCCAGAGGAAGATGTTTTTAAACAGGCACACTTTTTGATTGGCCTCAAAGTAGGATTGACCAAAAGTAGGATTCTATGTGAGGAAATTCCTTTGTTTCTACTCTGGTCATTATCAATGTTCTGATTGCCTGGACGAAAATAGCATAAATACACTGCCGATCTGATTAAAAAAAGATTTGCTTAGACAGTTGATATACTGCTCTTCCAAACTGAACACGGCATTGCTGATGATTCTATATTCTACTGATGTTATACTTCACCAAATAGTATAGCATGTATAGGGGATACCAAAGTCTTCTGAAGGAATCTATTCAATTCCATCATTAATCACCAATACTCCTTTGAATTTCATTATATCACCCCACTTCAACGATGAGTAAAGTGACTTAGATCAACATAACAAGTCAATGGAAGTAACAAGACTAGCATCCTTGCTTCCTGATTTAATTTAGTTTTCCATCTAACATTCCCTAAAAACTTCATTTATGCTAAATAATTCCACTGTAACTTTTGGATTTGTTACAAAAGGCAAGCAAAGACTTAACAATCAGCCCCCTTATGTACCAGGTAAACAGTCACTGTTTTGAAGGGAGGTGAAGGAATCCAGAGTTGTATCAAATTAATCATTCAGAACCTCCTTGTAGCAAACCCGGTTAGGTCTCTGCAGACCATATTCTTTTGGCACAAGTTAGCTCAGATTTTTGTGTTAATATTAATTAAAGAGAGCTGTCTGAGGGAGAGCTATGGATATGTTTAACTCATTTTTAAAAAGCAGGTCAAATTTTACATCTGATGAATAGCTTGAGCCTGGTAGAAAATTACTGAGCATGTTTAACATGACATTCAGTGAGATATACACTTTACAATGTAAAATTCTGGGATGAATCCATTTGGCCCCAGAGTATTTTCCACTGTCTATTATTTCAGGTTTGAGAAAATACATATATAAGGGGAAAAGAGAGCACAATACAATGGCAAAAATATAGGGCAAAGCTTATTAGGTCTACCCTACCTCCTTCCAGTGTAATTAAAGGTCTCCTTGCAGCTTAGCAAAGCTTCAGTGTAATCTGCAGTGGGCTGGGACTTACCTGTCAAGAACATGACAGGAGTTGAAGGCAAGTGGGGAACTTCCAGTTGAATGGAGAGTGTGGTTGAGCAATAAGTCCTGACAGACCTGAGAATCTCTTTGGTGTGCCAGTTGGGCATGGTTGCGCGCCTAACAAAAGAGCTGAAAATATGTTGATTAGCCCCAGGAATGTTGGCTGGGCAGTTTCACAAAAGAATGCTAACCTCCCCTTTGAGGAATAAACTCTATTAGCAGCAGATGGCAGCAGCAACTGGTCAGAGAATCAATAAATATTACACTCTGAAGGTGAAATAAACCAACAGCAAACCACAGCTATAGCAAGGAGCAAGTGTGGGAGGTATCGCAGCCAGGATACACCCTTAGGAGCATATGTTGTCCTGGAATTGCTCCCTTTCCCACAAACAGAACCAGAACATATAGGAAATCATACCTCTTTGTGATTGAGGGATTTCCATATTATATACTTGCTATTCTATCTTAAAATCTCCTATTTGATTTATGGTCCCTGGTCTGCTAGTAGACCATACACTGGAAGGGGGCTTGAAATATATTTGCATAACTATGACTACATACAACATCTGGCTTGGAGTTAGTAAGGGGTTCTAGAGTGGTATGGGACCTGTGTTATAAAGGGTTTTCTGTTTTCCAGCCTTTATGTCTTTTAAAACTAGGAAATGGTTTGACATCGCTATGGGGGGAGGGAGGAATTTTTTTTGTTAAAGAAACATAAAAAAGGTAAAGATATCAAAATCAGGTTGGGGCAGAGCTGGCTACACAGATAACTGATACATAAAAAATAAAAAAAATTGATTCATTTTGCTTATCTCCAACATAGCCTCTTTGGGTGCATGGGCAGGGATGGGGTGAAGATACACCATGAGAATGAGTAGGAGAGGGCATCCCTTTTCCCTTGCAGGACCCTCTTTATCTGCGCTAGCAACTTCAGTCATTAGTGCAGAATGGCCTCTCTTTTAAAATAAAACTTCTAAAGCCAAGACTACATGACCCCCAGCAAATCCTGATTAGAACTGCCCTCTATCCCTCACTCCCCTCTGTGGAACCAGCCCATGTCCCTGAGAAGGAGTTGAAGAAAGGAAGAATATGGTATGTGTATGTTTGGGGTGGGGAGTGGGGGGTAAGGGGTGGCTGGGTTTCCCTACTCCTGTGCCAGGATCATGGAGAAGCAAAGGAGAATCAAGGGGACCCTCAAAGCAGTCCTTAGTGAGAGAGGGGTGAGGTAGAAGATGGGTAAATGCTGGCTCTTAGGGGGAGGCTGGTAGAGGAGTGTTTGCCCTCACAACAGCCTTTCCAGTGCAGATCGACAGACTCTCCTACACAACATAGGGGAAAGAGGTAGGGTACAGGGACCCTTGGGCCAACTCAGTGCATAGAGACCCAAGGAAAATGCAGGGTAAAGGGGTGCTCAGTTACTGCTTCCTCCCCAAAGACCAAGGCTTTAGGCAGCAGTATTGGCAACGGCCCTCATAGACCAAGACATCACAGCCAGGAGAACGCTGGCCCTGATGCCAGCTGTCAGGCCAACCAGGGCACAGGCGGTAGGCTTCCAGGTTGCAGATGAGCTCTATCACCTCATCCACAGTGGTGAGTCGTAATGGGTGGGCAGAATAGAGCTCATGGGTGGGTGGCACTGGGACATCGCGGACCACCACACGGAAGTACAGGCCTGGCTGGATATGGATAACTGCAGCAGCCACAGTGGACAAGATGGAACGCTGGATGAGGCAGAGGTCTGGTCCCCTTGTTGGCAGCACTTCCCAGTGGGCAGGCAAGGGCAGCTCATTCAGTTCCATTAGAAACTCCTGTAGGACACTGTCCAGGGTTCCAAAGAGTCCTGGGGTGGCCTTGCCCAGACTATAGATCTCCATGATCACCGGGGTGCTTGCAACTTCCTCTTCTTCCAAGTCTTCCTCCTCTTTCACAGTCTCTTGTGGATGGGCCCCATTGGCTTCCTTGCTGGGCAGGTCAGGAAGGAAGCTAACAGGGGGTGATAAGGTAGCTTCAGGAGCCTGGGACCCAAAGTTCTTTATCTCCTGCTTCAGTTGAGGAGATGCACTGAATGCCTCAAGTCCTGGAGACTCACACTCCTTTAGGTCATTGTGGTGGGTGTCAGGGGGCAGAGAGGACTCTGCCTTGGTACTGGGCTCAAGCACTGGATTGTTCTGGTCCCCCTGTGGGATGACCAAGCTGGTCTCCTGCAGCTGCACACAATTAGTGTCCAAGTCCTCCTTCGGCACAGGGTGCTGCTTCTGCCTAGGCCTCCTGCTCTGGGGCTCAGTGACCAGCCTCTGGGCGAGGCGGGCCCTCGATCTGGCCCAGCCTGCACGGAAGGGCCGGCTACCCAAAGTGCCCTTCCTGAGGCGGGGCAGCTGGCGCCGGACCACGGAGCTGTCTCTCAGGGCCGGCAGCAGGCGCTTGACGGCAAAAGTTAAACACTGTCTCCAGCGACACTTCTGGCGTTTCTGGTTAGAGCCCCCGAACTTGGGCTTGTCCAGGCAGAAGTCGCACTCGCCGCAGTCCAGCAGGCGCAGGCAGGCCGCACAGGTGCCGCACTTGCGGCTGTGGCGCGGCCGCCGGTAGAGGCGATCGGCGGCGACCACTGGGCCGCCCGCCTGGGCCGGGGGCGCGGGGGCTCGCCGGCGCCGGCTGGGGGCCTTCCGAGCCCCCGAGCCCTTGGGTCTCTTCTTCGGGTGCTTCTGAAGGCAGCGCCTTCCCAGGCACCGCCAGCGCCGGACAAGGTCCGGTTTCCCCTCGCGAGCGCAAATCCAGCAGGCCCCGCAGTCGTCCTGGGCCTGGCAGCCGGCGCACAGGCCGCAGCCGGAGCCCCGAGCCCCCGCCTCGAGAACCCGCGGCTTCGAGGCAGGGATGGCGGCAGCGGCGGCGGCGGGGCTGGCCGTGGCCTCGGACAGGCAGGCCAAAGTGACGGCACTGGCCGCAGCGATAGCGCCGGCCACCGTAATGGTGGTGGCGGCGGCCCCCGCGATGTCCGAGCGGCCATCGGGCCCCCCGCTGGGCGCGCCTTTCCCCGGGTCCCCCGGCTCACCGGGGGGGTCACTCTTCTGAACTTCGTAGCTCTGGGTCTGAAGCCACCGCTGCCGCCACCGCCGCCGGGGATGCCCGCTGCGGTCACTCTGGGGGGCGTTGGCGGCGTCGCTCCGGGGGGCCTCGGCGGGGTCGGCCTGGGGAGTCCCAGCGGGGTCTCTGGGCACAGGGACCTCGACGCCGTCGGCTGGGAGCAGTCCCGCCGGGGGCCCCTCGGGATCTGGCTGCTCGGGGGGAGGGGGCGCTGCTTCCTTTCTGGGCCTTCCTTGTCCTCGTCGCGGCCTCTGAGTCTCGTTCTGAGGCGGTGCTGCCTGCGCGGGCGAGGGCTGCACAATCCCGAGCTTGAAGTGAAAAGTGCTGAGATCCCGGCCCGGCCCCAGGTAACGGGCCAGCTGCACTTTGCTGCGGATCTGCTGGCCAGACGGGCTCAGATAGTAGGTATCCGAGAGGCCGCAGGTGGCTCCCTTTTTTCGGAAGTTCTCCCGCCTCTTCCAACCCGGGCCTAACGCGGGACAATCGAACCAGTCCTTGGCCTTGGAGAAACGGCGCTCGGAGAGCGGGGAGCGCTTGGCTGCCTTGGGATCGACTCGGCTGCCGGGCTTGCGGGCCATGGTGGAGCGGGAGCAGGCTGGGCGGAATCTGCCCCGAGAATCCTTCGAGGCTGGCGCCTCGGGCACAGGCCTGTTGGAGACCCCGTGCGTGCTGACCCCCGGAACCGGAACCGGAAACACAGCCCTGCCCCAGCTCTGCCCTGCCTCAACTTGATCCCAGCTCTGTGGGGGTAGGGGGAGGGAGAGGGCGAGGGAAAGGGAAGGGAGGGGGAGGAGAGGGAGTAACAGGGGTGGAAGGGGACGGGGGGGGAGGGATGGGGAGAGGTAGTAACAGGGGGGGAAGGGGAGGGAGGGAAGGAGGGAGGGGTGGGAGTTGGAGTGGAGGGGGAGGGAGGGGGAGGGAGGGGAGAGGAAGGGGGTGGGGGAGAGACCTTTAAAGAACCCAGGGCCGGGAGCGGTGGAAAGTGCATGTGCTCGAGTATCACAGCCCCCTCTCTCTCCACTTGAAAGGAGTTCTCTTACTGAAATTTATTGTTTGAAAAAATACATTAAAAATACCATGTAAACTGTAAACCATAATGTAAGTGTGAGCTATCATGCGAAGTCATTTAAAAGCCTCGCCTTTCATAATTTCCTACGAAATGAAAACTTTTCCCCTTGCTATCCCCAAAGCCTGGGGAGTGCCCTGTTCCGTACAGGCTCCTGGGCTCAGTGAGCCCTGGTTTGGTCCTGGGGGAGCCCGACCCATGAAACACGGAAATCACGTTTTTGTGTTTTTTCCCTTACACTTTCTGGCTTCATCCTGGAGTTCCCAGAAAAGCTCTTAAACAAAGCTTTTGTCCAGGGTCTCCCCTGAAAGGGGTTCACAGGGTTATTTCTAGAAAACATACCCCATGTATAAAATGATATCAAGCTTATGACAGCTATTTTCTCTATAACAAAAAGAAATGGTTAAAACGCAAAAGACTCAAAAAAATGCACATTAACAAATATTTAAACCTGAAACAATAATCCATCGTTCCTATCCTTTCAGAAGACAAAACACTTTTTTTTTGTTTTTGGAAACAATAATCCATCGTTCTTATCCTCTCAGAAGAAAAAATCCTTTTTTTGGGGGAACTCTCGAGACAATATTTCACTTTCCTCTCTGACCTATGCTGTCTGCTGAACTCCTAAGTTGGGGCTTTCTGGAAAGCTGGGGAATGGTGTGGGCTCTCTCAACTTTTTTCAGCTGCAGTTCCCTCTTAGGGGCTTGTTTTCTCCATTGAAAAAGCACTGTAGTTGCGGGAAGCACCACCTCCTGGGCCTCTGACATTGACCCAAGAACCTTCAACTTCTTGAATTCATAATGTAGTTGCCGAGGCTAGAAACACTCATCTCAGAATCATGGCTCAATTACTTAAGCTCAGGAAAAGAAATACACAGCACAGGAGGCAAGTCCCCCAAGAGACTTGTCCTCTTTGGTGATTTCCCAGGTATACACAGCTTTTTGTTGTTCTTCAGTTTTCAGTTGTGTCCTACTCTTTATGACCCTGCTTGGGATTTTCTTGGCAAAAATGTTGGAGTGGTTTGCCATTTCCTTCTCTGACTCATTTTACAGATGAGGTAATTGAGGCAAGAGACTTGCCCAGGGTCTCACAGCCAGTAACTGTCTGAGGTCTGATTTGAACCCAAGATGAGTCTTCCTGATTCTAGGCCCAGCACCCAATCCACTGTGTCACCCAGCTGCTCTATACACATCTAAGGAGCAGCATTTGAAAACCTTCATCCAGGGTGAGAAAAGTCACAATTCTTTTATCTCCATTTCATCCTTTTTATTTTTCCATCATTTCATCTTTCCCTTTTGCCTTCAAGCAAAGATTTGTTGTGACAAGTGCAAATTGACCTACTAAGTAGCTCAATAACTGGAGCTAGTGGGGAGAGAGCCCTATTGTCTATGTGTGAAAAGAAATGGGATTAGAAAAACAAAGTCTTTGTTACTAGTCAGAACCTAAGACTATGGGTTTCTTCTCTAACACAGAGTCCCAGGTGAGGAGACTATTGAGAGACTTTGCTGTGGGTAGCTAGATGGTGCAGTGGATAGAGTTCTGGACCTAGATTCACTTTCCTGACTTCAAACCTGGTCTCAGACACTTACTAGCTGTGTGACCCTGGGCAAGTCATTTAACTCTATTTGCCTCAGTTTCTCCATCTGTAAAGTGAGCTGGAGAAGGAACCAAACAACAATAGTAATTGGGATATTTTGTAGGTGGTGAAAAGTGCCAGACTGATAGTTATGGGGTTGGCTTTTGGGAAATACTGTTAACCTGTGATTCTGGAGTGTTAAGGTTGCTCTAAACCAGAGTATGTTATAGTCAATATTTACATCAGATATACTTTTTGAATGATGGAGTAGCCTTAGGTCACAGTGTGGTATAGTATAGTACCTACTACATTGGATAGATTTCTGTGATATTGGAATGACAATGGGCCATGGCATGGTACAGTGGGCCTTGTACCAGATGTGCTCCTGTGTTAGCAGGAGGGCCCTGGGTCACAGTATGGTCTAATAGACATTGAAGCAGCTATACTTCTGGAGGGGTGGGGTGGCAAGAGGCAACAATATCATGCAATAGACATTATCCCAGATGTACCTCAACACTTCAGGAAATCTGTGACTGCATTTGTGTGGGCATCCTCCCCACCGATATTATCATTACCTCTCTATGACTCAAGGAGATGGTTTTCATGAAAAAATGCATTATCTGATGGTCAGCTTCCTGACAAAATCTCTGAGCTGAGCTAGACTGGTCCTCAGGTAGCAGACATACATACTGTTGACTGACTATTACTGGAAACTTTTTTTTTAAAGCTTAATTGGGCTTGCCAGAACTTATGATCAGCTGGCAGAGGCTTTGAGGGACATAGGATTGTCTCCACACCATGATGAGACATCCAAGAAGGATGTTAGTGGAGCTGTGTCAGATGTAAGATAGGAAAATATCAAAAAGAATTCAATCTGCTCTGTTGACATAATGGATACATTTCTATTTGATTTCTTTTGCATAGCTATATTAGGACTAAATATAGATCTTAGAAACTCTTATTTAGTTACTTTTTCCCCTGAGCTTTCATAGAACCATTATCATTGTGAAACATGGTAGATGTGAGGCTGAGACCATCAGGCAAGGCCAAGAAAAGTAAAAGTAGAGAGGGGTCATGCACTGAGATAGCAAGCTGTTGGTTATAGAGCCCACAGTTGCCCGTGTTTGGGACAAATCATAAGTTGGGAAGCCAGGCAATAAGGACAGGAAGGAAGAACAAATAATACTGAAGGGTCCTCAGCAAAGAAGGTGATAGAAAGCTAAGGAGTCTGTAGTTACCAATAACCAGGGAAAAGACAGAAAATCATCCAAAGGTTGAAAGGCCAGCTACTTTTTAGATGACAGGAAGACAAAAGATCTAGAATCTAGGTTGTGAGTTAGAATGAGTGTAGGGTAGAACTTCCCAACCTTTATTCAGGGATTTCTTTGACTTTTCAGTAAACCTTCCTGTATCATCTATTCAATATGAAAGAGTTTACCATGAATATACACTTAAAATAGATCATTTTTTTGCCTTCAAGAGCACAGCAAAATTTTTTGTGGCTCCATTGATTGTTAGCAATTTGGAGTTTCTGGAGTATTTCAATAGTATAATATAATTGTTTAATAAATATTTTCTAGAACCCCCTTGATAAATTTCTCATTCCATCACCCCTTCTGTTCTCTAGGGGTATATATACTCCAGGCTGAAAACTTGAGAGCGTCATTGATCAGATCATTTCGGAAGTCATTCTCAGGTGAATCCTTTCTGACTTAGATCCATATATATATATATGTTGAGTAAGGTTGGACCTTGGGGAAATATGCCTGTGATTTGGGGCAATGAAGAGGAATCTGCTTTTATAGGTGAATTATAGTGGGGATGAGGAGTGGCTTGATCTGTGGCTGCAGGTAGATTATGAAAATCAGGTTGTAAGCTCTGATAGAAGTCCCTGAAACCCCAGACACTGTTGATTGTTGAAGTGCATTCCTTGGAACATCTCCACAACACTGACCACTTTGCAGAATTTCCATCTATTATGTATTATCATTCAGCCTGCTTACACATAGTCCAAGTCACATGTCACTTTGAAAAATGTTATAGTCAATTAGGGTGCAGAACAGCACTCCTATTTCCAGTCCCTCCATGGGGAGAACCTGAAATCTCTAGTCCCTTAAATTTGAATAGTAATGATTTCCCTGTTATCTGCCTTACCTCCAAGAGTCACCAAAGGGGAAGGATTAAGTATTGTAGAGATTCATTCCCATAATTGGGAGATGTGCCATTATCTACTATTCAGGCAGGAAAGGTACATTAAGGCCAAATCAGCCCTTCCTGTCAGGGCAGTTATCATCACTAGAATGTATCTTTTCAAAAAGGACCACTTGACAAGAAGGGATTGTTGCTGCAGTTTTCTAACATGATTTTAACTGCCTGGTTGTCTTCTTCCCAGTAGCTCCTACCTTACTCTCATTTGCCTTGGAATTTCTGTTGTCAATTTCAGTCAACAAACATTTATTAAACCCCTTATATACTAGGCACCATGCTAAGTGTTGGGGGTAAAAAAAAAAGGCAAAAAATAATCTCTTCTCCCAAGGAGCTCACAATCTAATGGGAGAGACAACATGCAAACAACTATATACAAATACTATATATTCAGGGTAAATAGGGATGATCTCAGAGGGAAGAAAAATAACCATTTATATAGTACCTGCTATGTTCCAGGCACTGTGTTAAATGCTTTATAAATATGGTCTGAGGCTATATTTGAACTCAGGGATTTCTGACCCTAGGCCCAGAGTTCTATTTACTGGGTCACCTAGCTGCCTCAGAGGGAAGGCACTAAGGTTAAAGAGGACTGAGAAGGGCTTCTTGCAGAACGGAGGCTTTAGCTGAGACCTGACAGAAGTTGAAGAAGCCAGGAGGCAGAGATGAGGAGGGAGAGAATGTCAGGCATGAGAGACAGTTAACGAAAACGATCAGGGTTGGGAGAGTGTATGAAAAGCAGCAAGGAGGCCAGCGTGAGTGGATCTCAGAGTACTTGGAGGGGAGTAAGGCATAAAGGTAGGAGGGTGCCAGGTTATAAAAAGCTTTAAGAGCCAGACAGAAGATTTTATACTTGATCCTGGAGATGACAGGGAACCACTGAAATTTATTAAATAGGAGTAATGACATAGATCTGTGCTTAAGGAAGATCAATTTGTCAGCTGAGTGGAGTATGGACTGGAGTGGGGAGAGACTTGAGGCACTGAGATTAAACACCAGGCTATTTCAATAGTCCAGGCATGAGGTAAGGAGAGCCAACACCAGGGTGGTGGCAGTGTCAGAGAGAAGGGGAGTGTATATGAGAGTTGTTATGAAAGTAGAAATGACAGGCCTTGACAACTAATTGGATATTAGGAGGTAAGAGTGAGGAGTAGAGACTGACACCTAGCTTGGGAGCCTGGGTGTCTGGGAGGATGGTGGTATCCTAAACAGTAATACCGAAGTGAGCAAGAGGGGAGGATTTGGAAGGAAATGCAATGATTCCAGTTTTGGACATGTTAAGGTGTCTATAGGAGATCCAATTTGAGAAATTAGAAATGTGAGTTTGGAGGTCAGGAGAGAGGTTAGGGCTAGATCTGAGAATCATCAGCCTAGAGATGATAATTGAATTCATAGGAGCTGATGAGATAACCAAGCAAAATAGTGTAGAGGAAGAGGACTAAAGACAGAGCCTTGGAGGCCACCCACAGTTAATGGGTGTGACCCAGGTGAAGATCCTGCAAAGGAGACTGAGAAGAAATGTTCCAGTAAATAGGAGAACCAGGAAAAAGCAGCATCAGGAAAACCCAGAGAGAAGAATCTCAAGTAGAGGAGAGTAATTGACAGTGTCAAAGCTTGCAGAGAGGTTGAGAAGAACAAAAATTGAGAAAAGGCCATTAATTTTGGTAACTGAGATCATTGGTAACTTTGAAGAAAGTAGTTTAAGTTGAATGAGGTTTCAGTTGTTGAGATAAGAAGATAGATTGCAGGGGGTTAAGAAGAGAGTGAGAGGACAGGAAATGGAGGTACCCATGTAGATGGCCCTCTCTTTCTCAGGGAGTTTAGTCAAGAAGGGAAGGAGAGATTTAGTGTTCGGTGATTAGCTTGAACTCACTCATGAAAGCCAATTGTTAAATTTTCAGTGTGAGCATTTATACCTTGGACACTAGGTAAACACTACAAATCAGGGCTTGATTTATTGTTTTGTTGATTGCTTAGACTCAGGAAAATGGTGGAGAAAGTATTAATAATGCAGATTAAGCTTTAAAATATTTTCATGAGTATATATATATTTATTTATATACATATACACACATACGTACATGTAGTTTTCTACAGAAAGCTGGTGTTAAACATTTATCAGCACACCTCTGTATAGGATGATAGCTAATAGGAATGGGTGGATCAAGTGAGATTTTTTTTGAGGATGGGGGCTACATTAGCATGTTTGTAGGCAATTGGGAAGCAGCTGTTAGGGAGAGATTGAAGATTACTCAGAAAGTAGGGATGATACCAGGGCAATCTGCTGGAACAGAGAGGATGGGATGAGATCAGTTGTGTACGTAAAAGGGTTTGCCTTAGCAAGGAAAAGGGCCAACTCAGGATTAAGAGGAGATAGTAGCAGAAGGCGTTTGAGATGATGTATACCTAGCTTTGGTGCGAATTGGGTACAGGAGAAGGAGCTCTTAGTAAATGGCTTCAATTTTTTTCTGTAAAATATGAGACAAGATTCTCAGCTGAGAGAGTGGGAGGGGCAGGGGAGCTATGGAAGGTTTGAGGAGGGATAAAAAAGTTTGGAAAAAATGCTGTGCTGAGTGGGATAGTGATTCATTCAGGGACGTGTAAAAGAATTGTCTTGCTGCAGTGATGGCTCAGTAGAGATTACATAACAGACATTTGTTGCAGACCCAGCCAGCATGAGTTGGTGATTTTCTCCATCTTTGTTCAATGTCTTATCAGTAGGAACAAAGGCAGTAGATATTGGAGTAATCTAAGAGTGGGGTTGGCAGAGCAAAATCTTTGATGGGATAAAAGGGCAGGATACTCAGAAGAAGAGGTTAGTGTAGGGTTAAACTGCTTCATCAATAGGGCAAGATGGGGAAGGGAAGCATGTAGCCTGTGCATGGAAAGAAATGAGGGGTGGAGGTACTGGGAGTCATGTAGTTTGTCTTCTCCTCTTTTAATCTAGTCCCATTCCTGCCTGCTAGTTTCCAACTTGAATCTATGGTTGAACTCCTGGCTGCACTGACTGGATACCCATTGGTTTGCACCTGCTATAGTCTCTGGACCCTCCCTTGCCCCATTCCTTTAGGAATCCTTAGTTCCACTGCTCCACCTACTAGCTTAGGTTTGCTTAATAGATTACCTTCCTTAGTTAGAGGGGGGTTCTATAGCTCTACCTGTTGTCTAACTGGTGTGTGTGTGTGTGTGTGTGTGTGTGTGTGTGTGTGTAAACAGTCACAGAATCCTATAATCCCCAGGATTTCAAAAATCTGATCAAAAATTCAAAATATTTTCTGATGACCTTCAAGGAAATGTAAAGCATTACTTCTTGGGTAGTTACTCCAATGGAGTGGTGATATAATCAATGTAAATATTCTATCTAGTGGTGAAGGTTGCCACTCCCCCCTCCCACTACCTCAGCCTATGTAACTTTTATTCTTGTACTTCCAAAAATCTTCTGCCAGGCATCCACCCAACTTGCTGGGGGCCTGTCTTCTAGATTTAGTGATACTATATGGATATTGGTGGAGTACACGGACCATCCAATGATTATCCCTTGCTCTTGCTACACAACTGACCCATTTCCTTTTCAGTCATGCATCTCTCCACTAATAGTCTAATAGTCTTCACAGCTTTTCTTGTGCAGTTCTTTTTTGGTGATATGTTATAGTCTATTCACACATATCATGTGTGACCTGTAATTTGGGTGACCTGTAATTTTAATTTTTCAGAGATTATGGCATTCCATTCACAACCATATAGCATCACTGGGAAAATATTGATATTAAGAAGATGGGCTTCTGTTTCAGGGAGAAGGTTGAGATCATTTAAAATGCTGCATAATTTCCAAAAGTAAATTTCCCCCTCTTCTTGCCAGAGCCATAACTAAGAATTTTTTTGTCAAGGGCAACATATACTATACTGAAGGTTAGTGGCAAGAGACATAATATCAATTCAAGATTTTAAGCCTGGATTGTAGCCCTCATAATTATAGACTGCTATCAGGGAGTCCATTATGTTGAGGCAGATAGAAGTGTGGGTCAGGAAAGAAAGAGCTCATATGGAGTGTAGCCACTGAGGTGGAGAAGAGGAAGTAGGTCATCAGAGTTTACTATTTCAACTAAATCTTCTCATTAACTGAACTCTATTATTGTTACATGCTGAAGGACCACAAGTGCTTTTTAACACCCTCTAAACTTGGCCGTGTAGAGAGAAGCCCCACTTGCCCCATCCTAGTTAAAGTTTTGCCTGTTTTATTCAATTCTGGCCTTAGCTCATTGCCCACCAAGAATCAAAGTCGTGATTTTTAAGTTTCTTAAAAATGTATCATGTTCCGGGGCGGAGCCAAGATGGTGGAGGGAAAGCAGTGACTGTCTTGAGCTCTCTCCCAAAGCCCTCCAAATACCTAAAAAAATGGCTCTAAACAAATTCTAAAGCAGCAGAGCCCACGAAAAGACAGAGTGAAACAAATTTCCAGCCCAAGACAGCCTGGACGTTTGATTAGAAAGGCATACCGCACTGGGTGGGGAGAGGAGCTCAGTTTCGCGTGGGTGAGCAGGCCACAGCGACCCTGGAGCAGGCCTCAGAGGACTGAATTGCGGGCAGCTGTGGCAGTTTCCAGACTTCTCAACCCCTGAACTCAAAAGACAACTTAGAAGGTCAGTGGGAAAAGTCTGTAACTGCGGTGAGAGAGGAGCTAGGTCTCAGCAGCAAGTCTCGAGTGTGGCCCGGCGCCGTGGCTTTTTCCTGAGTTTCCAGCCCACAGACTGAGGGGGAATCGAGTGGCTGATCAGAGGGGGATTGCAAGGATCTCTTTGCCAGTGCTGAGGCAGGAATCTCTTGCTTTACCAGTGCTTTGATCTGGGTCACAGTTCTGAGGGGTGGTCCTGGGGTGAGTCGGAACGCTGTTGTGGTGGAGCTTGTTGTGGTGGTGGAGAGAAAACACCTCGCCCCTTATCATAGTACCTTGGAAGAACTGAAAATTTACAGGACCCTAGAAGTACCTCTGAAAACAGCTGTACAACCCCCTGGAGCTTGGGACAGTACACTCTTCACATTGGAAGCAGACTTTTACCTTAATGAAGAGTTTAAAACTCAAGTAATTGGCCAGGATCATGAGTAAGCAGCGCAAAAAGTGTCAGACTATATTATCTTACTTTGGTGACAAAGAAGATCAAAACATAAAATCAGAAGAAGACAACAAAGCCAAAGCTACTACATCCAGAGCCTCCAAGAAAAATATGAATCAGTCCCAGGCCTTGGAAGAGCTCAAAAGGGATTTTGAGAAGCAAGTAAGAGAAGTAGAGGAAAAACTGAGAGTGATGCAAGAAAATCATGAAAAAAATATATCATGTTCCATAACATTATAGTGTTTATATGAAAAATTATCCAGCGAGTGTTTCAAGCTTATTTATATTCTTATATAAAGAATCACCTTTTTTTTGTTGTCCTGACATTTCATCTGCTGTTTTTAGAAAATGGTTAAGCTTTCTTAGATGAACTCTTGAGCAAGATCCCTTCCCTAGCTACACTGGTAGAATTAGTAGCATTAGCTCACATGAAATTGATTGTTACCTAATAGTTTTTATAATGTGCACCCACCAGGGAGGTGACTTCTCACAAGGTAATATGCTTTATTGCTTGATTGTCCTGACTGAAATTAGATCTCCACATTATGCTGTGATTTAGCGGCATCCCTTATAGACATTGACCACTTCAAATTCATTTCAGACTGAGATAAATTGACATTTACTTCTGAGGTTAAGATAAGTGCTCCCCTGTGAAAACCTATCCATCAATCAATGACTGCTAAATCTTTTCACAATTTAAACAATTCATTAAAATCTCTTCTGGGCAGGCATAATCCCCCTAGAAACTCCTTATACAATCTCATTAAGGAGGCAAAAACATAACATGCTTTATACTTGACTCCATACAGAAGTGTGTATTAGAAAGTATATTTTAATCCTTAAATTGAGTGTTTCCTGGATGAAGCCGAGAGGTGTCACGTGACTGAGCCAATGAGTCTTAGGAAGGGACATGCTCCTTGAGGTGACTCAGAGCCCTAGGAAGAATTGTGATTTTAAAAAAAAAAAAGAATTGTGATTTAGTGAAGTAGCATGGCCTAGTGCTGGCCTTGGAGTCAGGAGGCATTTGGGATTGAATGTTGCCTTGAATATTTGTCAGCCATAAGTCCATGGACAAATCACTAAACTTCTCCGGACCTGTTTCCTTATCTTTAAAAAGGGGGAAATAATATATATCTGTAGTGTAAGGACCAAATGAGATAATGTATATAAAGTACTTTGTAAAATTTAGATTGCTATATATACATCTTTTTTTGGGGGACGGGGTTTGAGCCTGTGATTTTGTTAATATGGAGTACTCATGGTGTAGACTCTCCCTCCATTACCAGTGCAAGTTCACACTATTAGGTTTTCCTAGGGGAACAGAGAGATTAAGTGACCTGACCAATGTTGCATAGCCAGAATTCATGAGAGTCAGTACTTCAGCACAGGCTGGCCTTCTATCTACTATGTAATACTGTCTCTTCAAGAGTGCTGTATAAATGTGAGTTATTGAATCAATCAATCAATAATTATTTTAAAGTATTACTATGTTGCACTATGCAAAGCACTGCAGATGCAAAAATCAAAGGAAAACTGTATTTATTCTCAAGGATTCTAATTGGAGGAAAAAATAAAAACCTACAGAGGTATGTAAAAGACATACAAAACCGATACCAGGTAACCTTGGAAAGGAAAGCATGAGCAAATAGGGTGTGAGTGGAGGGGAAATAGGGAAGGCCTTCTGCAGAAATGGTGCTTGAGCAACATCTTGAAGGAAAGTAGGGATTCCAAGATGTGGAGATGAGGAGATAGAGTATTTTAGACACAGAGGACAGCCAGTGCAAATATATAGATATGGGAGATAGAGCATTGTGTATGAGGACTGCCAAGCAGGTCAATGTGGCTGGACCATAGAGAGTGTGGAGACCAGAGAAGGAGAAGAGGGCCATGTTGTCAATCAAGCGTTTATTAAGCACTTACTGTTAGTCAGGCACTATACTAACCTCTGAAGATACAAAGGAAAGTAAAAAAATGCTGTTCCTGCCTTCAAACAGCTCATATTCTAGTAGGTTGTAAAGGGTTTTAATAGGGCACCACTGCAGTTTTAACAATGATGACATGGTTAGCTCTGCTCTTTAGGAAGATCACTTTGATGATATGGAGTGGAGAGAGAAACTTGAGGCAGAGAAACCAACCAGGAGGCCAGGTAAGAGATGATGAAGGCCTGAACTAGGGTGATTGCTGCGTGAGTGGAGATAAGGGATTGTACATGAGAAAAGTTGTAAGCTAGAAATGACAAGATAGTTAACTGATTGAATGTGTGGATTGAGCGAAAGTGAGGGGTCAAGGAATATACTGAGTTTGTGGACCCCAGAGACTGGAAGAATGGTGGTGTCTAACAGAAATAGGGATGTTTGGAAGAGGGGTAAGTTTTGGAGAAAACACATTAAGTTCTACTTGGGACATTATGAGACTGATTTGTCTCTGGGTCTTCATATATGAGATGATAAGATTGGAGTAGATGATGGCCCAAATCTCTCCTATCTCCATAAGTAGTAGAATTTCCCCTTAGCTTCTTCACTTCTTACAGGTTGAGCTAATGTGTTTATTTGTTTACAGTTTCCACTTGCCAGTTCAAGAATTAGCTCAGTTAGCTACACAACAGGCATCCCTATTAGGTAGTATTGGGTAGGTGAAGTGTGGATAGGATAGATGGTGACTGGAAACTTGGTCATGTTTTGGTCAAAGACTGTGGCCCAGACTTCCTCTGGAGGAAACTTGCCAAGTGTGTTAAAGAGGGGATTCTTCTTTTTGTAGATGTTGGACTAGATGCCTTCTGAGATCCCTTCCAAATCTGAAATTTGGGGTGTAGGAGCTCTCCCAACTCAGTAAGTATCTTGGAGGATACTTGGGTATACCACAGGTGTTTATCACCACACATTGTCATTGCATTTATCAGTGTGTCTTCAGAAAATTATTTATTCCTAACGATGAACTAGAAAGGCTGTGTCCAGCTTTCCCCATAGGTGCAGACCCATTAAAATCCTAGTTGCATTCTGGTCCCCATTAAATATTGGTGCTATGATTCAGCAGGAATAAATGCCCTGGAAATCTTGTCCTTCCTTTCACCATGACTTTGACTCTTTTGGTGCTGGGACAAGTCAGGCTACATAAGGAAGCAAAATAAGTCCCTATTGTGAGAGCAAGGAGGGGGAAGCCACTTGTGTCACTGATGAGCCAACAAGCCTGGGAAACACAGAGACAACTTAATTGAACAATTGGTTCAGCAACTGGTGAAATATTACATTTCCTGAATGACAAAACCATCAATTATTATAAAAAAGAACACAGTGTTTCTTGTACTTGAAACAACACATAGCAATTAGGGGGTGGGAACCATTGCTTGTGTAGCTCCAAGAAAAGACTAAACCCCAATTCTAAATAACATGCAGGAACTTAGTGAGGTTTCTTTCCATACCCAACCACTCAAATTGATCATCGTTTACCTTTTACCTTGTTTATCTTGTCCATTACATAGACAAAGTGTGGGATGTTGGAGTTGTGCCCTTATCCCTGATGCCCCCTGGCCCAGTTTCTATTTGTTCCATTTGCCAGGCTACTTTTTGACTGGTCTCTGTATGAGCCCACACAGGGGCTGCTAACCAATGACCCAACAAGATGTTGCCTGTAGGGCTGACCTGATATTGAGGTAGATGAGCATCTTACCTGAACTGAACATTCCTTAGTCAACATGAGTAGTCAATCCTATTGCAAACATTTCTAGCCAGTACCTTCATAGGTTAGTACCTAATCTCATATAACACTTTATTTTACACATTTTTAAGGTACTTATGTAATATCATATATTATAGTTATCTCTGTGTGTCTAATCTCTTTATTATGCTGCAAACTACATGTGATCAAGGACTATGTTTTGTCTAAACTTTTTATCTACCCCAGCACCTTGTATAGTACATAGTAGGCACTTAATAGTTGAATTATTGGATGAATCAGTGTCAGTCAAGAAACATTTGTTAAACACTATGTGTCAGACACTGTACTAAGTGCTGGAGATAAAAAGACAGGCAAAAACAGTCCCCGCCCTTAAAGAGCTCACGAAACCTCCAAAAACCTCCATAAATACAGGATGTATGCAGGGTAAATTGGAGGTAATCTCAGAGGGAAGGCCCTAACATTTAAGGGGAATCTGGAAAGGCTTCTTACAGAAGGTTGGGTGAATTAATAATTAACCAACAAGTATTATTTTCCAGTTTTCCCAATAGTTTTTGCATAAGACATGAAAAATTAAAACATTTAAAAACTCAAAGGAAGTTTGAAGGAAATAAAAAGTTCTGACAATTTTGTTACTCCAGTGTTAAATGTAAGAAAACACTCTAAAAACTATATGAAAAAGAAGCTCAGTTTCATATATAATGTTCTTTTTAAAAATTATTCTTTGTATATTGAAATGTTCATGCTTGTTGATGATTCCATTCACAATGAAAAAAGAAAAATAAATGTTAAGTACCCTTCCCTGAACATTTTAATTTTTTAACTTTCATTTTTAATTGTGAATTTAACAATTATCAACAAACATTTCAAAGTACAAAGAAAAAGAATGATTTGTATAAGAAATTACAGACTTTTATATAAAATTTATTTTTTAAAATAAGTGTATATTTACATATATGTATATATGTGTGTCTATACATATGTATACATATATGTGTGTATACTATATATGTGTGTATATATACATACATATTTTTAAATGTAAGGTGGTAGCAAAACTGCTCCATTTGTTTATATTCCCTTCTGTACTTTTTTTGTTTCCTTCTGTTCATTAAAAATGTGTTATGGATGCTCTTTTTTGTGCATCTATAACTGTCTACTAATCTATCATCGCTTTTCCCCCTCTCTAAGTAATAACTCTCCCTCATTAAAAAAATGAGATATATTTCAGTAAAACAAATCAACATATTGGCCATGTCTGAAAATTCTCTTATATTCCATCTGAAATCCATTATCACTAACTCAACAGGTGGCAGGTATGTTTCATCATTCATCTTTAGAAATCCCTATACATGTACTAAGAGGAAACACAGGCTAAAAATATGAATAACCTCAAATCAATTAATGTATGAGAGATATACTAGGCAATTGTGAGATACTATGTGTTTGAAGCAGGTCCCTTCCCTTTAAGGTTGATGTCAAGAGGGACAAACATGCCCATCTACAGGCATCCCTTGCTATCACTCTTGAAGATAGAAAACTTGGTTTGATGGACCACAGATCTGACCCAGTGGCAATCCTGATGGGCAAGGCCCTTAATTTACATATCATGATTTTGTTGCTAGGTATTTTCTTTCATGTAAATGGACTTAAACATGAATATTTGGATGAATTAGAGACTCCTCATGTTGTGTTCAAATTTTAAGTTTTTTCTAGCAAGAAGAACTAATGTTTTTCCAAATCTTGGGTTAGGAATAGGGAAAACTGCCATAGTTTATATAATATTTTCTCCCTGCCTTTGATTTACAGGTTCTTAATAAAGATAACAAGACCATTGATGAGATCCCCATGTAGGCCAGTTAGCTACACTCTTTCTCGTGGTCATACAGTCCTAATCCTAGACAGCAGTTCATAAAATATGTGTGTCTGTTTACAAGTGGGACCAAGTGAACTTGCCTAGGCGGTTCATTACAAATGCGCCAACATTACTGGACAAATGAATCTACTGATGATAAATCGGTAATGTTATCTTTATGTCTGAGGATCAGCATCATACATGTTTCCTAACTGCCATTACTAACAAATAATTTTTTCAGCCTGTGTTTTTCCAATAACAGGATATCAGTGTCACAAAGTATAATATCCTCATGTAAGACAGATTATGATTTTCCTCTGAGAGAAGGTTGTTTTCTAATTTAAGAAGGATTTAAATGTCTGAATAAATAGAAAATATATGTAGGAGGAAGCTCCTCAAAGAATAGGAACCCAAAATAAAGAGAGAGGGAGGAGGTGATGGAGCTAAGGGCAGGAAGCCTATGTAAGAGTAACAGATCTGCTATTTTTTTCTCTCTGAAACAGGCATGTATCTTCTCTACTTTATCTTTATTCTACTTCTTTTCTTGGCTGCATCTCCTGCAAAGGCACAGGGTTTGGACAGGGAGACACTGGGCTCATTTGGAGAGGCTATCCTGACAGACCAGTGAGCATGTGCCAGAGAAATGAATACTTCAGATAAGTATTGGACTAGATGACTCTTAAAGTGCCTTTCAACTCTATAATTCTAGGAGAATAAACTAGTCTGGAGCAGGGAGTTTGGGCTGAATTGGCAGAGCTTGATAATTGAAGCCTTCCCGCTATAAATACTGTTTATGATTGCTTTCCTTGGGGAAGAGATGGAGAGATGTTCTCTAAAGGATGGTATAGTTAGGTCTGATCAAACTGATTCAAATAATAGGTCCCTAAAATAGTCATTAATAAGTTGATGTCAACCTGGAGGATAGTCTTTAGTAGAGGGCCATACGAATCTAACTGTGGTCCTGTGTTGCTCCATATTTTTATTAATGGCTTAGATGATGGCAGAGATGAGGTACATGACGTAGTGGCATGCTTGCCAAATTTGCAGATAACTTGAAACTTGAAGAAATACTTAATAGCTGGATGAGAGATTAAGATGTTTGTGCTGGCTGTCCCTCTTGCCTGGAATTCTCTCTTTCTTTTCTTTGACTCCTGGTTTCCTTGGCTTCCTTCAAGTCCTGGCTAAAATCCCACCTTTTACAGGAAGCCTTTCCCCATCCTTCTTCATTATAATGCCTTCTCTTCTGTTGATTATTTCCCATTTATCCTTGTTTGTACAGAGTTGTTTATATATTGTCTACTCTGATCTAACCGTGAACTCCGCAAAAGTAGGGATTGTCTTTTACTTGTTTGCATCTCCAGTACTTTGCACAGTGCCTGGCACATAGAAGGTGTTTAATAAATGTTTACTGACTAAGATCCAAGAAGATCTTGACAGTTTAGAATTATGGGCCAAACTTAATAAGATGGAATTTAATAGACACAAATATAAAGTTGTATTTGCAGGTTTAGAATACCACCTTCACAAGCACAGGATTGGGGAGGTGTAGCTAGACGACAGATTATGCAAAAAAGATCTGGGGGTATTAGTGTATTGCAAACTCGAAATGAGTCACAGTGTAACATGGCAGCCAAAAAAAATTAATGCAATCCTAGACTGAATTGAAATACTTATTGTATCCAGAACAAGGGAAATTATAGTTTTGATGTACTCTGCCCTGCTCAGACCACATTTGAGTACTGGGTTTAGTTTGGGAAGTAATGGGTGGAAGCTGAAAGGAGGCAGCTTTTATTTGCTCTAAAGAAATGCTCCCTAAAAATTAGAGCTGTGCAAAATAGGAATGTGCTACCTGGAGGTTGGATGACCACTTCTTGGAAACATAGAAGGAATTTTTCTTTAAGTATGGTTTGGACTAGATAAAGGGCTCTTAGATCCTACATGGCCTCTGAGGTTCTTTAGAATGAACCTCATAACTCTGAGAGCCTGTGATTTCTCTTGGCTCAGATAGAAGAAAATGATGTGATGAGTAAAGAGACTGCAGGGATTCTAGTTAAAGTCTTGGTTGTGTGTTATACATATTTGCCAAGGATACAGATTGCAGATGTAGTTGGTTCTATGTTATTTTGGGAAGCAACACAGAGAATTGTTTAGTACTAAGATTCTAGCTATCTGGTTCATTACAAGTATGAAGATTTTGTCTTCTGATTCACAAACTCATTGTTCTTATCTCCAAGATGTATTCTCAGGTTCCTGACTTCCCTTGTTCTTGGCCAGTTCTTTAATTGATCTGTGTCTCATCTGAAGAATTAGGTACAATTCTATTTTCTCAAGAACAGAAGCATTTATAAAATGCTTTGAATTCCTTGGAACAATAATAGTTCACATCTTAGATTATTAGGACACTTTTGTGAGTTAAATTAGTGTAAATGCTGTTATCCTCATGTTACACCTAACTATCGGGTGACTTTGCTAGCCACTTTACTGGATCTGTTCAATAGAAAAGATCAGGAGCTAGGCATATTCCATGCTCCACCCAGATTATTATACAAATCTGAAAATGCTGAGTTAGCTACGGTTCTTAAAGAGTGGAGGACGTTGTATCCCTTAACTCTACTTCTCTCTTCAGGGCTGCATTGATAGGCTAGGCTAGAGGGTGGGGATTATTGTCTTCTCTTAAGCCCCACCCTCTGGCAAATTCTATCTCTGCCTAAATTTCCTGAGCTCTTAGCATAATGCAGTCAGCTCCCACACATAAACAGACAAAACTTTAAAAATGTATACAATGTTTACTTTTGGCATAGAATCAATTAAAACAATAAAATAGTTCATAACACTGATAAAATAATGCATAATAAAAGATATACTATTCTGATACACGAACCAGGCAGTCCCCAGACAATATGTAAGCCACTTTAGATTTAGGAGTCCTAGGGAAGTTTGAGTTTGTTTAGTGACCTGTGGCTACTTCTGCAAGTGGGCAGGATGTACAATTCATTGCAATTTCCAAATCATGTTCTGCTTGTTTATTCTATAAGGCAAGTCACTAGATAAAGGACATAACCTTAGCATAATGCCTATGTCTAGGGAAAGTGTTTTGAGACCTTCAGTTCCAGTTTATTCAGAGCATAGAACCCCTGAAAGTACCTCCCCGCCTTGATATCCTGCCACTGACAAGGACCTCTGGCCCATTACTGTTGTTTTGTCCATCGCAGAGCAACTAGAAGTGGACTCAGTCATAGGATCAATCAAAGAGCAAAACTTCCATTACATCCTCATGTCCATTTCTTTCCTCTTTGGTCTTTAGACTTTTAGTTTCCATTGCTGCTGTTTGAGAGGCATTCCACATCTCTGCTGCCCAGTCCAGTCAGCAGTTGAATTTGGCTTCTCTCTCTCTTCCCGTAACCCATTGTTAAGCATAGGAAGGTGAGGCTGAGTGAAGGACTTACATGTTTGGGGCTATTTTATAGTTGGGTCTTTAAGCACTATGGCTGTGCATATAGATGTGATTGAATATTTGGGGCAATTTTAGTTCCCCATGGCATGCACCACTGTCAGTTCTGACCACTGATAACCTGGACAGCATTCTGAGATAGGCAACTAGGTTGATGGATGATGTAGGGACTCATGATTGTTCTTTAACAAGCCTAGTTGAAGGATCTGAGTAGGTTTCTGGAGGGCAAAAGCCTTGAGGATGGGGGAAGGAAGGAAATAAACATTTTTAAGTGCCTTCCATGTATCAGGCCCAGTATTAAGTGCTTTACAAATATTATCTTGTTTGACCCTTACAACTGGGGAGGGAGGTGCTATTATTATCTCCGTTTTACTGAGGAGGAAACTAAGGCAGACAGCACTTAAGTGACTTTCCCAGGGTCACACAGCTAGTGAGTATCTGAGGAGGAATCTGAACTCAGGTCTTCCTGACTCCAGGCCCAGATCTCTATCCACTTTGCCACCTAACTGCCTTCAGCATTTCATAATGATTGGAAGGGCTATCCTGTGTCCAGAAGGCAAAAGTAGGAGCTATAGATGCAAGTCACAGAGAGGCATAATTGGACTTGGTATAAGGAACAACTTCTTAATAGTTAGAGCTGTCCTCAATTGAAATGGGATTCCTCCTGAGGTACTGAGCTCCCCCTCACATGAAGGCTCCAATCAGAAGCTGCTTGACCACTTGATGAGGATATTGTAGTGAAGATTCTTGGTCTATTCCAGGTTGGGGGGGGTGCCTCTGGGGGCCCTTTCACCTCTATGATTTTCTGGATTGGTTGGTACTATTCATACTGGATTTGGCTTCATGGCTTCCTGTATGGCAAATACCATTCTGTGCCTCTCCTGCTGTCTGAGCTGGGATGTATCTAAAATACTTGTACTTTTGCCCAACTGTCACAGTGCACAGAGACCCAGCCTATGCCTTTGGAGGAACACACTTTTTAAAAGTTCCTTTTGAATAGGAAGTTTTAAGTAGCAGAGTAAGAAACTGGCTTTAAGAAACATACTCAAGGCTAAGCTTATCTCTGCAGGTGACATATCCTACTTGTTAACATGGATGTTTCCTCTTGTTTGGGGGTAGCATGAAGGTTGATAACAGCTAGTCTCCTGCTCCTCCTGTCAAACAAAAGAAAAAGTATGCATGGCAAAGTCACAATTATACAGCAACTTCCCTAAGAGCCAAACTCCTTGTATTCTTGGTCTCTTAGCTTACACTCTCAGAGCTGTTGGAAATCAAATCTCAGCCTGTCTGAGTGAGCTTAGGAGGAATGGTGTCTGAGATTTGACCTGCCACCTTTTGTTTGGCTTTGTGGGCATGAAAGTGCATGCCACACCATTCCTCTGTTCTCGCCTTTTTCCCATTTAGGGAAGTTGGCAGAATTTCCCCTTTTACAGAAAGCGAGCTCCCACATGGCAGGTTTCTTGTTCATGGAGCTACCCTGCTAGAATAGGAAACAGAGCAGGCAGGAAGAACAGGAGTGGGGGTGGGGTGGGGAGAGAGTCTGATGTGGGGGGTGTGTGAGTGTGTGTGTGTGTGTACCTGCTAGTGCAAACTAGGCCAAGTATAAGATTTGCTGTGGGTGAGCTCTGACACCATTGGGACTTTCTTTTTTTTTTGGACGATGGGGCTATTGGTTAGCCGTTCCACTTCCAGCCTAGCTAAATTAGCACTTGGAGCATTTCAAACTTGATCTTGGTGACATTGACAGTGATCTCTGAAGCAAGCAAATAAGAAGTTGAAGAAAGAAGTCCCATAGGTGCCTGGAAAACACAGTGATGGATCCTTCACAAACTTCTAGGCTAGTTAAGCTATCATGCTCTGGCCTGCTGTCATGCTGTGTAACATTATGTGCTGATGCAGGAAAGTATGCTGTGTACTGTCCTGGGGGTCAAGCCCAGGGGGGTTGGAGAGACTTCTAGCTTAATATGCTCGTTCCTTTTAAAGGCAATGCAAAGAGGAAAAGAGGAGGCAGGAAGAAGTGAGCATATGTGCAAATTTTAAAATGTCCAAGGATAATTTTCCTTGTCAGAAGGCGGAATGGAACTAGATATTCAGGTAGTTCCATTATCACAATAGAACTTTGCCTGATACAGGTGTATTTGGGACAGATGTAGAAAATTCAGTCAATCAATAAATCAAACAATAAACATTTATTAAGTACATACAATGTACTGGGCACTGTGCTAAGCACTGGGAGGATACAAAAAGAGAGAGAATTCTTTTGTGGTAGTGCCTTAGGGACAAGGTAGTATAGTAGAAAGAACTCCAGACTGGGAGTCAGAACATTTGGGTTCAAACCACACTTCTTCCTCTTAATTTGGATGTATGTGACCTTGGGTAAGTAACTTACTTCACTGAGACTCCTTCTGATGTGAAATCCTTGATTCTTTGACATTTTCTGACTGAGACATCATTATAATTAATTAATATGGAATTCTTCAGTTCAATAAGCATTAAGTGCTGATTTTGTGCCAGGCACTGTGCTATGCATTGGGAAGTATAAATACAAAAAAGAAATAGTCCTTGCCCTCAAGGAGCTTACCTTCCACCAAATTTGTCTTTTAAGAAATTTTGACATTGTCTAGTGACTTCCTAGGAGACATTTCTAGTGCTCCCTGGTGTCAGTGCCGCAAGTTAAGTTGTTTAAAGGGGAGGGGATGTTCAAGGTTTTGAAACCTTAAGTAGGAGCTGAAATCCCCATCTAGGTGGAAGATTTCTTCTTGCTTTGGTCCTTTTAGCTCCAAACACTAGTGACTGATCACTTTTTAGGATTCATCTGATCTCTCAGCTGATCCTATTATGGTCATGAGTAATCATATGGAGGTAGAAGAAACATTTTGGACTCAAAAAAAGCAATTAAGAAATGCAAATCCCTCTTTCTGTGCTGCACCTTAGAAAAAAAGACATTTTTTTTTGAAGTCAAATACTGTTTTGTTAAATGCATCTTTTTTTCTTCTCCAAAATGCCAATACCTAGTAAACTAAAGTACATGTAGATGTAGAAAGATGTTTTATTAGAACATTAGGTTGAATTTCCTTTTAGGCCTCTTCACACTTGGAAGGCTGAGTTCTCTGAGCTGCACAAGTAAGGAGCACCAGTCCCCTTGATAGTACTTGGTATATCATAATATGAAAATGGGCTGCCTGTCAAATTTCTGTAATGGAACAAAGAAGGGATTTTGTTTCTTGAGTGAATAAGGGATTCCATCATCATCAGCAGCAGCAACATCACTAACATTTTTATATAATTTTACATCATCAAAATGATAATTTTGACATAATTTACATTGCATTTCCCCCATATTAATTAATTTGATCCTCACAACCATCCTATTACAGTATTATCCCTATTTTACAGATGAGGAAACTGAGGTTCAAAGAGTTACTTAACTTTCCCGTGATCATATAGCTAGTAGATTTTGAACTCGGGTTCAAACTCAGGTCTGACTACAAGTCTAGTCATTTTTATTGTATCATGATGCCCTCATAACTCACTTATAAGTCAGGATAGAAAAGCTCCTATTGTCACAGATTTCTTGCTTAAGTAGAATGAAACCTGATCCACAGGAAGTGATTATTAGATTGATTGGGTGGTTTGAGAAATCATTTGGATGTAGATTACAGGAAGAGCTTTTGTACCACGTGGGAAACTTTGTTTTTAGGACTAAACCCAAGTAATGGCTTTGTGCCTTTGAATCTAATTGTCCCTTAGATAGACATCCCTGTCCATGGTGGGTTAGGAGATATGACTCAATGGCTTTTATCAAAACCTTAAGCTAAGGTTTGAGGGTAAGTTAGAAGTTGTAATCAATGAAAAAAGCATTTATCAAGCAGTATTATCAAACAAGACTCTAAAGACAGGTTCAGTTGTGACAGATTATAACTCTGCCAAGAAATAACCCTGGAAACTACTTTCCTAACACCAGCTAGAAACCCTGGTGCTAAAAAAATTTCCTTGGTGCTATTTTGGACATTAATAATTCCAAGATTCACTACACTGGGATTCAGATTCTGCTTAGTCTGTTTGATTAAGTTTTTTAGTTTCAGAGGGAGGACATAAAATACAATAGTTGAAAGACTCAGGTTTGAAAATTAAGTACTTCTTTGAAGGACTGTGCAAGAAGCTGTATATTGTATATTTAGTAAGATGATTAGAGAGGCCTTGCCAGGTTGTATTAGGGGAAGGCAGCAGAGTAGAGCTCATTTGGTCTTACCTAGTCTCAAAACCTTGGGAGGAGATTTTAGAAAAGGCTTAGAAAGTCCACTGTCTTATTTTTACAAAGAAATTGAGGTCTGGAGAGGAAATGGGACTTGATCAAGTTTATACAGGTAGTATATAGCAGAATCAGGATTAGAACTTAAATCTTTGAACTCCAAATCCAGTATTTTTTCCCACTACACCATGGTTCTCACAATGGTGGAAAAATAATCTATGTATACAAAGTGTAACAAGAACTAAGCTCCTTTGGGTCACACATATATGTATACTTGTATAACAAGGCTCTGAGCTCACTCTATCAACTATTCTCAGACTAGCGACCCCAGAAAAGGGCTACTGAAAGCCCTGGAGATGCTACATATAATGAACACCACAATGTTTCCCCCTTTTCTTCTCTCAAATGAGTTAAGTGAGGAAAATGGTAATTCCACCCCAAATTATGCATGTTGAAGGTTGGGGCAGATAAGTGGAACAAACTTGGAAAAGAAAGGAAGAGAGACTCAATAGGAGAAGATTAGTGACAAGATCTTATTAAAGTTTAAGAAAACTAGAGATTTATCCTAGACTAGCCTAAGAAATTTGTAGGCCAATTGGCTCTTCATGGAATGATGCAAAACAGTAGAAAGTTTGCAGTAGGTCAGGGAAGGGAGAGCTATATCTAATATATATGTATATATATTTATAAATATGTGACTAATAGTCACTCATTCAAGGTTATGTTTTGTTTTTCTCTTTTAAATTAAGCTTTCAGGAATCTAGGTGGCACAGTGGATAAGAGCTCTGGCCTTGGAGTCAGGAGGACCTTAGTTCAAATTCTGCCTCAGACACTTAATACTTACTAACTGTGTGACTCTGAGCAATCACTTAACCCTAACTGCCTCACCCCCCCCCCAAAAAAAAAGCAAAAAAAAATTGTGGGCTGTATATTTGCTAACAAGGAATGGTTTGTCATCGGTATATGGGGGCAGAGTGGGGGTAGAAGGAGGCTATGATCCAAGGGGTTGGTAGGATTTCCCATAGTTTAGATGAACCCTTCAGGTCATAAAATTGTCTCTGACACAAGGGTTACATACATACATACAAGCAAATGTATACACACATTGGAGAGAGGTAATTGACTGATATTGGAAAAACACGCTAGGTAGGGAATCATGAACAATAAATACTATAAAGATGCTCCCAGACCTTCAGTGTTACTCCTGTAAATCTGAGGGAACAGTAGTACAGTAGTACATCTATAGCATGCATGCATGTATATAATCACTATATGCATATACATGACACATAATATAGTGCAACATACACATACATGCTACATGTGTGTATAACATATGTCTATATGTATACAAGCACATAAAGCATACATATATACATGCACACACGCAATGCAATATGTACATATACATACCATATAGCATAATACATATATGTATATGTACACATATATACAGCATATATGCACACAACATAATATACATGTATATAACCCTCGTGTCAGATAATCTAGTGACTTGTAGGGCCAAGGTAAAGTATAGTGTATATGTACATATGATGTGTGTATAATGCATGTACATATATGTGGATATATGTGTATATGTTTATATAGACACATGTAATATGTATATATTTGTCAAAAGCTATAGATACATGGGAAAAGGCTAGGGGAATATGAAAGAGGAGATGTCCTGCAGAAGAGGGACTGGACTTATTCCGTATGGCCTTAGAGGGCTGAGTGAGTTGAAAATAAAGAGAACAGACTGCAGTTAATACATGGAAGAACTTGCTTATAGTTAGTGGTATCCAGAAATTGAATAATTGTAGCTAACATTTATATTGTATTTTAAAGTTTGCACACTGCTTTACATATATTACTATCTCATTTTTTTCTTGCAACAACTCTAGGAAGTAAGTGCTAACTTTATCTCCATTTACAGATGAGGAAACTGAAGCAGGCAGAGATTTAGTGACTTTCCCATGGTTATACATTTAGTCAACATCTGAGGCAGAGTTTGAATTCAGGTCCTCCTGACTTCAAGTCCAACACTTTATCCGCTGACCCACTTACCTGCCAAAATGGGGTGTTTAGTGAGGTGAGTTCTTAATTACTGTAATAATAATAATAGCTAACATTTATATAGCACTTATTATGTGCCAGGCATTGTGCTGGTACAATTATTATTTCTCTTGATCCTCACAATAACCTCGGGAGATAGATACTATTATTATACCCATTTTATAGATGAGGAAACTGAGACAAATAGCTGCCCAGGATTACACAGTTAATGAGTGTCCTTGGATTTCAATTCAGGTCTTCCTAACTTCAGATCCAACACTCTATTCACTATGCCATTTACCTGCTAGACTGGGCTGTCTGGTGAGGGAGTGAGTTTTTAATTGCTGTAGATGCTAAACCAGAGTTTGCAAAACTAAAATTTGTCAGAGATGTTGTGGAAGGGATTCATTCCTAGGTGGGGAGCTGGGGACCTCCAGGTCTTCTAGATCTCCAGTTCTATTCCTGATAGTATAACAATTTGCAGGGAGAATTTCAGTATCCTAGCAAAATCCCTAGCAATGCAGCAAGTACATGTAGACTGTATCTCTCCACTGGTAAATATTCATGGAAGCAGGTCATTGATGGGTGAACCTCTGTTCTATTTGACTTTGGCACATTCTGCCCAGTGACTTTATCGAATGAGTGGATGACTTTGTAATTTCTTCGTCCTAGTGTCATAGGGATGCTTATTACCAGAGCTCTTGCCCTGGAGTTTTTTGGCTTGCATTATATTTTAGCTCATAAAGACAGAACTAGACCAAAGGACAGGTTTCTATTCTGGGGGAAAAAAAACACTGGACAATGTTATAAACGGTGGGACGTAATTCTTGCAAAACTGGAAACTACAGAGGCACTTGCTGCAAAGAGACACCAGGGTCAACCTACTTTATGAGAGAATTGATAAAAATGCAAATTTGAAAAACCAAGAGGCACAACTGTAGGAGAATAGGAAAGAAGAGCTGTCCTGTAGAAGAGGGACCGGACTTACTCTGTGTGGCCTTAGAGGGCTGAATGAGTGGAAACTAAAGAGAACAGACTGTAGTTCAATACAAGGGAGAACTTGCTTACAGTTAGTGGGATCCAGAAATTGAATAATAGTAGTTAACATTTATATTGCATTTTAAAGTTTGCATGCTGCTTTACATATATTAGTATCTCATTTCTTGCAACAACTCTAGGAAGTAAGTGCTAACATTATCTCCACTTACAGGAGGAAATTGAATCAAGCAGACATTCAGTGACTTGCCCAAGGTCATACGTCTAATCAATGTCTGAGGCAGAGTTTGTCGCAGAGTATTATTAAGAAGAAATACAAACCAACTTCATTTATTTATTCATTCCTCAAATAGAGACTAAACCTACTATGGGTAAAGCACTGCACTTTGCTCCTCAGCTATGAGTTCTACTCTTAGAAAGGGTAGAAAATTCCTAGGTTGAAAATGCCAGGAGCCTGAGAGAAATGATAGGTATTTTGAAGTGTAAAGTTTGAACAGAGATACATGAAGTAATTTAGAGCACTTCTCTCTTAGAATTGGACTTAACAGAACTTTCTGAATATGATGAAACCTGTTAGAATGATAAAGCGGAGACTGAGAAGCCAGGAGATGAATTTCAAATTTGGAGTTGTCTCTTAAACTTGGCTTTACAGAGTATTATTAAGAATAGGAGTTTAAGCACCGGCCCTGAAGTCAGGAGGACCTGAGTTCAAATCTGGCCTCAGACACATAACACTTACTAGCTCTGTGACCCTGGGCAAGTCACTTAACCCCATTGCCTAGCCAAAAAATAAAATAAAATAAGAATAGGAGTTTCAAGTTTGTCAGAGTCTTGCCTGTGACATGCACTGGCTGCATGACCCAGGGCCTCGGGACTTAACCTCTCAGAGCCTCTGGCCTATAAGTTGTAGGCCTATAAGGTGCAGAACAGGTACCCAACTGTATTCTTCCACCTTATTTCTCAACGTGTACTCTTCAAACCAGTGACACTGGCCTCCTGCCTGTTCCATGAACAAGACACTACATCTCTCCCCTCTGGGCATTTTCTGTGGTTGTCCTTCATGTCTGGAACATTCTTCCATCTTCACTCCAACTACTGACCTCCCTGGCTTCCTTTAATTCCCAACTAAAATCTTAACTTCTGTAGGAAGCCTTTTCCAACACCTTTTAATTTGAGTGACTTTAATTCTAGTTAATTATTTCCTATTTAAGTTGTATTTAGCTTACTTTGAATATATTTGTTTATATTGTTTATATTTGATTTATATTTGTTTATATTGTTATATATGTTTAGATTCTAAGCTCCTTGAGGACAGGGTCTCCAGCCTTTAGCACAGCACCTGGCACATAGTAAACGCTTAATTAACGTTTATTGATGGAGTGGTTAGGGGGATTTTGCTCAAGTTCCCTTTAACAACAAAATGATAGGGAAGGTCTCAAAAAGAAAAAAAGGAAATGTTAAGGCAAAAAGTTTTCTCTGAGGCTTGTTATGACTATCCTTGAAATATTTTAGAATTTTTTTCACATTGAGATGATTGAGGTTATAATATAAGAATCATTATATGAATTGAGCAGGAAATGATAAATCAAACAAGGTCCTCTGGTCCATCTATGAATGTGTTAAAATCTAGGGCAACCTTGGAAGTAATCCTCTGTTCTGGATATGCTTTCAACCAGTCCAACTAGGGAACCAGATTTTAGCCCTTAGAATATTCTTTATTGAGCTCAAACACTCTGAGGGAGGCTTTAATTATTCTTCCTGAGCTTTGGGTGTCGTCTGACCTTTACCCATTTTGCTAATCTGGTGGTGATATCAGTGGAATACATTATAGCTAGGCCTGATGAATTACATCTCATTGCTATGCCAACATTCTAACGATGCTACCTATTTCAAGAAAAAACAAGAAAACTGGAGTCAGAGGACCTGAGTGCGAATCCTGATCCTACTACCTACTTATTTAACATCCCTGGGCTTCAATTTTTTCATCTATAAAATAAGGAGATTAGACTGGATGGTTTCTAATGTTCTTTGAAACTCAGAATCCTCTAAGCCTATTATCTTATGACCCCAAAGTTCTAGGTGTTTGAGAAACAAAGGTGTCAGAGCAGAGAGGGTCAACAGACAGAATTTTTGGATTCAGTAAGAAAGGGATGATGGATAGTGGATCTCAGTAGTTTCAGCATGTGCTTCCAAGCTCAGCCTTCTCAACAGAGAGTGAGGCAGAGTAAAATGCAGAGCATCATACCCTTTGTTACCAAATACCAATGTGGAGGAAGTTTGCCACAGGTTAAGATGTAGCTGGATATGAGGCTTTGTTGGAATCATGTTGGTGCTTCTGTTATGCTTGTGTTTACACAGTCACTTGTATCAGCTTTCTCTTCCCAGATGGGTAGGTAGGTGGCATAGGGGATAGAATGCTAGGCCTGGAAGCCCTGAGTTTCAAATCCAGCCTCATTCACTTACTAGCTCTGTGACCCTGGGCAAGTCACTTAACCTCTTTCTGTTTCAATTTCTTCAACTGGAAAGTGGGGATGATAATAACAGCACCCAACTCTCAGGGGCATTGTGAAGATTCGATGAAATAATATTTATAAAGTGCTTAGCACAGTGCCCAGCACATAGTAGATGCTTATTAAGGGCTTATTTCCTTCCTTCCCTAGTGATATTACTCTAAAGGAAATTCTGCACGTTCCAATGTGCAGAGCAGATAAACTGACTTCTTAGGCACACACTGGTGCCCAACAAATTTATTGGGCATCTGTGTGATGAATGAATAACCCAAGGGAATTAATTTCTCTCACTGGGCAAAGCACTGTGGAGGATGGGATACAAAGATGAGTAAAACACAATTTTTGTTTCTGTGCATTAGATAAACCCAACTGATACTCCAGTTTGTGAATTATCCAGGCATTTTGTTATCTGCTGCTGGGCTTTGTTTGTAGAGTATTATTTATACATAATATCATATTATATATATAGAATATTCTTTATATATGAAATATATAATATATAAAGTGCCAAGCATCCTGCAGTTTGTGGGTGTCTGTTCTGTCCCTCTAGAGGCTCCTCCCCACTTTTTGTGGCACTGCACTGTCTTCTTACCTATTTGGCTCTCTTTCTTGACTCCTTTCCTTCCTTCTATAGACTAAATGGAACTTAAAGTCTAAGATACACACACACACACACACACACACACTCATTTATATAGAAAGAGGAACTCATGGGGGACGTAAATGATAGAGTGCTCTTCCTGCAGTTAGGAAGACCTGAGTTCAAGTTCAGCCACAGACACTTACTGTGCGACCCTGGGCAAGTTACTTAATCTCTGTTTGCTTCAGTTTCCTCATACATAAAATAGGGATAATAATAACATCTACCTCCCAGGGTTGTTGCGAGGATCAAGTGAGATAATAATTGTAAAGCACTTAGTGCCTGCACATACTAAGTACTATATAAATGATTCTCCTCCTCCTCCTCCTTTCTTCTTCTCCTTCTCCTCCTTCCCCCTCTTCCTCTTTCTCTTCTTTTTCCTTCTCCTTCTCTTCCTTTTCCTTCTCCTCCTCCTCTTTCTCCTCTCTTAATTTCAAAATCCTCACCATCTTGGGCCTCTTTGCATCATATGACATTTTTGGCCTCCCTCCTTGTCTCCTCTCTGATATTTCTGAATTTTGATAACACCTGCTCTCTCTTGGTTCTCTTCCTACTTGTCTGACCACTCCTGAGTCTTGTTTGCCGGATCATCCATTTCTCTCCCCCACCCCTGCCGTCGACTGTGAATGTACCCCAACTTTCTGTCCTGGCCTTCTCTCTCTATACGCTATTATTTCGTGACCCCATAGTTTCCCATGAGTTTAATTCTCATCTCTCTATTACCTCCTTATTAAATAAACTGCAGTGGCTTCCTATTGCCTTCAGGAGCAAATACAAAATGCTCTATTTGGCATTCAAAGACCTTCTTAACCTAACCCCTCCTATCTTTCCAGTCTTCATACACTTTACTCCCCAACACATATTCTTCAATCCAGTGACACTGACCTGTTCCATGAATAAGACATTTCATGTCTTGACTCTGGGCATTTTCTCTAACTGTCCCCCTGCCTGGAATACTCTTCTTCCTACACTCCAACTATTGACACCCCTGGCTTCAAGTCCCAAATAAAATTCTGCCTTCTGCAGGAGACCTTCCCTAAATCCTCTTAATTTCAGTGTTTTTCCTCTTTTAATTATTTCCTATATATCTCGTATATAACTTCCTTTGTATATATTTGTTTGTAGTTGTCCCCACCATTAGATTGTAAGTTCCTTGAGGGCAGGGACTATCTTTTGTATCCCCAGTGCTTAGCATAGTACCTGGCACAAAGTAGGCATTTAATAAGTATTTATTGATTGGTTATTACCCTCTCCTTTTTAGCTTTTGATTGTTGTTCAGTCATGTTCAACTCTTTGTGACCCCATTTGGAGTTTTCTTGATAAAGATACTAGAGTAGCTTGCCATTTCTTTCTCCAGCTCATTTTACAGATGAAGAAACTGAGGCAAATAGGTTTAAATGACTTGCCCAAGGTCACACAGCTAGTAAGTATCTGAGGCCAAATTTGAACTCAGGTTTTCCTGACTCTAGGCCCAGCACTCTATCTCCTACCTATCTACTACCACAATATATACTATATATATTGACAAATTCAGAATTGAAACTCCTAGAGGTTAAGTGACTTGCTAAGGGCCATACAGTGAGTAAGTATTAAAGCAGTATTCAATACCACAATGCCCTTCATACAGAGCCACAAAATATGGGTAGACCATAAAAATTAATCAATAGAAGTAAAAAATTCTGTATTCATTGACATTATTAACTTCCATGGCAATTTCAGATTTCAAGACATTTCTAAGGCTCCTTGTAGAACTAGTTGAGTACTAAGTATACCATAAGCCAACATTTCTTTGGAATGACCTTATCCTCTCACATCTCTAGCCATCTATTTTATTTAGGGGCTCTTTCTTAAGAATAAATGAAACAATTACTAAAGGAATCTGGAAGAGATAAAGTAGTGAGTCACCTGTCTCACTAAACTGAATTGTCATTTATGTAATCCCTGAATTTTGGAGTGAAGACCTACAATATCTACTATAAATAAAAAGTATTTTAGTGGGATATAGCTCTTAAATGCAAATTCAATTCCTATGATATCATTCCTTCTGACCAAGAAGAGTTTAAAGATGAAAGTTATGAGTAAATATTAATGGATATCTCATATGGAGTCTATCAATGAAATGATAATCATGTTTCAGAAAATATGTGCAAGGCACATCCTGGTTAAAAAATGCCCATGTGATAACTGGAATTAGAAAGGTTATTTGAATTTAAAGTGACTTTGACTTATAAAGATGTTTTAATGTCTAAAAAAAATTTGTCCATCATTATCCATGATGATGATAGGAAGGTGCCTGAGTGCTATATAGAATCCTGAAAAAGGAAATTTGTTACATTCCTTAGTCATTATTCACATTCTTGTATCTGAGCCTGTGAATTATGTGTACAGGCATTTTGTTATTTTCTGCTGTTTGACTTCTGATCATTTCCCTCATCCAATACATAGTACCTTGCATTTATTGGGTGCCCATTTACTTTTTGATATTCCTTGTTTGGAGCCTGTGACACTATTTAATTGATCAACACACATTTATTAAGCACTTACTATGTACCAGGTAATGTGCTTTGATTCTGGAGCCACAAAAATAAAAACGAACAGAATCTTCACTTAAGGAGTTTACACTCAACCAGGTAATATATTATGTATATAATGTATACTAAATATACTTTGCATATAATGCATATTATATATGATAATATATCAACACATAATGTGTATAATATAGGTATGTAATGTATGCTATATGTACGCATGATAATGTACTATATAATGTATACTATAATGCATATAATATATACGAAGTAGATATTGCACACACACATAATGTATATTATACATGTACTATATAATCTATACTAAGTATACATTGTATATAATATATATAATATGCATATATAATATATCTTATATATAGTAATTATTCTAAGTATATAAAAATATACTCAAGGTAATTTCATGGTGAAGAGGTATATTGCTGTTGTTTTCTTCCTACTCCTTTGTTGTTTTTTTTTTTGGGTCCCTTCCCTGACTTCTTTTCCTTACTCAACCTGTAAATGGATATATTCTCTAAGGCTCAGAGGTCTCTTCTCTTTTCTTTCTCTTTGCTGATTGCCTTGGGAAAATTATCCTATTGTTAGTGGCAATCTCCTTATGGAAGATTCCCAAATCTTCATCCTCCCAGCCATTTCTCACATCCAACTCCCGCATCTCCCAACCCTATAGATCATCAATCTTGCTTTTCCATATAGTGCTACTCCTCGATACTCAGCACAGTGTGATGTGACAGAAAAAGCACAAGATTTCTGGTCAGGTGACCTGGGTTCAAACCTCAGATGTTCATTCTATGAATGAATTTAGGCAAGTCACTTCACCTCTGTGGATATCAGTTTCCTCACCTGAAAATGGGGGGTGGGGATAAGACTAGATGAGCTCCGAGGTCCTTTCCAACTCTCAATCTATGATTCTGTGGTGGTATGATCCTATGATCCTGAGCTGGCGGTGCTGGTTGTCAATGCCTTCCACCAGGCTCTGCTTTACCCATCTGATCTCATTTCTCACTTCTCACTAACAAGAACTTCTATTTTAGCTGGTCCAGTCTTCCTACTTGACCCTCCTCTCTCTCCTTGCCTACATACATACAATACTCGCTTCTGCTTCTGTTTCCTTCCCCTTATCAGAAATGCTATTCCTTCCTTCCTTCTCTTCACCCTCCCTCCCTCCCTCCCTTCCTTCTTCCCTCCTTCCCTTCCTCTCCCTTCCTCCCTCCTTCCCTTCTTTCCTCTTTAATTCATCCCAACCCTACTCATGTTTCAAAACCCACCTCAAGTCATCCCTCCAGCTTTATAGATTTGACTGCATTCCCTTTATAGCCACTTATCTTCTCTGTGAAACTTTTCTTGTTGACTCCAGCCCATACTGGTCTTTCTGTTCCACAGCTTCTTCTGTATTTATTGTCTGCACTGCATAATATTGTTTTGTGATGTGCTGTCTTTTTCTCTGATTGTTTTTGACAATTTAATATTTGATTATGTCATTACGTGATGCTGAAGTATATAAAGACAGGAAAATTTAATTTTTCCTAGCATGTGTGGCATTGCCAGGACAATGTTCCTACTATATGAATTCATAGGCAGTTCACTTTCCATGTGAACATACTTTTAGAGATAAACAGATAGTGAAGACCATGACTGGATTATCTGTAAGAACTCTGACTAGTTCCCAACTCCCTCAACACTCCTCACCTCCAAATTGCCTGAGTTGATCGTGCCATGCTGGGATTACCACCTATTCCTCTTTTACTAGAGGGTCTACTCTCTTCCAGCCACCACTACTGGATTCCTTGTACTCTCTACTGATGCAATGTTTTACTTGCCAACTCCCCAGCTCAACCCAGCAATACTTCAGATGGCATTAGGAAGCTCCTGTGAGCAGAAAGAGGGATCTCTACAGCCATTAGGGCTCAATGGGAGTGACAGAGTCCCTTCTAGAAAGGAGAAATTATAATTTAATGAATACCACTGCATTGTGGATTAAATTGGCTTCCATAGCCTAGATGAAACCTTAACAATTTATGGCATTGTATCTATGGGAATGACTTTAAAACTTTGAGAACACAGCTGTATATTTGTATATATGATAGTTTTGTCCCTTGGTGACCGTAGCCCCAAACTCATCCACTCAGATTCCATCAGGACCTCCCCTTCTCCAAAATGTACCCTAAGACTCCTAGGCTTTGTCCTTAGCCCTGCCACTGAACCCTTAATAACATTAGGCCTTTTCATTCTCCCTAAACCTGAAACCTTCTATATGTGTTGTCTTCAATAAAAATGTTAACTTTCTGAGAGCAGGGACCATCTTGCTTTTCTGTTTGTAGCCTGTGTGCTTAGCATGTCAATTATCCAAAAATTTGTTAGAACTTTCTCTGTCAAAATCATAACAGCTAATAATTTCTTAACTCGCTTTAAAAATGATTTCATGCTTCAAATGGTGGAGGAAGGAATGAGGGGACATTTTATCTGCATATGATTTTTCTAAGTGCTCGTTTTTTATTTAGTTGTTTTTCAGCCACACTCTTCATTTGTTTTTGTTTTTTTGTTTTTTTGGTGGCAAAGATATTAGAGTGGTTTGCCATTTCCTTCTCCAGCTCATTAAACAGATGAGGAAACTAAGGCAAACAGGGTTAAGTGACACAACTAGTAAATGTCTGAGGCTGGATTTGGACTCAGGTCTTTCTGACTCCAGGCTCGGTGCTCTAGCCACTGTGCCACCTATAGACACTGGTTGCTGGGTTGAAAATGGTGATGATCTTGTGGGGAAGTGACCAGTACATCTTAGAATTTGTGATAGAGAAGGGAAAAAAAAGCTTGGCATAGCCTGACATGCATCCTATATTTTGGGAAAGCAGATTTCAAAAGGTATAGAGAAAATATAAGTAGTATGCTCTAAGCTAACATTCTACAGGGGAGCTCTGGAGGAATACAAAGCTCTTCAGAATGACATTCTGAAGGCAGAAAGAAAAACAACTGATGAGTTGGGAAAAGGAGGCATTTTCTAAACATACTGATGTATATGATCTGGGAACTCATCCAGAATTTCAATTTTTAAAAGACATACAGAAAATGGAAGCAGGGTCAGGCAAAGGATGATGAATACAAAAGATAATTCTGCAAGAAGAGCTTCAGGAGAGCCAAGGTCAGAATGATCTGAGGCTTGTAAGGAAAGCTAAGGACAATAAAACTTTTTTTAAAAAAACCTCTGTTGTGGAAAGAGTGAGATCAAGAAAGAGTCATGATATTTGCTCAGGGTAGGTGGGATAATGATAACAGATAATGGAGAGAAGGCTTAACTCTTATTTTGCTTTATTTTACTTGCCAAGAGAATGCTCTTTGATTGTAAAAAAAACAGAACAAAACAGACTAACTGGGAGCTGAGTGCCCAGCTGTCCTTGATGAGTTCAATTCACCAGGATAAGCTAAAGAAAGAACAGGAAAAGAGGCTTGCTGAGCTACTGTCAGTGATCTTTGAAAGATTACAAAGAACCAGAGCAGAATTGCAAGGATGAAGAAGGGAAAATCTTGATCTGTTTTCAAAAAAGAGGAGAGAAATGAATGTGCAAACTATAGGCCAGTGAACTTGACTTCGGTTACTGGTAAAATTCTAGTATGATTTATTTTTTAAAGGACTGGTCAATAAACAACCAGGAAAGAAAGCTGTGATCACAAAGATTTAACATGGCTTTATTAAGAGTAGGTCATGTGCTAGATTAACTGTATTTTCTTTTTTTTCACAGGGTTCCTAGATTGGTCAGTCAGGGGAATGTGGTATATATAGTTTAACCTAGATTTCAGCAAAGCATTTGAAAATGTCTGACACTATAAAATGTGGCTACCTGACCATATAATAAAGTGGATTTACAATTGGTTGAATGACCAAACCCAAAGAGTGGCCATTAATGGTTCAATATTGATTCGAGTTTTTCAGAGATCTGTGCTTGACACTTTGCTATTTACATTTTTTTAATCAATGACTTTGATAAATGAATGCATTGACAGCATTTTTATCAGATGCTACATCTGGGAGGGAGAGTTAACCATTGGATGACCAAGTCAGGATTCAAAAAGATCTTTATAGATTCCAACATTGTGTTGAATTTAGTTTGATGGAATTTAGTGGGCATAAATCCAAAGTTTTATTCTTAGTTTTAAAAATTTGACTTCACAAATACCAGATGGGAGAGGTATGTCTAGATAGCAATTTATCTGAAAAACCTTTGGGGAATTTTATGAGTTCAAGAGGAGTTAACAGTATGACAAGACAACCAAAAAAGATAATGTAGTTTTGGGTTGCATAAACTGAAGCTTAATGTCCAGGATAAGGAAGGTCAGTCTTGCCTGAAGCCTGTCCTGTTTAGCTCACATCTGTAGTATTATGCCACTTCTTAGGAAAGATGTTGATAAATTGACAGATGTCCAGAGGATGTCAACCAGTTTGTTGAAGGACCTTGAGATCACGACATATGTGAATTGGCTGGAGGAATTGATATATTTAGCACACGGAAGAAAAGATCTGGGGAATGGACAGTAACAAGAAAGCTGTTTAAGTATTTGAAGAACTGTCAGTTCTAAATGGGATTGTTCTATGCTCCAGAGGATAGAACAAGAAGCAATAGATATAAATTGCAAAGAGGCCAAATTTAGACTTGACATTAGTAAAATCTTCCTTACAGTTAAAACTGTCCCAAAATGGGAAGGGCTACCTTGGGAAGTAGTGGGTGTCTGCTCACTGGAGCAGATGTTGGCTGCTGCAACAAGCAAATGTTGCCTGACCACTTGCAAGGTATATGATATGGAAGGATGAATGTTTAATTATTAGTTACTGGGCTAGAGAGCCTTCGAGGTACTACATTACACTGAGATGATGTGTTTGGCTCATATTTGTGGAATGATTTATATTTTACCAAGTGCTTTATATACATTTTATCATTTGATTTTCACAACAATACCATGAAGTAGGTAATGCTAAGTATTATCATCCTTGTTTTATAGATGAGGAAACTAAAGATCAAAATGACTAATTCACTTGTGTTAAGTTACATTACTGATAATTGGCAGAATCACAAATCCAGGCCTTCTTTCAAATCCAGTGTTCTCTCTAGTATACTATGCCTGTTGCTTTGATTATTCTATTTCTAGTTAGATTTCATGGGAAGTCCTACTAATTTATACAAATGCTGCACTGGGAAGGGTATTTGGCATGAACTCTTGAGTGATCATCCACAGATTAAAACGAAACTATAAAACTGATCTTCTCAGAGACTTGCTGACACTGAGATTTTGTTCAATTCAATTAAACTATTCAACAGACATTTATTAAGTACCTATGTTGGGTGAGGGGTCATGGCCTAATGGATAGGCAGCCAGACAGAGTCAGGAAGACGTAGGTTCAAGTTCTGCTGCTGACATATACTGGTTAGGTGACCCTTGGAAAGTCATTTAATATCTCAGTGCCCAGTCAACTCTCTAAAACTACAGGTTCATAACAACTGTTGATGCAAAAGACTTTTCCACTTCCCAAACCAACAATCTAGACAAAAAAAAGTTCCAGGCACTGTGATAGGCACTGGCAACATAAAGACAAAAAAAAAATGAAACAATACTTGTCCTCAATGAACTTATACTTTATTGAAGAGGTGGATACAATAGGTATGCAGATAAGTAAATAAAAAGGAAATTTGAGGAAGGAGGGAGTGTTGACAACTGGGGAAGTGAGGGAAGATTTCATGGAGTAGGTGCCACCTGAGCTAAGCCTTGAAAGAACAAATGGATTTTGATGGGCTGAGATGAAGAGGGAATGCTCTGTGTGTGTGTGTGTGTGTGTGTGTGTGTGTGTGTTTGTGTGTGTGTGTGTTAGGACTGGTGTGAGTAAACTCATATCATTGAAAGAAAGCTTGATGAGTTCAAGGAACTTGCTAGGAACATTGCGTGTAGGAAGAGCAGTCATGAGCAATGAAGCTCAAAGGGTTGATTAAAGGCAGATTCTGAAGATATTTATTTGTTAGCCTTAGGATTTATCCTATAAGCAATAGAGAGTCTCTGAAGGTTTTTTAGTAAGAGAATGATATGTCTATCATTGTATATCTTAGGTGTATAGCTTATATCAAGTGTCTATCTTAGGAAGATTTTGGTCACTGTGTGGATTGGAGAGCAGAGAGACTATAGCCAAGGAGACCAGTTAGTAGGTTATTGCAATAAATCCAGGAGAGACATGGCAAGGTCCTCATGGCAGCAGGACCTGTAAGATCTTAGCATGGCGGCAAAGTGAGTAGCAAGAAAGGGAGAAAAGCAAGGGATGGGTTGGAGCTAGGATTTGCAGCTAGTTCCCTGGATGGGTGGGTGAAGGGTTTAGGGGAATGGAAGAGTCAAGAATGACTTTGAGTTTTCATGCTTATGTGTCTGAGATACGGTGGTACCATAAACAAACATAGGGTAGTTGAGGGGACATTTATGACAGAAGATCATGAATTCAGTTTGGGACCTATTGAGGTTAAGATATTTAGCAAGATATTTAGTAAAGATATCCAGCAGATAGTTGGAGATGCAGAAACGGGAGCTCAGAGGAGTGATTAGGGCTCAATATGCTTTTAGCTCCTTTGACTTGAAAAATGTCATAAAACTCTTTGAATCTAGGCTGTCCACAACTATCTCTCTTTCATATCTCTGTTCTACTCATTCCATTCTGCTTAGTAAACACCCACACCTTCATTCTCACCACCTTTATTCTTGCATGTGTAGTTTCTAACAATGTTGAAACCTGTGAAAGCTAGAGGACATGTGGATATAGTCAGGCTGCTGTCTTTTTTTTTTGGCTAGGCAATGGGGTTAAGTGACTTGCCCAGGGTCACAGAGCTAGTAAGTGTTATGTGTTTGAGACCGGATTTGAACTCAGGTCCTCCTGAATCCAGGGCCGGTGCACTATCCACTGTGCCACCTAGCTGCCCCCATAAGATTTTGAGTTTTAAATTTTTCTCCCCTTCCCTCCCCACCTCACTCCCCAAGACAGTGTGCAATCTGATATAGGCTATACATATACATTCCTATTAAACATTTTCACATTAGTCATGTAAGGAAGAATTAGAACCAATAGGAGGAACCACAAGAAAGAGGAAACAAAACAAAACAGAAGGAAAAAAAAAGAGCAAATTGTATACTTTGATCTACATTCAAAATCCATAGTTCTTTCTTTGGATGTGGATAGCATTTTCCATCATGAGAGAAAGTCTCTGTTAAAGAAAATTTTATTTAAAAAAATAGTGATTATACTTTTCTTCTTGTTTGTTTACTTTTATGGTTTCTTTTTCTTTTTAAAAAGTTTATTGATGCCTTTTGTTTAAAAAATCACAGTCATTTCCTATATTCCCTTCCCACAATCTAACCCTTCTTTCTAACAATGAAGAAACAAATAAACAAAACAAACTATATAGTGACTATTTCTGATTGTGCTATCTACCATATTGTATACCTGCTACAACAAAATTTATGGGGAAAAAAGGGAAGCCATCAGTTCAAATTTCCTCATTCATCTTCATTATGAGAATCAGAGGATCCAAATAATATTACCTAAAACTGACTTTCTAAATTCTGAACAGGCACATAAATTATTGCTAATTGCATATTGTTTAATTAATTTATTCATTTTTGGTCCACAAACAGTGATTTCACACAGTGTAGAAAATTTCTCTGCTAATGGATATCAACAACTCATCTACAGCTTACAACCTTAGAGAATTTCCTCGGGGGCCATTGAGAAATTAAGTGGCATGCCGAGTGGACGGTGTGTTTGAAAGGCAGTATTTGAATCCAGGTTTTCCTGACTCGAAAGCTGGCCTTATATCCACAATGTCATTTTGCTAGTACAAATTATGGTAAGATAGAGTCAATTTTTTATATTTTCCACGGTCATTTTAAGTGCATTGGTATTTCATATTTAAAGTCTCAAAGGAAGAAACCCAGGTTATCTATAACTATATGAGCACCAAATCATACTAATTTAAAAAAAATGCAAATTAAAGCAATTCTGAGATTCCACTTCACACCCATCAGAGCAGCAAAGAAGACAAAAAAGGCAAATGATAAAAGTTGGAGGGGATATGAGAAAATAGGCACACTGATAATGCATTGTTGGTAGATCTGTGGATTGGTACAACCATTCTGGAAAACAATTTGGAATTACACACAAAAAGTTACTAAACAGTATGTGCCCTTTGACCCAGCTATTCCACTGCTGGACCTGTACCTGAAAGATAACAATGAAAGAAGAAGTTCTCTCTGTATAAAAATATTTGTAGAAGCTCTTTTTGTGGTGGCAAAAAGCTGGATACTTAAAAAAAGCTGAATACTAAGAGGATGCCTACCGATTAAGAAATTTTTTAATAAGTGGTGGTATATGAATGTGATAGAATACTATTGCTCTGTAAGAAATGTGGAAATTATGTTTAAAATAATGGAAAGGCTTGTATGAATTGATGCAGAGTGAAGTGAACAGAACCAGGAAAAACAATTTATACCATAACATCAACATTATAAAAATAAGGAATTTTGAAAGCTTTTTAAATTGATGAAGAATGAAGTGAGCAAAACTATCAGGACAATTTATACAATAAAAACAACACTGTAAAGAAAAAATAAAATAACTTTGAAAGTGTAAAAACTACGATCAATTCAATGGCCATTCATGACCTCAAAGGACTGATGATGAAACATGCTGTCTCTGAGAGAGAGGTGGTGAGTTTAGGGTACAGAATGAAACGTGGTATACACACACACACACACACACACATATATATATATGTATATTTGTATATAATCATGAGGGAATTTGTTTTGTTTAACTTGCATATTTGTTATAAGACATTTGTTTTCCTCTTCTTATTTTTAATGGCATGGGGGTGGGAAGAAGAGAAAATAGATTTAATTTAAAAAAATAGAGAGGTGGGAGGGTGCTACAGATGTGGAATGTTACATGCACTTTCAGAAGGGGTCAGAGTATTATTAGTTTTGCTTCATTGTTTTACTTTGTTATAAGAGACCTCTCACAGGGTAGAGGAATCCTATAAATTTTTGTAATGTAAAAAATTTCCTTTGATAAAAGTTAAAAATAAAACGTAGAGTATTATTTATAACTATTTTGTACTTTAGCACAATTTGACTTGTAAATGGCTATGGAAGAGTAGATTTGCTTTTATAAAATATTGGTCATAGCTATGATTTAATTAATGTTGAGTCACTGGTCAGAGATACAAATGCTAATTATAACATTGTTCCCATGAGAAAATATGACCCACTCTGTACAATGATCTGATTTATGATGTGATTCCTAGGAATTCATGATGAATAGGATTGGCCAGTTGCCTATAGTTTTTTGCTTTCTTGGCTTTTATTTCTGCATTCAGCCCTAAACACTTTTTTTATCTTCACATTTTCAGTGCTCTTGGGAATGAATTTGTAAAGGAGGTTTTTTTTGTGTTGTTGTTGGCTTGCTTTTCTTCTGGTATAGCGAGGCACACCTACGCTTGATAATTTAATATACCACTAGATATGGTACCCACTATCTACTCTTCCTTAGAGATGGTAGTTTCCTTTAAGTGTAATACTGCCAGGGGTATTAGGGATTGTTTTAGCTATAGCAGATTTAGGGAAAGATGAAAGATAGTCTCCCATACTGGAGCATGAACATGCACACACACACACACACACACACACATACACACACACACACACATTCCCCCAAGAAACTGAAGGTTTTGTGTTGAATTTTGTGCTGGTTGAATCCAGTCTGTTCCTACAATATCAGATCCTTCTTTCTGCCTCTGCGGCCAGACCTCTTTGTTCCTAGCAGCAACTTATGTTTATAATCCAACTTATTGTTACCTCCCATTCACTTGTCAGATCCTTCCATTCCTGCCATTTGACTGCTCCTGCTTTTTCCAGGCTCCCCATGATCATTCTTGTTAAATCCAAAGACCTCTTATTAATTCTCATGCTTTGGCAATATTTGATCTCCTATTTCTGGGTATTTTGTGATGCTGATTTATTGTAGTTTTCTTCCCACCTATGTGACTCATCCTTCTTTGTCTCCTTTACAGGATCATGCACCATGCCTCCTAACCTATACATAAATGCAACTCAGAGCTCCAATTCTGGCATTTTTTCTCTATGCCAGGGATTCTTAACCTTTTTTGTGTCATGGAGTTCTCTGCCAGTCCAGTAAAGTTTATGGATCCCTTCTCAGGGATAGCTGAGAATACCATTTTCAGCTACATCAATAAAATGCAAGGGAGGAGACTTGTTATATTGAACTATGGTTATCAATATTAAAAGACACATTCATGGTATAGTAATATATGTGACTATCAATACATTAAATAATAAGACAATATCTTTAAAACATAAAAAAGGAAAGTTAAAATTTATTTTTTTTAAAGACATCAGTGTGAAGGCTGTTGTTGTTTGACTTTAATAAGAACTTCAAACTGTAGGATGGTTTTTGACAAGGCAACATGCATGTGATATCCAGTTGATTTTCAACTATAACATGATATGAAAATATCTGTGATTTCTATTGGTGACAAAATCATAGATATGACTAATGCTATTACAGTTTATTTCCTAAATTAATAATTGAAGGAAATAAAACATTTTAATTAATGATTAGTGAAAATAAAGATGTAATTTTTTTCCTACCTAAGTTCACAGATGCTGAAATATATTTAGGGACCCCTTGAGGATCAGTGGATGCCAGGTTAAGGACCTCTGCTTTATACTCTCTATTTCTCTTAGTCATCTCATTATCTCCTATGAATCCGACTATCATCTATGATTTTCCAAATCTACATATTCAGTCTTCGTGAATGAATAAATGAATGAAAAAGCATTTATTAAAAATTTTTACTATGTGCCAAGGCAGCTAGGTGGTGCAGTGGATACAGTGCGTGGCCTGAAGTCAGGAAGACTTACCTTCCTGAGCTCAAATCTGACTCAGACACTTCTTAGCTGTGTGACCCTGAGCAAGCCACTTAACCCTGTTTGTAAAACGAGTTGTAGAAGGAAATGGCAAATCACTCTTGCCAAGAAAATGCCAAATGGGGTCATGAAGAGTTAGACATGACTGAAATGGCTGGACAACAACAGTGTGCCAAATACTGCTAAGTATTGGGGATACAAATAGAAAAATTGAGGCAGCTCCCATTCTCAAAGAGTTCTAAGTGGGAGGAGACAAAACATCAAAGAAAGTACAGTTGCAGGGTAGATGGCAAAGCCCAGGGGTCCTATGGGTTATATTAGTAGGTTAGTGAATGTGCTATGGGGAACTGTAAGGGGGAAGGGTGGTTTGGGGCAGGGAAGATTGTAAGCCAATCTTAGGATACGGTGTAAGAGAGATGGTAAGGCTTGGTATTCCTCTATCTCACCAGAAGTATTTGAGTAGGTAATTCTCATCTCATCTAAAGGATTTGAGCCACTCTTCCCAACTGGCTGCCTTATGGGGTCTGTTCCCCAAGAGCAGGGGGAGAAGGGAGGTCAAAGAGGAGACTGTCCCTAGTGGTGGAGGGTCTTCTTGCCACTGGGCTGCACTAGATATTATCTGGGTGAGTGGAGACAAGAATGTGTCCAAAGTGGTCTGGGTATAGTCTTCATCTCTCTCCTGAGTTCCAGTATTGCTTCTTCAGCTGCCTGCTAGACATCTCTACCTGGCTGTCATGTAGATACCTCAAATTCAACCTGTCCAAATCATAACTTATTATTTTTCTCTCTAAATCCACTCTTCCTCCCAACTCTCTCTTTTTCTGACAAGTGCATTGATATCTTTCTAATCACTTAGGTTTGAATCATCCGCAAGGTCTTCCTTTTCCTCCCTGTCCTCACACCACTATCTAATCTGTTGCCAAGTCTTATTGATTTTATCTCATCAACATCTCTCACATTTACTCCCTTCTGTCCACTCAGATCACAAACAACCTAATTTAGGACCTTCTTACCTCCTGTCTATACCATTGTAATAACTTCTTCCCTGGATTCCTGACCTTTTCTCTCCCTTCTCCAATCCACCCTCCACATAGCTGCCAAATTATTATTCCTTAAGCAAAGGGGAGCCCAAGTTTCTCCCTTGCTCAAAAAGTTTCAGTGGCTCCTAGCTGCCTGTAGGATAAATTCAAGCTCTTTTGTTTAACATTTAAAGTCTTTCTCAATCTAAATAAGCTTTAAAGATCCAATGCATAGATATATACATACTTGTATTGGTCAGCATTAAAAATAATATAGATAATAATGAACTCATATTAGATCTTTCCAGATTTCATACTATGATTTTGATACTGAATGCTATTTTTGTGTTGGATTGCACCAATTCAATCTCAATTCAGGATTTAATACCCATATATAGAGCTTTATGATTGTAAAGTATTTTACACAAAAGTCTTTTTTGACCCTCTCAACAACCCTTTTGGGAGAATGGTACTAGTCTAGTTATCTGCATTTTATAGAGGAGGAAAAGGAAGCTCAAAAGGTTAAGTTGCCTGAGTCACACTCCTCTAGTTAGGGGTGAAGTTGTGACTTGAATCTAGTCCTTCTCACTCCAACTCAAGACCTCTTTCAACATGTGAGTGAGAAGAAAAAAATCTTCCTCTCTCCTCTCAAACAGTGGCTCTTCCAAGTGTTCAAAGTTATGCCATCTTGTAATAAGTATCTTAAATGTAAAAGAACTTCAAACAACAATAATGCTTGGGTAATCCAAGAAGCATTAACAGTCTCTTCCTCACCCTCCCTGAAAATGGAAGCATTTATATAACTAATTAGTTTACCATAGTAAATAATCTGCTGACATTTATAAGAAGTATCCCTATTGGAGACTGGAGTCAATATTAGGTTGCACGTAAAACTATAAATAGGACATCTTCAGATGCCAAGCACAGGTTTAAAATATTATGGAAAGTAAGTGAGCTTTGGCTGGTCAAGTGGGGTTTACGTGTCCACTATATACTCGTGTCTGGTTGCTTGACTCATGTTTCACTATAGCCTCAGTGGAAATTTGATGTTTCATTCTGGTTTCCAGCATGACAACTTGGTGGCTATAATTGTCAGGGAAAGAGCCCCTGGAAAAACATGCCCTAAAGGATTAAAAAGCAAATAACTTGTAACAAAAGCAGCTGTGTTGGAAAGAACGCTGCATTTGGAATCAAATGACCTGAGTTTGAATCCCAGTTCTGTCCCTGACTAGCTATACGACCAGAACCGCTCTATGCCTCAGTTTTCCTTTGTGCAATGGGGTTCATAGTGATACCTGCATCATTGGCTTCACAACATTTTTATGAGGGATCAAATGATATGGCAATAATTACTCACATTGTGCTTTAAGAATTACGAAGAACTTTTCTCACTTGATTTAATTCAATAGGAACTTATCAAGAACCTACTAGGTGCCAGGTACTGTGCTCAGCTCAGTGAATACAAAGAAAAAAACAAAACAAAGCATTTCCTGTTCTTAAGGTGCTTACACTTTCATTTTCCTGTAGGGAAGCAATATGTACACAGATAACTACATACGTATGTGTATGTATATACACACACACATACATACACACAGACAAATGAAATATAATTTTGGTTGTGTGTGTGTGTGTGTGTGTGTGTGAAACTAACAACTGGAATGATAAGGAAAGGTCTCATGTGTGAAGTGGCACCTAAGGAGTTAGAAATTCTAAAAGTTGAAGGTGAGGAGGAAGAGCATTCCAGGCATGGGGCACAGCCTATGCAAAGGTATGTAGGCAGGAGATGGAATGTTGTGTATGAAGGAACAGACCAGTTTGGTTGGAATGTAGAGTATGTGAGGGGGAGGAATGTGAAATCAGTTTAGAAAGAGAGGCTGGAGCCAGATTGTTAAAGGGCTTTAAATGCCAAACAGAGGGGTTTGTATTTTATCCTAGAGGCAATGGGGGGAGGGAGACCCTAAAGCTTCATGTACTCTCTGCTCTGCAATTTTCACTTAGCAGCTGTTTGGAGGCTGGTTTAGAGATGGGAGAGACTGGAGGTTGGAAAATCAATTAATTAGGCAGCTTTTGCAATAGTCCAGGTGAAGTGACGAGGGCCTGATCTAGGATGGAGGATGTGTGAGGGGAGGGAGAAGATGGATGCAAGAGATGTTACAGAGGCAGAATTGACATGAGTTAGCAACTGATTGGCTATGAAGTATTGGAAAGGGTCAAGAATCCAGGTTGTGAACCTAGGCTGACTAGGAGAACAGTGGCACCCTCAGCAGAAAGAGGAAAGCTAAGGAGAATGGTTGGCTTAGGAGGAAGGATAATGAATTCTATTTCAAATATGTAGAGTTTGAGATGCCTAAAGGATATCCAGGTGGAGATGACCAGATGTATGTAAAGCATAATAGAAATATTACCTATGATTCATTGACACAAATTGATAGATCCAGTTGTACCAATTCAGCAGTTACCAAAAGATATAATCCCTGCTTTCATGAAGTTTACGGTCTAGAACAGGGAGTCCCAGCTTTTTGGGACAAGTGGACCTCTTTTTTATATAAAAAAATTCCATGGCCCTTCAGATAATAGTACTTGTACTGCTAAGAATCTGTTGGTTGAGAAAATTTATGTTTGGTAGCAGAACTTTTTCTTTTAGCAAAAATCTAAATGGAAACAAAATGCCTATTGGAGAATTATTGAATGAATTGTAGGTATGAACACAAGCAATACAGCATTTTAAGAAATGACTAATAGGAGCAGCTAGGTGGCACAGTGGATAGAGTACCAGCTCTGGAGTCAGGAGTACCTGAATTCAAATCCGCCCTCAGACATTTGACATTTATTAGCTATGGGATCCTGGGCAAGTCACTTGTCCCTGATCACCTCAACAAAAAAAAAAAAAAAAAAAGATAAGCATTCAGAGAGAACTAAGTAGAACCAGAGGGACAATTTGTACAAGTGACTAAAATAAGCATAAAATAATATAAGACTCAAAAGAAGCCAAACTCTGATTAATTATAATAACCCATCTCAGACCCAAAGAACAGAGGATGAACCATTATCCCTGTATTGTTATTCTCTTTGTAGAGAGATGGGGGATTATACCCCTGAAATGTGGTTTATGGTGTCTGATATAGTCTCTGTTAGCCGGTTTTGCTTTATTCTGTATTATAAGGGAGGGTTTAATGTTGGGGCTGCTTATCAGGAAATGATTGGGGTTAAGAACAAACATCAATGGTTTTTTTTCGTGAAAAAAAATGCGTGGCTAGACATGGACCTCTTACAATAACTCTGCAGCACCCCAGAGATAAATAGCCCACAGATTGGAAACCACTGGTTTAGTAGACTGACTATAAACTAAGCAAGTAACTCCTTTACATGACTACATGTAAGGGAGTTTACTTCTTAAAGCTTTAGTTTCTTCATTTATAAATTAGGGAAATGATGTCTGTGCTATTTATCACATCAGGTTTCTATAAAGAAAGTAGTTATACAAGAGTGAGTTGAGTATGAGAAATATGAGAAAAATGGATTTTTACCAATACCCCACATTTTATTAATAAAAGTTTTAACTCATTGCAGCTAAGACAATTTGAAGAGGTTGGACAGCACATGAAAACACCTGACACCCTAAATAATGGAATAGTCATATTATAGAATCATAGAATCTCATAGTGGAAATGGACTTCAGAATTCAACTAGTTCCTGACAAGTGGACATTCTGTTTTTACTTAAAGACACCAGTGAAGGGGTATATAGTAATTCTGGGAATGGATTATTACATCCTGGTTACCTACCTTCTAATAAGCTCCAGTTTATCAATGTCCTTCCTAAGATGTGGTGCTCAAAACTGAGCACATTAATCTGGATGTGGTCTGACCAAGGCACAACCAACAAACATTTAAGTAAAGTATACCTATGTTATCACCTCCCTAGTCCTGGATACTGTCTCTCTTCATTCAGCCTAAAATATTATTAGCTTTTTCAGCTGTTATGTCACACAGTTGACTTATATTGATCACAAGGTCCACTAAACTTCTAGATCTTTATCAGATAAACTTCTATCTAGCCACACTTTCCTCATTTTGTCCTTGTGAAAGTGATTCTTTAAACTCAGGTGTTAGAAATTTATCCCTACTAAGTTTCAGTCTTGTGTTCTAGTCAGGCAACTTCTTTTGGGAGGTGGATTCTCTCAAGCATGGCATTAGCCATTTTTTTTTCACCTTTGTGTCATCTGCAAATTTGATAAGTCTTCTAGCTATGCCTTTATCCAAATCACCAATAAAACGTTAAACAGCAAATGGCCAAGAACAGACCTTTGGGGTACTCCATTAGAGATTTCCTTACAAGGTGAAATCAATCCACTAATGACTACTCTTTGGGTCTGGTCATTCAACCAGTTGCATATTCACCTAACTATGCCATCATATAGCCCATACTCACCTTCCTTTCCCCAGGAATAGCAACAAAGTCCATCAGGGGATAGGGAAATGTTAAACAAATTGTGGCACATGAATGTAACAGGAATATTACTGTGCAGTAAGAAATGATGAGTATGATAAATACAGAGAAGCATGGAAAGACTTCTAAGAACTAATGCAAAGTAAAGTAAGCAGAATTAGGAAAACAATATATACTATGTTCACAACAATGCAGATGAAAAGAACAATAAGAACAACACTAACAATAAAACAATGGAAACTGCGGTGAAATTATGATGATATTTGTCCCCAAAGAAGAGATATGAGAAGATACCTCCTTTGTTTTCTTTGCAGAAGTGTGTGTCCATAGCTGAGGAATGCTGCATTTATAGGATCAGACTTTTTATATATATTGGTTAGTTTTGAATATTTTTTCTTTTTTTTAAACTTTATTATAAAGCATGGCTCTTGTGGAGGAGATAAGAAAAAGCAATAGAAAATGTAGGCAATAAAAAAACAAAAGACATCAACAAAATTTCATTATTAAATAAATTGAATTTTTAAAATCTCTGCTAAAATGTAAATAAATTATACCTACTATAGTCCCTGATCTGCCAAAGTAATAACCTTAACAAAAAAGGAACTGTAGTCATAGACATCTGGCCTATTTGATGAGTGTGAGATTCACCTTCTTCAGAAGTGTATCTCAGAAATGGCAGAAGTAATGGCAAGGTGGGAGAAATACCAAGAGATTTGAATTTCTAAGTTAATTATCAAATGAAATAATATTTGTAAAGAACTTAGCACAGGGCCTAGCAGATATTTAATAAATACTTGTTCCCTCCCTTCTTATGATTAATCCTTTTACTTTGAGCCTTGTGACTAGGAGAAATGGAAGACTAGCCACCCATATCCAGGAATTAAGTGGAACATGGAAAAGGGAATGGGGATAATGACTGAGATTTGGTGCTTCAAAGTTATCAATTGGTTTATGTATACTGTTTATTTGAGGATAACTGTAGCTCTTTGAGTTAAGTCAAATACCTTCCTCCCCACCAAGGATTGTTTGCATATCAGTTGAAATAGAAATGTGGTTTCTCTCCTAGTCCTTTAATTTAATAGCTCCTCCACCCAATGCTGGGAAAGTCCTCCCACTCAGCAAGAGGACTGCTGTAGCTCATCAGAAAGTGGTGACATCATCTAGAAGTCATTACCTGGAATTCCTTGTCTTCTTGGGCATCTATGGCATGGCATCATCCAGGAATACAGCCTATTGAGTTCAATTATCTTAAAATCTCTCCAAACTGATATTGTGATATTTAAAGTTACTGGTTCAGGTAGTTGCTGTTTGTTTCACTTAGCAGTAGGCAGGTATCTCAAACCTCTCTGGGAAATCAGGGTGTTTAATGAGAGATTTTGAAATCTGGAACCCACATTTTATGCCATATTGGGCTAGGTAGATTTCTTAGGTTCCTGTGATGAATCTGACCCAACCCCAGCTACTGTAATAAACTCCTGTATGCTTACCTTGCCAAGAGCTCATCTTTCTGCATCACCCTGGTTAGAGCAAAGAGCCTTATCTTCTGAGTCCTCTCTCCAACCCACTTTTTACTAGAAATAAAATAGCTGTTCAGCTCTGGCTAGTCTTCAGGGAGAAGAGAAAGGAAGGAGAGGCAGAACAAGAAGGATGGCCAATTCAATTGGGATGGGACCTGCATAGGCAGAACCTGCTGCTACCTATGGGATAGGATATAACTGGCATTGAGTTGCCTGACTTCCCTTAGCTAGTCTTTCACTGGACTGCTGTGGTACCTGAAATCACCACCATTAGGGTCTCTCCTTCAAGTGAAGTCTCTTTTTCCAGAAAGTTCCTATTAATATGCAAGTATGTTTCTGGGAGTGGTAACACATTAACCAGTTAGCACGTATGATCTCACTAGTAGAGATCAGGCTCTGCTAGAATAGGTTTCCAAATCGTCATTCAGTTAACAAACATTTATTAAGAGCCTACTACTATGAGCCAGGCATTGCGCTAAGCACTGAAGATCCAAAGAAGGGCAAAAAACCAAAACCAAACTAAACCCCAAACACTTGATCCCTTCTCTCAAGGAGCTCACAGTCTAATGGGAATGACAACATGGAAACAATTATGTACATACAAGACATATACAGGGTAAAGAGGAGGTCATCTAAGAGGGAAGGTACTAGCAGTGGGGGATGGGGGAGAATTTCAAGTGGAGAAATGGGAAAGGCCTCCAGGAGGTGAGATTTGAGATAAGTCTTGAAGGAAGCCAGGGAAGCCACAAGGTAAAGGGAGGGAGGGAAGAATGCAGAGAGAGTGTAGGAGTAGGAGAAAGAGAGAGAGAGGGAGATAGATAGATAGATAGATAGATAGATAGATAGATAGAGAGAGAGAGAGAAGGAGGAGGAGGAGGAAGAGAAGAAGAAGAAGAAGAAGAAGAAGAAGAGGAAGGAGAAGGAGGAGAAGGAGAAGGAGGAGAAGGAGAAGGCAGAGAGAGTGGAGGAGTGGGGGGAGGGAGGGAGAGAAGGACAGAGAGACAGAGAGAGAGAGAGAGATAGAGAGAGAGAGAGAGCATTCTAGGCGTGAGACACATCCAGTGAAAAGCTATGGAGTTGGGAGATGGAGAATCATGTGCAAGGAATAGCAAGAAGGCTATTGTCAACAGATTATAAAGTCTATTGGGGGTAATAAAATATGAAAAGTGTGAAGAAGTAGGAAGGAGTTAGGTTGTAAAGGTCTTTATAACCCAAATATATATATATATATATGTATATACATATATGATAAGCCAAATATGTGTGTATGTATGTGTATATATACATGCATACACATACACACATATATGTATGTAGATATATGTACGTATATGGTATGTATAGTCAGTAGTGTGATGGAGCAAGCTTGTTATGAGAGCCAATTGTTCAATTTTCAGTGTCAGCTTTTATACTTCAGAAAGCAGGAAATGCTATAAATCAGGGTTTGATGTTTTGTTGATTGAATAGAAAATGGAAAAATGTTAACAAAGGTTAAACTTAAAAGTGTAAAATGTATATTCCCCCCACCCCCATGGAGAGCCAGTTATTAAACATTTGACAGCACATCCCGTAATGGGAGGGAATCAAAGACAGAGGCACTAGCAGTGATGGAAACCAGGAAAGGGCTTTGCAGAAGTTGGAATTAGATATAAATCTTTAAGGAAGCTGAGAAGCTAGTAAGCAGAGGTGAGGATGGAGAGCACTCCAAGTATGGCGGACAGCCAGTGAAAAGGCTTGGAGTTGAGAGATGGAGAGTCATGTGCACAGAACAACAAAGAGGCCAGAGTCACTGGATTGCAGAGTATTCAGAGTTGAGTAATTTCTGATGTGAGAAGACTGAAAAGGTAGGAAAAGGCTGGGTTGTGAAGGGCTTTAAAACTTAAACAGAAGTCAATATTGATAGGGGTTACAAAATAATAAGGGGTAGCTAGGTAGTGCAGTGAATAGAGTGCTGGGCCTGGAGTCAGGAAGACTCATCTTTCTGAGTTCAATTCTGGCTTCAGACACTTGCTAGCTGTGTAACCCTGGGTAAGTCACTTACCCCTGTTTGTCTCAGTTTTCTCATCTGTAAAATGAGCTGGAGAAGGAAATAGCAAGCTACTCTAGTATCTTTGGCAAGAAAACTTCAAATGGGGTCTTGAAGAGTCAGACACAACTGAACAACAACCATAAAAAAATATTTCCAGAGAACTTTAGGTTTTATAAAGTTATTTCCTCATAATTTTGTGAGGTAAGTAGTACAAGTATTATCTCTATTTTATAGAAGAGGAAACTGAGGTCTAAAGAGAGTTCAGGTGATTTGCCTAAGATCACATAGCTAATTAAGTTTGGAGTTGGGATTTGAACCCATATCTTCTGATTCTGAGAAAAGTACAGTGTCTAGAAAGATTCAGAATTTTGGAATCTCCTGGGCAGTCAGGGACAATTTTAAAGCATTGGATGTCTTTTTGTTGTTGTTCAGTTATTTCAGTCATGTTACACTCTTTGTGACCTAATTTGGGGTTTTCTTGCCAAAGATACTGGAGTAGTTTGTCATTTCCTTCTCCAACGCATTTTATAGATGAGGAAACTGAGGCAAACAGTGTTCAGTGACTTGCCCAGGGTCACACAGTTAGTCTGTGTTCGAGGCCAGATTTGAACTCAGGAAGATGAGTCTTCCTGACTCCAGGTCTGGCACTGTATATAATGTGTCCTAGCTGCCGTTGGATGTCTTAAAGGGTACCAAAAAGGGATGCCAGAGAGAGGGCTCTGAGGACACATTTTGCCTTTTTCTTTCTTAGGTATAGCCCTGAGGAATTGTAGTGAATGTAATGTGGGTGTTATGGAAAGAATACTGGACTGAGAGTCAGGAGACCATAACTTTATTCCCAGATGTGCCACTAACTAGTTATATGATTTTGGTTAGGGAATTCAACTCTCTGAGCCTCAGTTTCCTTTTTGATAAAATGAGGAAAACACTTTTACTACATACCTCACCCAGTTGTAAAGAGGATCAGAAGCATAAACTCATGGGTTAGATTTTAGAGGTCATCTGTTCTAGCCTAAATTTACAGATAGGGAAACTGAAGATTGTCAAAGCTAAGTGACTTGCCCAAAGTCACACAGATAGTAAGTGACTGAGGTGGGGTTGGAGTATGATTAATAATAATAATAATGATAATAATGATAATAATAATGATGATATTAAGTGAGAGATGTCATGATATAGTGGCTTGAGAACTGGCCTCAGAGCCAGGAAGACCTGGGTTAAAGTTTCACCTCTGGCAGTTATTGGCTGTGTGACATTGGGTAGATCAATTAACCTTTCTGTATGCTAGGCCAATGGCTTCCACCTTTTTGCATCATCAGTACCATCAGTAAAAATGTTTGAGCATGCACCTCCAATCTATGTATATTTATTATTTATAAGGTAAATGTGTAAAATTGTAAATTGTGTAAATTTACTTATTTATAAGTTGCATACTTGTATTGCTGTACTAAGAATGACAGATATAAAAAATAACATATGACCCTAGAGTCAACAGGGAGTCATTAGAGTTTACTGAAGAATGAACTGACATGGACAGTCCAAAAAAAATCATTTTGGTAGTTTTGGGGATGACCACAGTGGGGAGAGGCTTTTGGCAGAGAAACCAATGAGGAGACTATTGCAATAATCTAGGCCAGAGGTGACAAAGGCCTGAACATGTGTGATGGTTGTGTGAGTAGTGAAAAGGGGACAAAGGTGAGAGGTATAGCTAGGACTAACACAATCTGGCAACTGATTGAATATGTGGGATGGGGAAGAGGCAGGTGTCAAAGATGAAACTAAGGTTGTGAAAACCTGGGTGACCAGAAGGATGAATAAGGAAGGGGGGGGGGGGGGGGGGGAGATAATGTCATGACACCTGCCATCCAGATCACAAGCCCGCCATGACAACTCATCCTGTTGCACCCAAGACAGAGTGGGGCAAGGCTCTTACTCTCCTATCATTGTCCTGGATCATAGAGCTCACCTTCTGAAGAAGCCTTACTATAGCCATGAGGTAAACTAGGGCAGGGGGTGGGAGAGAGCACCTGTAGAGTTGCTGTAGGTAGAAGTTAGTAGTTTACTTCCCTAAAGGAAACAACAAAGGAAAGACTGTTGAAGGTAAGTAGATGGTATTATGTGGGGGACCAAGCCCACTGATTGGCTAATATAGCAAGTGTTGTATGTAATTGTTTGATCACAGAAAGGCTGAGCCAGACTAGGTCCTGGACCCCACATTGTAGACCACGGGTCTAGGCAGCTCTCTAAGACTCAAAGGTACCAATGTGCATTGGTAGAGATTTTCCTCATTCTTGAGTTGTGTCAGTGAAACCACAAATGCAGTCCTTATCCCTTTATCAATAATAGCTTACATTTCTATAGTGCTTTAAGATTTATAAAGCATTACCATCACGAGGCCTATGAAATACATTCCAGGATGCTCAGTATAGTTTTATGCCTCCCTTTTTCCTTAAATCCTGGATCTAGAATTGTAAGGGACTGTAATTGTTTGTATATCCACTCATACTTGGTAATCTCATAATTTCAATAAGTTCAATGATCATCTCATTCACTTGATTCCCAGACATTGGCAAGCACAGGATATGCCAAGTCTACACTCTACATAGGCCTATGTTCTCGAATCTACAGTATATATTTCAGCCCTGCACTGTCTCGCTCTCGCTCTCTCTCGATCTTCAGTCCTACATCACCCATTGCCTATTGGACATTTCCAATTGGATGTCCTATAGATTATCTCAAATGCAACATCTCAAAGAAGATTCCTTATTGTTCTCCCTAACCTAAATCTTCTTCCAAACTTCCTTATTTCTGCTAAGCACATCACTTATTATTTTGATCACCCAGCTTTGAAACTTCTGAGAAAATATCAATTCTTCCCTTTCTCTCACCCCTTCCCTACCTCCTCACAACCAATCCATTGCCAAGTCTTGTTTCTATCTTTACAACTTTTACATCCATCTTCTTCTCTCTATTGACATAGCCACCACTAGGCCCTCATTATCTTTCATCTGGACTGCTATAAGAGACCTCTGACCTGGCCTCTCCTCTACCATTCTCTCTCCTGTCCAGTCCATCCCCCCCCATAGCTGCCAAATTAAGATTGCTAAAGCACAGGTCTGACCACACCAGTTTCTTACTCAGGAAGCTTTGTCAGCTTCTTCTTGCTTCAATGATAAATCCAAAGTCTTCTGAATGGCATTTAAAGTCCTTCACAATCTGGTTACAACCTACCTTTTCAAGATGATTACACATTACTCTCCTTCACACTCATTCTCTTCCAGCAAACTTGATCTCCTTATTCCTCCTTAGAGAGGACATTTCATTTTCCTCCTCCATGACTTTGCAAAGGCTGGCTTCCCGAGCCTGGAATGCACTGCCCCCTCATCTCTGCCTCATATAATCCTGAGCTTCCTTTAAATATCATCTCAAGTGATACTTTCCTATATGAAGCTTTTCTTTCCCAATCCCCGTGAAGTTAGTGCTTCCTGACTGGGAATTATTGTGTATTCTCTTCTTTGTATACTTGCACCTAATAGAATGAAAGCTCATAGAGGGAAGCAACTTTTATTTTTGTATCCTCATCACCCAGCACAGTGCCTGGCATGTAGTAGACAATAAAACCTTGTAGTGTCACTGAGTTCTTCTTTTAAAAATTCTGCTGATGAAAACAATAATAAAAATAGATAATATTTACATAGCATATCCATTTAAGGTATATAGATCAGCTTACAAGCTTGTTTTTCATTTGATCTTCACACTAATCTTGTGAAATAGATATTATTATCCCCCTTTTACAGATAAAAAACTGAGGCTCATTGAAGTTAAATTATTTGGCCAGACATCACAAAGCTCTTAAGCATCTGAGGCAAGATTTAGGGCCTCAAGTCAGGCATCTGGGATACATTCTGTATATTCAAAGAAGAAGGTAGAAAGGTCTTAGGAAATATAGGCATAGTTTGAGCTCAATTTGACATACTAAAGAATGAAGACTACAAGCTATTCCTTTATCTTTTAAGAACAATTTTTAGCTCTTCTCAGCAATGCAAGGATCTGAGACATCTCCAAAAGTCTCATGATGGAAAATGCTATCCACATCCAGAGAAAGAATTATGGAGTTTGAATGCCGATTGAAGCATACTACTTGCTTTTTTTTCTTCTGTTTTGTTTTGTTTCTTCTTTCTTGTGGTTTCTCCTGTTGGTTCTAATTCTTCTTTACAACATGACTAATGTGAAAATATGTTTAATAGGAATGTATATGTAGAGGCTATATCAGACTGTAAGCTGTCTTGGGAAGGGAGATGGAGAATATTTAAAATTCAAAAGCTTATGGAAGTGATTGTTGCAAACTAAAAATAAATTAATTAATTAAAAAAAGAACCATCAGTTCTTTTACTGATTAACAAATATTTATTAAGTGACTACTAAGTTCTATATCAGCTAAATGGCTCAATGGATAAAGTACTGAACCTGGAGTCAGGAAGACTCATCTTCCTGAGTTCAAATTTGGCCTCAGACACTTACTAGCTATGTGACCCTGGGCAAGTCACTTAACCCTGTTTGCCTCAGTTCCCTCACGTGTAAAATGAACTGCAGAAGGGAAATGTCAAAACACTCCAATATCTTTGCTAAGAAAATCCCAAATGAGGTCACTAGGAGTCAGACATGACTGAACAACAACAATAAGTTCTGGGAACTATTCTAGGTGCTGAGCATACACATAAAAAATAAAAATTAAACAGTCCCTGACCTTAAGGAACTTACATTATATCAGATTAAAATGAATATGCATTTGTCTATCCAAATCTGTTTGTTTCTTTGTCTCTCTCTTAAAAATCATATTTTTTCTAATTCTTTTATATAGTTATATATGTGGACATAGAATAAATACAAAACAAATGCAAGGTAGTTTAGGGAGAGAGGGACCTAGCAGCTACAAGACCATAGGACCACAGATGTAGAATTTGAGCATCTTCCAGAATTTACCATTTTATCCACAGGTCCATTATTTCAAATGCCAATCCCTAGTTACAGGAAGTGCTTCTAATTAGAGTTAATCAACTTAAGATCTAATGTTACCATTAAATAATTGGAAGTAATTACAATACCTCACATTGATTCAGTGCTTTCCAGTTACAGATCACTTTTGTATGCATTACTTTATTTGATTCTCATAATATCCAGAGTAGGGAATTTGAACTCAGATCTTCAAATCTAGTGCTCTTTCTATATGTCAGGTTAACATAAGATTTGTTAAATTAAACAGCTTAAATAAGTATTTATTGAATACTTACTATGTGCCAGGAATTGTACTAAAGGCCAGGGATACAGAAAGCAAAAACATGGTCTCTGCCCTCAAGGAATTCATATACTAATGAAATAATTGGTTATTTGGGATTTTGCTGGACAATTGGTTCAAAACTATTTTGTTGGGACCAGAATAGTCTCTTTGAGTTCCACTAGTCTGCTGCTTCCCCAGATGGAATATTCATGGAATGCAGGAGAGGCCTGAATGTGATCAGTCTCTGGCTCAGTGTTCCAGGATGCCATTTGGAATCCCTTTACTCTGGAATATGCTAATTTTTCCTCAGCTGTAATTAACTCCCTCCATCAGAAGTTGATTGAGGCAAGGCTGGGTTGGTAAGCCTCCTCATCTCCTCCCAATCTTTTCTAGTCTCTGAGAAGAGGATCGGCTCCTAATTCCCTAAACCAAATTAGGACACATTTGTTGAAAAGTTTTATTTCCTAAAGAACTGATATATGAAACTATGTATTGTATTGATTCATATATATATATATATCTGTGTAAAATGTTGGCCTTCTCTAGTGTGAGGTTGGGAAGAAGGGGGGTAAACAGCTTGGAACTCACATGTAACAAAAAAAAAATTTAAAAAGATCAAAAATAAAATAAAAAAATAAAAGCAAAAAGAAGTTATATTTCCTTTATGGCTATAGTTTTCTAAGGACATCTGCTTGAGGCAGGATTTGAATCATTTTATGGATTATATGTGGTTGTTCTTCTGATAAATACCAACACACCCTACCAAGGTTCAAGAAGTGTTAAGTACTGAGTAGGTGTGTAGCATCCACAGCATGTCCTGCCATTGTCCAACTATCATCTATTCTAGACCAATGATTCTCAAACTTTTTGTTCTCATGATACCTAGGATTAAAATTTTTTTGAATAATATTTTATTTTTTCCAATTACATGTAAAATTTTTTTTGAGTTCCAAATTCTCTCTCTTTCCTTCCCTTCTCCCCTCCCTGAATACCTTTATACTCTCAAAAATTATTGAGGAACTCCCCTACCTGCCCAAGAGCTTTTTTTATTATGTCAATTGATACTTACCATATTAGAGATTAAAATGTCTTATTATTATTAAAATAGCTTTTTACCTAATGGACATGTGAAAGAGTCTTGGGGACTCTCTGGGGTTCCCAGACCACACTTTGAGAATGGCTAGTCGAGATCATGTCTCCCCACAAGAAATGACATGAGAGACTTTGCTAAATGTTTTGCTGAAATTTAGGTCTCTAGCATTCTTATTTAGTAACACTATTAAAAAAAAAGTTTAGTCTGGGTGGGCTTGTCTTTGATCACATCTTGCTGTCTCCTTATGATCACTGGCCTACTTTTCTAGATCTTGACTAACTCTCTCATCCCTTAAAAACTTATGTTCTACCACATTACACCTATCAGATTGGCTAACATGACAAAACAGGAAAATGATAAATGTTGGAGAAGATGTGGGAAAATTGGAACACTAATGCATTGTTGGTGGAGTTGTGAACTGATCCAGTTATTTTGGAGAGCAATTTGGAACTATGCCCAAAGGGCTATAAAACGTGCATACCCTTTGACTCAGCTGTAGGGCTGTATCCCAGATATCATAAAAATGGGAAAAGGGCCCACATGTACAAAAATATTTATAGCAGCTCTTCCTGTGGGGGCAAAGAAGTAGAAATTGAGGGGATGCCCATCAATTGGGGAACGTTTGAACAAGTTGTGGTATATATATATATATATATATATTTATATATAATGGAATACTATTGTGTTATAAGAAATGATGAGCAAGTGAACTTCAGAAAAACCTGGAAAGATTTGTATGGACTGATGCTGAGAGAAGTAAGCAGAACCAGGAGAACATTGTTCACAGTAACAGCCATGTTGTTTGATGACTAACTTTGATAGGCTTAGCTCTTCTCAGCAATGCAAGGATCTAAGAAATCTCCAAAAGTCTCATGATGAAAAATGCTATCCACATCAAGAGAAATAACTATGGAGTTTGAATGCAGATAGAAGCATACTATTTGCTTTGTTTTTTTTCTTCCATTTTGTTTTGTTTATTCTTTCTTGTGCTTCCTCCTATTAGTTCTAATTTTTCTTTACAACATGACTAATGTGAAAATTTTAAAAAACGCATATGTTCCATATTATTGTGTTATAAGAAATGACAAGCGGAATGGTTTCAGAAAAACCTGGAGATACTTACATGAACTGATGCAAAGTGAAGTGAGTAGAACCAGGAGAACATTGTACATAGTAACAGCAATAGTTCATGATGAAGAATTGTGAATGACTTACTTAGTCTCAGTAATACAATGATGCAAGACAATCCCAAAGGACTTATGATGAAAAAATGCTATCTGCCTCCAGAGAAAGAATTGAGGTTGTCTGAATACAGACTCAATCATACTATTTTTCACTTTCTTTTCTTTTTTTGAGTCTTCTTATACAAAATGACCAATATGGAAATGTTTTACATGCTTGTCCATTATAACTGTATCAGATTGCTTACTGTCTCAGGAAGGGTGGATGAAAAGGAGGGAGGGATAGAATTTGGAACTCAAAACTTTAAAAAAAGTTAAAAATTGTTTTTACATGTAATTGGGGAAAAATAAAATATCATTTTAAAAATATATATATATTCTAGAATTTTGCCAGAAATCAGTCAAGCTCATTAGCCAAGATTCTACTCTTCACTTTTTGGAAAATTGGGACATTTAATCTTTTAGTTATGCCCATCTCCCTATTCTCTGTTATCACCTTAAAAAACCAACTTATTTTTGTTGATTTATATTTACATATCATAATTTCTGCTTACATCCCTCCCCTTCCCTAGTGAGCTATCCCTTGTAACCAAAATTTTGAAAGAAAGAACAAAAAACAGGTCAGCAAAACCAACCCACACATCAATTGTGTCTGATGGTATATACAACATTCACACTCCTGGTCCCCTGCCTCTGCAAACAACTCTATTATATTTCAGAAATCACTGATGATGGTTCAGCAATCACATCTTCCCTTTCATTTAGTACCTTTTGATGTGGTTATTAAGAAGCTGCTGACTTTAACTCATTGAGAATAGCTCTCATCTCATCACACTATCTTCCTTCTTAGCTATTTTCATTGTCATTTCCAGGCCTTAGGAATCATTGTCCTACCCTTGATTCAATCTATCATACCACACAGCATGATGTATTGAAAACTATACTGGACTTTGAGTCAGAGGATCTGGGTTCTAATGTGAATTCTAATATTTCTTGGGTTTGTGGCTATCAGTGACTATTTAACCTTCTCAAGCCTCAGTTTCTTCATCTATGTATGGGGCGGGGGGGGAGGGTGCTGGGCTTGAGGTTCCTTTCCAATTCTAAACCCTATGACAATATAGTCTACTATGCTATATTCTCCTCTGCTCTTCAATTTTCTATACTATTATGAAACAAGCAGGAGAAAGTGCCAAATGACTGCCTGAGTCTGCTATTTTGAATCAGGTGGAGCAGCAACAAATATTGTTAGTGAAGTCATCAGGAAATAATGCACAGTCCTTAAATAACCTTTGTCATTGAGAACATATCAGAAAGCTCTCTTAAAGAAGCAGTGATGAGGGAAAGATTACAGTTTATGGGTCTCTTGTGAAATGAAATTATCTGAGGTAGAGGTGTGAAAGTTATATATGGGGCCTTGTTGCTTATCTTTTTTTGAGGTCTGTGCTACGTGATTACAGCAGGAATCTAAGTACTCCCTGGAGCATGCTGTGGCTGTGTCTTTTCTCAGAGAACATATTTACACTAGTATTGGTCAACAAGCACTTTTAAAGGGACTACTGAGTACCAAATGAAACAAGTCCCTGACCTCAAGGAGATTATATTATACTTTGTTGTTGTTATTTAATTGTTCTTGACCGTTTGTGACCCCATTTGGGGTTTTCTTGGCAAAGAAACTGGAGTGGTTTGCTATTTCCTTCCCTAGCTCATTTTACAGATGGGAGAACTAAGGCAAACAAAATTAAGGGTCTTGCCCAGGGTCACAAAGCTAACAAGTATATGAGGTTGGATTTGAACTCAGGTCCTTCTGATTCCAGGCTCAGTACTCTATCTGCTGTACCACCTAATTACCCCTTTACATTTTATGAGGGGAGATAAAATGTACATATGTGTATATATACACATACATGTGTGTATAATGTACACAGGACACACACATGTATGTCTATATGACTATACACATAACACATACACAGATGTATATACACTGTACATACATGTACACATGTGTGTATATGTATACATACACTTATGTATGTACATTTTGTCTCCCCCAATAAAATGTAAAGGGGCAGCTAGGTGGTGCAGTGGATAGAGTGCTGGGCCTGGATTCAGGAAGACTCATCTTCCTGAGTTCAAATCTGGCCTCAGACATTTACTAGCTGTGTGATCCTGGGCAAGTCACTTAATGCTGTTTGCCTCAGTTCCCTCATGTGTAAAATGAGCTGCAGAAGGGAATTGGCAGACCATTCCAGTCTCTTTGCCAAAAAAACCCCAAATGGGATCATGAAGAGTCAGTCACAACTGAACAACAACAACAATTTAAAAAAAGATAATTTTTTGGGGGGAGGAGAGGGCATCAGCACCTTTAATTCAGATATTACCATGTTAAATTTGGCACCTGAGAGCCCCCTTACCTCTCCCCCTCTTCTCCAAAGGTTATTCCAAACATAGAGTTACTGAAGCTGCCTGATTTGGTAGGAGAAAGGATGCCTAGGTCCTGTAGAATTTTCCATGAAGGTAGAAGGAATTCTAGGAGCAGGTTGAAAAGGGGGACCTGAGAGGGAGGAGTTGACAGAGGTTGTGGGATGAAGTGGGTGCAAATGAAATTCAGCCAAGGGTCAGCTCCATCTTCCCTCTCTCCTGCTCACTGTAAGGACTTAGAATGAGGCTGGAGCAGATGGTTGATGTTATAGACATTGTTGTTTGTCCTTCCTTCTCAAAGAGGACCATGGCATCAGGGAGGTAATGCCATGACAGGCAAGTGAATCGGATTTAAGTGAGGCAGGGCTGTGCAAAGTCACTGGCCTCACTTTCTCCTCCAGAGCCATCTGGGTCCGGTGGTCAGATCCACTTCAGGGTGCTTGGAGATGGCCCAGATGTAGGGTCTCAGTTAAGAGTAAGGGAGAGCTCCATCCTTGCTCTGTTCCATACCCACAGGGAAGCGAGGCTCTGGCCTCCTGCTTGGTGGTTGCTGGGGAAGTGAAGAGGCCACCAGCACTGCTATGGGAAAGGCCTGGCCTGATGCATAGGAAGGCTGAAGCAAATATTGTCTGTGAAGTAATGAGGAAATAATGTACAGTCCTTAAGTAACTTGGGTCTCTCTTTAGGAGAGAAAGACTGCAGTTTGTGATTCTCTTTGAAACCAGGAAAATCTGCTTTGAATGAAACTCTCCAGGGTCAGGGAGTGAAGGTTGTATACAGGTACCACTTGCTTGTCCTCTTTGCACTTAGTGATTCATTATTCCAGCAAGAATCCGAGATAGAAGTAGATTGCTGTCTATGTGGAGTGATTTGAGGGAACTTCATGATTAAAAATACCTTCCCAACTAGCTGGTTGGTGGCTGAAATATCTTACATTCCATTATTAATCTTTTGTTGTTGTTGTTAAGATATTGTCCCCTCCAGTTAAAATTCAAACACCCTTAGGAACAGCAATACATTAGCTTTATCAGCTACGAACACTGTAGTGTGAAGGAGTTTATCAGGTCCTTTCAAGGGAGAGCTAATCCAGAGCAGATCCCTGAAGAATAAAAGCTTTCACAAGGGAAGGCTGGGTGGGCAGAGGTCCAGAAAAGTGCAATTCCATGAGGAAGGCAGATGCAAGTAAATACTTAGAGGGAAGTCCCTGGGTATCCAGAGGGCATTCTGAAGGCCCAGAGTAAAAGAGGCAGCATAGAGAGGGGATGGTTAGGAACACTGAAAATAAACTTCACCCATTTCGTGATTTCATGCAGGGCATTTATCCAGAATAACCATTTTGAATCACATGGGCTAACTATGCTAGAAGAATTGATAATGATTAAGTGGTACATGTAAACCATATGATTACACCCTAACTGCCGGTAATCACTGTGCCTCACTACAGAAGGAAAATGCAGGAAGTCTCAGGGAGAGAGGTAAGATGGTTTCTATGAAGATGAATCATGCCTCACAAACCTGGTAGAGTTCTTGGAAAGGATTCACAAGCTGGTACCTAGAATACCTCACCCCTATGTACCTTTGGCTGTTCTTGACCTGCTAACCCTTAACCCTAGATAACTCTCACCGCGTGATCTCTCCCATCTTTAGTCTGGGCTGCTGAAATGTGGCTGGAGAAAATTATGACAGCTAATTTTATCCACCCTAACTTTTTGACATATAATAACCTCAGTTAGGCCTTTACTGCTGCTTGGCTGTCCTTCTATTCATGGGATCATAGATTTAGAGTTAGAAGGGCCGATAAAGGCCATCATGTCTGATCCTCTTGTTTTGTAGATGAGAAATCTGAGTCTGAGAAGAGGTTAAATGATTTCTTCAGGGTTGCACAACTAGTACTTGTGTAAGGCAGGATTTGAATTCATCTTCCTGACCCCAAGGTTAGCAGTACTCTTAGCCACTGTACCACCCAGTGGTGGTGCCCTTTATATTTTCCCAAATTGACTATGCCAAACCTTTTCCTCCCTCATAACTCTCCCCACCCCCTCCCCCATATAATTACAACAGATTTCAGAACTCCTACTTCAATGAGAAATTTGAGGCCATCTGATAAGAATGCTCTAAAATCTTCTCTTTTCCATTGTCTCTGCCTTCCTTGTAGTCTCAGAGGAAAAGGTTTCTGTAAGGTAATCCTTCCACCTATGCTTTGGGTCCCATCCTCCCCTACTTCCTCCAATACTTTATTCCATCACTCATCTCTTTTTTAATTTGTTGTCGTCCAGTTGTTTCTATTGTATCTGACTCTCCGTGACCCCATTTGGGGTTTTCTTGGCAAAGATACTGGAGTGATTTGCCATTTCATTTTCCAGTTCATTTTCCAGATGAGGAACTGAGGCAAACAGGGTTAAGTGACTTACCCAGGATCAGCTGTTATATGTCTGAGGCCAGATTTGAATTCAGGAAGATCAGTCTTCCTGACTCCAGGACCAGCACTCTATGCACTCCACCACCCACCTGCCCCCCTTACATAATTAACAATTGTCTGTGGCATGATCGGAACATAGGTCTTCCTAACTCTAGAATCAGCACTCTACCACCATATGCCTTTCTGTACAACTGCTCCAATTCTTGATAAATATTGTGAGACAATCCATTCTCTCCTTACAATTTAGTACTAGATAGGAATGATGACCCAGATCTGTACTAACCTTCAAATGGCCCCATTACCCATGGGACAAAGCCTAAGCTCTTAAACTTGGTATGAAAAGCTTTTCACACTGGAACTCAAACTGTTTTGTTTCTATCTTATCTTCCACAACTACCCTACAGGTTCATCCAGGCTGGTCACTCACTTCTGACCATGCCATGTGTATTCCTTTATTTATACCTGTCCCAGGAAGGCATCAGCTCTTTACCCATTAAAAATTTCCCTATTCTTTAAGGTTGTAAACCCAGCTCAAATCCCACTTCTTTCATGACCCCCACCTGCCAAATCTCCCCCTTCTTTTTGACTCTGTAGATCTTATTGTCTGTACTATTCATCCTGTACTATTTATCATTTAATCATTTACAGACAGCCCCTGACTTTAAAAATCCTGTCTCATGGATATCTCTTACATCCTGATTGTTACCCAGCCAAGGCCTTATAGAAGCAATTCTCTCCACACAGTTACTGGGGATTTCCTTTCCCTTCTCTTCCCCTTTTCCTGTTCTCCTTTCACTCCTTCTTAACCACCTTAACTCACAGAACACAACACTTTGTCTCATATTGACCCTACCCCTCCTTACTCCATTTCCTTACTGTTGGCAGCAGAGCCCTGAATGGGGATAGCTGCAGCAGGAAGAAAGGCAGGGAGGGATAATGTATTCTGTTTCAGAGACTCCCCTCTCAGTTCCTCAGTGCCTTGCCCACCTTCCCCAGCTCTGACTGCTTGCAGCGAGGGAAAGGACAATTCTCTTCTGTCCTTGATACAACCACGGACCTCTGCTGCTCTTTCTCTTCCCCAGCTGCCATCCTTGAGTCTTGCCCTGACCCAGGATCAGAGAGGCCACTGTGTGCTTGAACCAGAAGTTAGGAAGACCTGGGTTCAATGCTTTCTGCTAACACATTGCCTCTAACACTGTGATCATGTGGCAGACCTTTAAAAACCTTTAGTCTCTGCTTCCTCATCTTTAAAATCAGAATAATAATGCCTGTAACACCTGCCTTATGGGGCTCTAGAGAAGAAACTATTCTGTTGCTGCTGTCAAATCATCAAGTCCCTTTCTTCCCATTGCTCCCTCTAATTTTCGACCTGGCTTCTTAACCAGCCCCAGAATTACCAGGTTAATAGCACTGAGGGGGGATGTGATATAGGAGTGAAGGGAAAACCACTTCCTGACTCTTATTTCTCACTACTGTCCCTCACTCCTTCTTCCCCAGCTCAGGACACCACTCCCCCATCCCCCAGCTCCTTAGTGCTTCCAACGTCTATACTCATTCCTTAGTCCCCGGCATTGGAGCACGTACCCCTTCCCCAAACCTAACCCTGATTTGTTCTTCTCCACTGCACCTCTTAGCTTCTCTTCGTTGTTTTTCAGTCATGACCCCATTTGGGGTATTCTTGGCAAAGATACTGGAATGGTTTGCCATTTCCTTCTCCAGCTCATTTTACAGATGAGGAAACTGAGGCAAATAGGGCTAAGTGACTTGCCCAGGGTCATGCAGCTAGTTGGTGTCTGAGGTCAGATTTGAACCCAGGAAGATGAGTCTTCCTGACTCTAGGCCTTGTACTCTATCCACTGCATCACCTAGCTGCTCCATTGTTTCCCTCTATAATTTCTCAAATCCACTATTCCAGACCTTTTCCTCCCTCATCAACCTTCCCTCACTACACAGATTCAATGCTCTATCCACTACACCATACTCTCTCTGTATCACCACCCCAATTCTTGATAGATGTCACGAGACAATCCCATTCTCTACTAACATTCAGTACTAGATAGGAATGATGACCCAGATCTGGGATAACCTTCAAAAGGCCCCCATTGCCCATGGAATAAAACCTATCTATGGTGCTTAGGTTTTTCAGTTTGTTTCTCTGTGTTGGTCTTTGAACTTAGTATATACATCATTGTTCCTATGGCCCAGCATGCTCCAAGTTCCTAATAACTGATTTACAAAAATGGAATTTTGGACCAGTACCCAAGTTGGGTTTGTAAGTTGGGGTCAGCCTGTACTGCCTGATGACATCTCTTAGATTTATGTCTTTAGCCATTTAATTTTCCTTATAATATTCTTTAAAGTAATGAGTGAGTAACCCTTCATATGAATGCTGACCCTAAGAGAACAAAGTTTAGGGTTGTAATCAAATAAGCTTACAATAAACTCAACTTTAGGGGCAGCTAGGTGGCACATTGGATAGAGCTCTGGCCTTGGAGTCAGGAGGATCTGAGTTAAAATCTGTGCTCAGACACTTGACACTTATTAATTGTGTGATGCCGGGCAAGTCACTTAACCCCAAATGCCTCACCAAAAAGCAAAAAAAAAAATAAAGTAAAAAAATAAACTCAATTTTATGCACATTTAGCAAAATGGCCATTATGCTAGGTGGGAGACAATAAAGCACACTTAATATACAGATATAGCACTGCATTTACTTAGTCAAACCAGGAATTTTTGGGGTCAGGTAGCAGAAACAGAGAGGGGAAATTGAATAGACTAGGAAGCTGTTCAAGACTTTCTCAAGGGGTAGCTAGGTGGCACATTGGAGAGAGCAATGGCCCTGGAATCAAGAGGACCTGAGTTCAAGTCCGGCTTCAGACACTTAACACTAGCTGTGTGACCCTGTGCAAGTCACTTAACCCCGATTGTCTCACCAAAAAAAAAAAAGAAGAAGACTTTCTCAAGACCCCTGAATCCTTAAAACAGGAGGAATCAAATCACCCTGCTTCTTCTTCAAAGAGGACATTTACAGTCTGCCCCAGGAACTGCTCCAGATCAGCTGCATGCTCTTGCCCTCTTTGGTGCCAGAACCTCTTCCATATCCAGGTATGAGGATTAGGTGAGAATGAACTTTAACGGGAGGCTAGGTGAGCCCCAGTCAAAATGCCTCTTACCTCAGCATAAATGTCTGTTGAATTAGATTAATGTAGATGAGTTTAATTAGATTGCTCTCCTAATTCCTAAGGCATCTAATCCCACCCAAACCCTTCCAGGGATGCTCAACATTGGTGGTTTTTACCACCTTCTATCTTCCATGGGAAACTGGTGTCATGTTAATTAGAAACAATGAAATGAAGGTTCTGGTTGTTAAACGATAGCTGGCAAATGCTAAATAAAGTTTGACTTTGTTGCCCTTTCGCCTCTCTTTCTGCCCTTTTCCTTTATTTGAGGAATTTATTTCCCTTCTCCCCTCCAAACCCAGTGTCTTCTGTCTGTTCAAAAAACTATCTCTCCCCAGCCCCTCCCCCTCACTTCAGAATACCTTTGGTTTCCTCTTTCCTTCCATAGAAACTTCCAATAATGCAAACTAGACATAGTAAGTCAGTGAAAAGAGCTCTGGACTCCAGTTCAGGAGACTAGGGTTTGAGTCCCAGCTCTGATACTCACTTTCCAAATCTGTAAAATGAGGATTATAATTCTTCCACTACATACCTCAAAGGGTGATTGTGAACAAAGCTCTATACAAACCTTAAAATGTTACATAATGTTGTCAGTTGATGTGTTTGTTAGTTTTACTGAGCTGCATTTCCCTCTTTATTTTTTTTATTTTTACTTTTGTCAAAATGGATGGCTCACTAGGTAGGGGAGGGACGAACTATTAAAGCTTAAAACTGCACTTAGAGTTTTGGGACAGTCTATATTCAGGAATGAAGGTAATGAAGGAAAACAAAGGGGACATCAATAAATTGAGGGAAATTAAGAATTATGTATAAATGTGATTCATTATTATTACTGCAGGCTTTCAGTGATCTCAGGAGATATGTTTTAAAAGTCACCTCAATAGATTAATCCCTGATACTATAGTATAGTATTAGGGAAAACAAAGGGAGGGAGGAACTGGCTTCATTCTTCTACTTTTCCCAGCAAGAAGACAAGGCTGGAGATGGGGGAAGCTGTAATTGGGTATCTTTCTACTAGAGTTCTGGTATCTTATCAATACCTGCTACTGCCAATGCTACACCACGGGGTATTAGAACCATAGCTATAGAGCTCAAAGGGACTTTATAAGTCATTTAGTATAACTTTTCCCTTAGGGAACCTGAGGGCTACAGAAACTTAATGACCTGCTCAGAGCTGGGATTCAAATCCAGGTCTTCTGCCTCCAAATTCAGGGCCCTTGCATACAGTAACTACTCAATAAATATTTGTTTAAACAAATAGATGGATAGATGGATTTTTGCCAAATGCGACCACTTAGACACAGCAAATGATATCCGTTCTGGGTCTGGTATTATAAATGCCAACTTTTTGACCATATCTTTGGTATTCTCATCTTGGTATCTTTCTCAGTCCCTATGGGGCACATAAGAACATGTCAGCAGAGCTCCTGATGAAAGCATGTTTGGAATATTGAAAATGCCTCTTCAGTGCCTAGACATAACAACTGGTCCCTGGCATGGCCTGGGAAATGAGAGTGGCATGCTACCGTCCCCTTGCTTTGCAGAGGAGAACTTAGGAAATGGAGGAGAACCAGCCTGTGTATGTGTATTTGCTCCCTGTGTTTGTTTAAATGAATGCCTCCCTGTCTTCTGGATATTATATGTCAAACCTCATCTTCTCACACTGGATGGGCAGAAGGGTGTTCCTTAATTCACTGGAGTTTGGGAGATAAAGGTCATGACTTCTGTTCTCCCCTACTGTAAGAACTGTATGTGTTTGGCTGATAATCCTGGTGTCTCTTTCTGTTGGCTGCCAGTGATTTGTAGGGGCAGAAGCTGATGATTTTGGAGGCCCGTTACTACAGAAGAATGCCTAAGGAATGTCGTGGTTACTCCAACTTCTGAGAAATGCAGGATCAAGGATTCTCACTTAGGTCAATGTAACTGCAAACATACAACTCCCCAGGCTACAATGTTCATGCCGCTGCCAGTAAATTTTAGAACTGGTGTTAACATACAAGCCACTGCATAGTTTTGGAGTCCCTTACATTGATAGCACACACTGTAATGTAAGAATCTAGGATGACTGGGTTTGGACTGTCTTTTGGTTTCTGTCCGTGTCAGCTCAGGACAGAGCAAGCACTTGTTACTATATGTTCTCAATTTTGATTTTGTTTCTTTGGGCCGCATTCAATAGAATGTGACATTCTCTTCTTCCATGTGGATTTGATCTTGCTGCTTTTTTCTCATTTCTCCCCTCTGCCCCTGGTTTTTTTTTTTTTAATTAGATTTTGAGATTTCAAATGCTTACATGTGGTATAGTCAGAGAAGAGTGTTAGAAAGTTATTGTGTTATAAAGTAAAAGAACTTTGAAGATTCTGAGATTTTTATGCCGTCAGAAGAAATGCAGAGGAGCTGGTTAATGACTGATGTATTTTGAATAACTCCATCCTTGAAGATGGTTATTAAAATATCCAAAATTTTCCTTCTATAGTAGAATATAAGCTCCTTGAGGACAGAAACTATTTCACTTTTTCACTTTTAGAATTTATATTCCCAGCACCCATCACAGTGTCCAGCACATAGCCAGAAGTCAATGAATCATTGCTGATTGATTGATTCCTTTTTTAAAAAAAATTAAATTTTTTAAATTTATGAAATAGAACAAGGATTTCCATAGCACAGTATAATAAAAAAGACGATTGCACATGAAACTGCAAATCTATTATGTACAACTTGCTATTCATTTTAAATATATAATAAAGTTATCATTTACGTTTCTTTTTTTTTTCTTTTCTCCTCCCTCCAACCCCCCCCCAACACAGAGATGGCTACTATTAGACACAAATACATATATGTTCTCTAGGAGGCCTACTCAAGCATCCTGGTGAAATGAAAGAATTCTAATTTGTAGTTCAACAAAAGCTGGCTCATATTACCTCTGATGCTTATTAGCTTTTTTTATCCTTTTGGAGTCTCAGTCTTCTCAACGACAAAATGGGGATAAGAATGTCTGTAGTGACTCTTGCACGGAGTTATCGTGAAGATCCTATGTGAATTATCTTGGGAATGGAATAGAAATAACAAAAGCAGCTCATGGGAAGTTTAAATCCGAGGTAAGGAAGTAAGCTCAGAAGAGAACAGCTAGCTAGCCTTGATGAGTTTACATCTCTAGTCATGGATGAAATATAACTCAGAGTCCTGGAAGAACTGGCCAATGTGATTGAGCCATCATTACAACTGTTACAAGCTCATGGAGAATGGGAGAGGTATCCCAGAATTAGAGATGAGCTCCACCAACTTTTTTTTTTAAAATTAAATTAAATTTTTTTTATTATATTTTAAGTTCTGAACTATATCCCTCCTTCTCTCCCCACCCTACGTTAGAGAAGGCCATCATTTGACACAGATATATATATGTATATACATGTTTATGTATATGTAAAACCTATCTATATACATCTATATCTATTTCATGCTATTTATTCTATATGTCAGTTCTTTCTGTGGAGGTGGATAGCATCTTCCTGTATAGGTCCTTCGTAGTCTATCTGAGTATTTATAATACTCAAAATAACTTAGTCATTCACAGTTATTCTTCAAAAAAAATATTGCTGTTACTATATGCAGCATTCTCTTGGTTCTGCTCATTTCACTCTTCATTATTTGATGCTATTATTTCCATGTTTTTCTAAAATCAACCTGCTCATCATTTCTTACAGCACAGTAGTATTCTGTCACAATCATGTGCCACAACTTGTTCGACCATTCCCCAATTGATGGGCATCCCCTCAATTTCCAGTTCTTTTCACCACTAAGAGAGTTACTCTAAATATTTTAGAACATATAGGTTCTTTTCCCTTTTCCTTGATCACCTTGGGAAACAGACCTAATAGTGGTATTGCTGGGTCAAAGAGTATAAACAGTTTTATAATTCTTCTGGCATAATTTCAGATTGTTCTTCAAAATGATTGGATCAGTTCACAGTTCCACCAATAGTGTATTAGTGTCCCAGTTTTTCCACATTCCTTCCACCATTTGTCATTTTCCTTTTAGCCAATCCGATAGGTAGAAAATTATATCTCCAAGTGCTTTTTTTTTTTTTTTTTTTGCTTTTTGGTGAGGGAATCAGGGTTAAGTGACTTGCCCAGGGTCACACAGTTAGTAAGTGTCATGTGTCTGAGGCTGGATTTGAACTCAGGTCCTCCTTACTCCAACGCCGAAGCTCTATGTACTGTGCCACCTAGCTGCCCCTCGAAGTTTTTTTTTTTTTCCAATCAAAGACAAGGTTTATTAGAACATCGGTCATATTGGGAAGACTCTTAAGGAGTCTGAACAAGTAAGCTATTGGCTAGATTATAAGAATCTGAGCAGTGGCTGGATTATAAGAATTCCAGCAGTGGCTAGATTACAAGAATCAGAGCATCTTAATGGAGACAAGATGGACCTTATATACAGAAAGCCTGTGGGAGGGATCTAGGAGTGGCCAAGTAGTCTATGAGGTAATAGAACTCCAGGGGTGGCCAAGGGAGAATGGAGCCTAGCTAGGATTAAGGGTGGGAAATGGCCAGGGGCCATACACAGGGAGGTAAGACATGGAGAGGAGATTGGGTGTAGCCACAATGATTATAACCTCAGGCTAACGCCAGCGATTTGACCATGTGGTTTTTCCTTTCTGGGGCCTAGATCCCAACCCCATCATTCCCCCCTCAAACAAATAGGACCCAAATGCTTTTGGAGTAAGGGGTGAAGTTCTCGGCTTCTGACACTGCTTCCTGCTGGCAAGGGGAGTAGAGCTGTCCCTGCCTTGAGGGGGTCCCAAAGAGGAGGTTGACTGGAACCGAGCACAGGCCGCATCCAGGGAATGACGTGGGGATGGGTACTCACTGTTTGCTACCAACTGTAGGTGAATGGCCCATAGTCTGGAAGACATAAATCTGACAGAAAAGACTGCAGGGCCCAGATATAAAGCAGGGACTAGATTTAGGGCCCAACTTTGAGGATAAAACATCCTTAGCTCTGTTTGGATTCAGATAATTCAGTTTTCCAACCATGCAGTATCAAATCTACTTCATAGCCAGACTCAGGAATAGCCAGGTGGGTAACATTCCTTTTCAAAGGGACATAATGGGGAAACTGAGCCAGGAGGATCCCATCTTAGACTGAGGCTAAAATTGTCCTCTCAGCTTTTCCCAGTGCCGACTTCCCACCAGTATCACCTTCTCTGAGTAGCTTGTGGCATTTCTTTCAGATGGTGGATTATTGATTATCGATGGATTATGACCCATCAGACAACTCAAAATAAAATCCTATGAATTTTTACCTCAAACAGCAAGTTTTACTAATCACAGCTTAGGAAAAACTTTTCCAGGATTTACATCTCAAACTTAAATTTGTCCTGGTGTAAAAAGCCAATCATTAGAGATTTCTATACACTTGCAAATTCTCAGCAAGTCATACATAACCCAAACAAGCTTTTTGGCTAGTTTACACATGAAAACAATAACCAACAATAGCTAAATTATTTTAATGGTAACCAAATTATGAAAAGTTACTTGACATAACTGATACATAAAGTTTACCAATTTGAAACTTGAAACAAACCCATTACCAATCAGGTGACTTCAGTTTTGTTAAATGCACTTCCAAATTACTTTACACAGAGAATCAACATCTAATGGTTAACAGTTAAAACTCCAAATTTAAAAAAGTGTGCTTACCCAAGTTCCAAGGCCAGCTTCTTTACCTAGAGCAGGATGTGCTGAACCTGGGTGATGCTTCCAGGCAAAGGTTGCACCAGGGCCCAAGGCCATTGCCTGTGGGGCCCATGCTGTAGCTGCTGCCCCCCCTTCCTTTCCCAGGTGGGGTAGGGCGAAATCAAAGGTGTTTCAAAACTCCCTAATGATCAATCACAAAGCCTTTAGAATATGCCAAGATATTTTTAGCTGTTCTGAGAATTCAAGGGTGCAGAGGGAAGGGAGTAAGTAAGCCTCAGGGAACCAAAAAGCAATTGCAGTTTTCCCCAATTCCCTAGCGCCGAGGGAATTAACAGATACACTTCCGTGTAGTGTCCATCCTTGTCCTCTATGCTGTGGAAGGTGTACCCAGGTCCATGGCCTCAAACCGACCCAATGGACAGAGAGCCTGAGAGCATCAGGCTGAATGTGAGACAGCCTCGTAACTGTCTGCCCGAAAAGTACCTCCAAGCCTTGGTGCTTGGAGAGCAACCCTAACTGCAGAGCAAGAAAGGAGATGGGGAGGCATACATACCTTCCAGCCTTGGCTGGAGAAGAACTTGGGGTTAGGCAGTTTCCCCATATGGGCCACCAAAATGATGTGGTTTGGGGGCTCAGGGGAACAAAGGAACTATTATTCCATACTCAAAAATGAGAACAACCTCAGGTACACAATTGGATTTCATCTTTCTAGACCAATAGGAATAGAGGTGGCATGTATACATAATCATTGTCTAATTTGGATGACAACACTTCCATACCATTTAACATTTATGTCACGAACATAGATTCTTGCTTATGACAGGCTTAAAAATAGTGTATTCTAATGCATGATAAAAGTTTCTGAAATATACAATAAATTGCTACAATTCTATATTGGTATGGAATTCTGTAAAGACACTAAGAAATTTTCAACACCTGATCTGATAACAGGATCTGATAATAGGATAATAACTTTACCTTTGTACCTATTCTGAAAGTACCAATATTCCTGGTGCATTTGAAAAACAATGGCACTATTGAGTTTAAAACTTCCTCAGTGATTTTGTCAAGAATTCAGCCTATCTTAACTTCATCATTAAACACAGCAACAAAGGTAACTTTTTATTACAAATGAAGGGGATAGTTAATGTTTTTTATTACTCCAGTCATAATCTAAATATGTTCCATTATTGGTCATATGATCTTGGATAATGTGATAGTAGTAATTGCTTATATTTTATAGATATTAAAATTGATGCTCATACAGGTTGAATGACATGACAAAGGTCACATGACTTTAAAATACAAGAGATAGGTTTTGAACTTAGGAATTTCTCCTCATTTCAGGTCCAACGCTCTTTCCACTATAACTTGTTGCCTCTCTCATTCATATATATATATATATATAAACATTTATATGTATATATATATTATATATACACATAGGAATGTGTGTATCTATATGTATCTTTACTACTATATGCATATTACTGAACAATATTCAACTTTCATTTCATAAAAGTTTTTAAAATTATGCCTCATAAACACCATATAAAGGAGGTGACAGGTGTTTTGCTTCATTTTATAAATGAGGAAACTGAGGTATAGTCAGTTTGAATGAATCAATTAATTAGGACTAGATTGGGAAATAAATTCTAGGTTTCTCTCAGTTCTTATCATTGAATGAGATGGTTTCTGTCTTTTAAGTGACTGAACCACTGCTGAACTCAACAGATACATTTCAAATGTCCATTATGTATTTATGTGCTTATCTACTCTTTCCTCTATAGACTTCTCTAGACTTCACTAGTTTGCTTGCAACCCTCTTTTTTTTTTTAACTTATTATGGGTTTGAAGTCCAAAAGAGTAAATAAGATACTAAAATGAGGAAGGAGTGCAATTATTGACTGAGTCTTCAAATAGTTTTATTTTATGGTGAAGTATACACATCATTTCCAATGTTTGTAGACAATAATTTCTGATGCAAAATGTCCTGTACCTATTGAAATGTCAAGGTTAAGTAGATTCACAGGGTGAGAGAGTATCTCACATTAATCCCCTTTGCACAGTCATTTTACATTACATTACATTACATTAGATTAAGAAACAGAGGCCCAGATGAATTAAAAGACTTGTCCAAGATCACACAACTAATTAGTAGAACCAGGATCAGGACTGGTTCTTAAAGCTTTCAGTCTAATGCTTTTCTGTGTTGATTCTCTTTGTCTGAAAATGCTTTGAAAGTGTTAATTTGGGGCTTGAATAATCCAGCTACTTGTCTCAATTCTCTAACTCACTTTATATGTGTAGATAAAGCTTTGATCTAACACAAAGGCTTAAGAGATTTCTTTTGGATGGAAGACTCTGGGAATGGTTCATGGTGGAAGTATCATTTAAGTTGAGCCTTGAAGATTAGATAGGATTTTAACAGTCAAGTGAAAGCCCTCCAGGCCTAGGAATTGACAATGAACAAAGATGGAGAAGGAGGGAAGCATAGGATGTGTTTGAGGACATGCTTGAGAAGTGATTAATAGTACAATTTGGTTGGAGTATAATTTATATAAAGGAAATAGTGTGAGATAAGACTGCAAAGGACAGCTGGGCCAATGGAGGGACTAGAATGTGAAGTTGAATAGTCTGGCCTTGATCTTGTCTCAGATGGCAGAGGCAGAGGCAGAGGCAGAGGCAGAGACAACGGGGAGCTATCAGAAGTTTGTGAGCAAGGAGTAACATGATCTCTATGCATTAGGAATATACATCTTGCAGCAATATATAATGCAATTTGTAGAGCACTGAAACTAGAAGATCACTTGGTACAAGGCTAATTTCTAGTACTGAACAAATATGAATTTTAGGATGTTAGCACAGAATGTGGGCTTGGGTACTAGGTTTGAATATGACACCATTATGCAGTTGACATGTTAACATGGTGGATAACTCATGTTTTTTGTAGTGCTTTGCAGTTTAAAAAACACATTCCTTGAATAATCCTATGAAGTAATGTTAGTTTGGCTATCCCCATTTTACAGAAGATGAAACCTAGGCTCATATAAATAAAGTGGCTTGTCCACTGCTCACTTAGCAAGGAAGAGGCAGAGGCTGGATTTAAATAAATCAAGATCTTTTGATTCCAATGGGTCCATGGCTCTTTAAATACAGGCCCTGATTGTATAATTCTCTGTTTGAAAACTTTCAGCATGTCCCCTGTTGCCTCTTAGAAAACATACAGCCTCCTTGGTTCTTCGTAATTTGCTTCCAATTTTCCTCTTGAGACTTAACTTTTTTTTTTTTGAGGCAATCAGGGTTAAGTGACTTGCCCAGGATGCTGGTACTCTTGAGCCTTATCTTACAACTCACCTTTATGTACTCTTCATATTCCCCACATTCAATATTCCATTTCCAACCTCCATGAATTTGCATAGCCATTCTTCACACCTGAATTGTATTCCTGGGAGGCTCAGTTCAGGTACAACCTCCTCAATGAAGCCTTACTTGATTCCTTCTTCCCCATTGTTTTGCTCTCTCCTTTCTCAAATTACTTCCTATTTAGTTGTATACCCCCAGTAGAAAGCAAGTGCCTTGGGAGCAGGAATTGTTTCATTTTTTGTCTTTCTATCGATAATGGGGGAAAAATTGGGAAAAGAAATGAGTAATGAAGGAAAATAATGAAAAAAATTAACAGTTTGATAAAAGCACAAAAAATCTAAAGAAAATAACACCTTAAAATAACAAGAATTGATCCTATAGTAAAAGAAACATAAAATTCATTGAAGAAAAGAACTTCTTAAGAAGCAGAATTGGCCAAATGGAAAAAGAGGTACAAAAGATAACCAAAGAAAATAATTTTTTAAAAATCAGAATTGGACAAGTGGAAGCTAATGACTCCATACAACAGCAAGAAACAATAATACAAAATTAAAATAATGAAAAAAATAGAAGAAAATGTGAAATATCTCACCAGGAAAACAAACTTAATTGGAAAATAGATCAAGGAGAAATAATTTAAGAATTATTGGACTGCCTGAAAGCCATGATCAAAGAAAGAACCTAGACATCATATTTCAAGGAATTTTAAAGAAAGAGTGCCCCAATATCTTAGATCCAGAGGGTAAAATAGAAATGGAAAGAATCCACTCATCTCCTTCTGGTAAAGATCCCAAAATGAAAACTCCCAGGAATAGTTTTGACAAATTCCAGAGCTTTCAGGTCAAGGAGAAAATATTGCAAGCAGCCAGAAAGAAACCATTCAAACATTGTGGAGATAGTCAGGATCACATAAGATTTAACAGCTTTCATGTTTAAGGAGCAGAGGGCTTGGAATACGATATTCCAGAGGGCAAAGGAGCTAAGACTATAACCAAGAATAACCTACCTAGTAAAACTGAGCTTAACCCTTTACGGGAAAAAATGGTCATTTAGGGAATGTAGGACTTTCAAATATTCCTGATGAAAAGACTACAGCTGAATAGAAAATTTGACATTCAAACTAAAGACTCAAGAGAAGCATAAAAAGCTAAACATGAAAGAGAAATCACAAGGATTATACTGTTTACATTGCCATATGTGAAGATAATACATGTAACTCCTTAGAATTTTATCATTTTTAGGACAGTTAGGAGTCTACATAGGCAGAGGGCATGGGTATGAGTTTTTTTTTTTGGGGGGGGGGCTGATCAAAAATGAAGGGGTAAGAAAGAGAAATGTATTGGGAGAAGGGGGAAGGAGAGGGAGAATTGGGGAAATTATCTCATGTAAAGGAGGAGGAGCTTTTATAGTGGAGGGGAAAATGAAGTGCGGGCAATGGACAACACTTGAACCTCTCATCGCAGTCGGTTCAAAGAGTGAAGAATACTCTCTCTCTCTCCCTCTCCCTCTCTCTCTCTCTCTCTCTCTCTCTCTCTCTCTCTCTCTCTCTCTCGGATGGGTACAGAAATCTATCTTACTCAACAGGGAAATAGGTGGAGAAGGGGATAAGCGAAAGGGAGAAGGTGTTAAAGGGAGGGTGGGTTAGAGGAGGCAGTTGTGTGAAGCAAAACAGATAATAGTAGAGGGGAAGTCTGGAAGTGGCAATGGGGAACAAGGAGTATTGTGACCAGTGAGTAGGAGAGTAATGGGAGAAACTACAGGAAAGAATGGCCAGAGATGCAGTGTTAGCTGGAAAGTCTTGGCTTTAGTGAGTACCAGAAGATGGAAAGAATCAGAGAGGAAGTAGTATAATATGAAAAGAAGCTTGTTAATTAAGGAACTTCATTTCTGAAGGGCACCATGGAAGGAAGGAGTGGGATGATCTGGCGTGAGACATTGGAGGAAGGTTTAGAATGGAAATGAAGAAGCCAATAGGTGGTATTTGAGTTCTTTGACATGCAGGTGTTCAGTATCACCAGAATGGGCAAAGTAAAGTAGAGTGAAGTGGAGAAAGTGGGGGTGAGGCTTATGCTAACAATTGAGAAATGAGTCCTGGTAGAGTATCAGTGAAGTCTGATGATGAAGGCAGGTAACTGGAAGAGCCAAGGTTGGCTCTATAGATTTCTGCATGACCTTTAACTGCCTAGAAGCTATGTTTCTTTGTCCTAGGAGATATCTGGAAGCCCACCTTGAATCGGGCATGAGCAGGAGATGGTGTATTCCTTGATAGGAGGCAGTTATTGCTGTGTCCTGGGAGCAGACTATGGCAACGACAAGCAGAGCCTGGTGGTTTTGTTGTCCAGAAGCTTCATGAGGAAGAAGGGGGTGATGTATTCTATCTTTGTAGACCACTGGGTGTTTCTCATAAGGTCATAGATTTAGAGCTAGAAGGGACCTTAGAGACCATCTAGCTCAGTTTTACAGATGAGGAAACTGAGGCCTAGAGGGATTAAGTGGCTTGCTTAAAGTCACACAGGTTGAAAGCCTCAGGTGGAATTTGAACTCAGATCCTTTGACTACAGAGGTAGTGTCATTTCCATGGTAACATTCTACCTTTCCCCACTATTCTTGCAACATCCCTGGGAAGCAAGAAATGTGGGTGTTTTCCTATTTGTTTTAGAAATGGAGAAACAGGCTCATACGTAAAGCAGTATGTTAAAATTAATAAATTGTGTTAGTGATAAAGTTGGGACTAGACCCTAGACCTTTCAACTCCAGGTTTAAGACTTTTAGGCACAAAAATATTTCTAAGCTATCTTAATCAAGCTTTCTGCTTGTTAAGCTTTCTACTGCCTGGATAAAATGGTATGTTCATTGTTTGATCGTTTCAGTCGTGTCTGATTTTTCATGACCCCATTTGGGGTTTTCTTGGCAAAGAAACTGGAATGGTTTATCATTTCATTCTCCAGCTCATTTGAGAGATGAGAAAACTGAAGCAAATGGGGTTAAATGACTTCCCCAGGGTCACACAGCTAGTAAGTGTCTGAGTCCAGATTTGAACTCAGGAAGATGAGTCTTCCTGACTCCAGGCCTAGCTCTCTCATGGCACCACCTCACTGCATAACAGTAATAGAAGAAAAACTAATGGTTATGGGTGCAGTTGTCCCCCTTCTCCTTTCTTTCTATTTACACTGGTGGTTTCATAAAATACTTTAAGTTGTGTATATAGGGTCTGACTGGTTCTGCTTGAGTCTCCACAGAATTAGGGGAAATGAGTAGAAGTGGCAGAGAGCAGATTTAAGTAGGCTGTGTATAAGAAATACTTCTCAACCATCAAAGCTATTCAAAAGTGGAATACGCTGCCTGCCCCCAGCCTCAGGAGGTAGCAAGTTCTCCCTCACTTGACGTCTTACTGAAAATGCTGGGTTGTCAGTGGTCAGGGAAGTTGAAGTCAATGGATCTGAGGCCAATTCCAATTCTTAGATTAGGGGTTTCTCACAAGGCAAGATGGAGAGGCCACATGGCAACTGGGCCAGATGCTGGCAAATGAGAATGGGCTTGTTAGTTATAGGATAATAGATTTTCTTTTTGTTTGTCTTCATTCTTGAAGAGGACCAATGACATCACAAGGCTGCTGTTTTGACTTGCCAGTGAACTGGATTTAGGTGAGGCAGACCTGCACAAAGTCATCAGCCTCACTCTCTGCTCCTGAGATGACTGGCAATGTCCAGGGATAATAAATTAGGGCTCCAAGGGACCTTAAGGATCATCTAGTCCAACCTCCTCATTTTCTAGATGAGGAATGAGGCACAGAGAGATAAAGAGACCTGCCTAGGGTGACACAGCCATAAGCGGCTGAGCAGGATTCAGACTTGGGTCTTCCAGGCTTCACATCCAGCTTTCTGTTCCATCTGATTAATTTCTTTTTTAGTTTAGGTTAAGCTTCTCGTGCTCTATAACTCAACACTTCTCTCCTCTCTAGATGTCATTTGTACTTCAATCTTCTCCAACTTATGTGCTACTAATGCCTTTTTTTTTTTTTTCTTGCTTTTTGGTGAGGCAGTCAGGGTTAAGTGACTTGCCCAGGGTCACAGAGCTAGTAAGTGTCAAGTGTCCAGATTTGAATTCACGTCCTCCTAACTCCAAGGCTCTATCCACTGTGCCACCTAGCTACCTGCCTTTTTTTTTTTTTTTAAGAAAATTCCAACCTTGGGGCAGCTACGTGGTACAGTAGATAGAGCACCGGCTCTGAAGTCAGGAGGACCTGAGTTCAAATCTGACCTCGGACCAAACACTTGATACTTACTGTGTGACCCTGGGCAAGTCACTTAACCCCAATTGCCTAAAAAAAAAAAAGAAAAAGAAAAGAAAAGAAAAGAAAAGAAAAGAAAAGAAAATTCCAACCTTTGGGGTAAAGCCAAGGGGAAAAAGGAAAAAATTCCTGCAGTCTAGACAAGAGCTGGGGGCAGGAGTAGTGGAATACTGGAACTCTACTCACAATAATTTTGGGGTGCCAATAAGTCCCTTTCACAGTGAGGAAGAACAGAAAAATAAAAGCCCTCAAATCTAAAATATGGCCTGGGATGACATCATTGGTTCTGTCTTGTTTCTGTTTCCTTCACACTCTCTCCAGAATTTAAAATTAAACTTTGTCAAGAGTTCAGCCTTGGTGTGTGAGTTCCACTGAAGGGCTCCTGTTCCATGTACACAGGAAACAAACCAACAAAGAACACAAAAGAAATCCTGTGCCCCCTAAAGAAGGAAGAGGAACGGGTGGTGAATGAAAAGAGGATGAGCAATTGGCCCCTCTGGGCCTTCCCCCAGGGCTCCATCCGGCAAACTACCCTTGATTTTTCTTAAAACATTTTAGGAAGCCCTTCCTGACCCCTGGCTTCCTTTACTTCCATGGTTCCTTCAAGTACCATTCAAGTATCATACAACTAAAATCCCATCTTCTACAAGAAGCCTTTCCCAACCCCTCTTAATTTTAGTGCTTTCCCTTTGTTGATTATTTCCTACTTATCCTGTATAAAGCTTATTTGCATATTTTGTTTGCTTGTTGTCTTCCATTAGACCATGAGCTCCTTGAGGGCAGGGACTGTCTTTTGCCTCTCTTCCTATCCTCAGAAATTAGCATAGTACCTTGATGCATAATAAATGTTTTTGACTGACTATTTCCTCTGAAAGCTCAGCATTCACAGGCATTGACAATAGCTTGATTTTCACCCACCTGTTTTGCACTGCAGTCATCCCATTGACTAATTATAACAGCTGACATATACATATGTATACACACACGTGTGTGTGTGTGTATATATATATATATATATATATATATATACACTTAAGTATGTACATCTCACATCACACATATTACCTCACTGAAGTTTCACAACAACCCAGTGAGCAAAGTACTTGCAGGTATTTTTAGTTCCATTTTTTCAGATGAGGAAACTGAGGTGCAGAGAGATTAAGTGATTGGCTCATCCATGGTCACACAGTTAGAGTCAGAGATGGGATCTGAATGCACATCTTTCTGACTTCAGGTCTAGTACTATTCACTATGCCATAACATCTCTCATTTAGTACTAGAAGGGAATCTTTGAAGAGCACCTAGTTCACAACAGTGTAAATGGAAAGACTAACACCCCTCTCCACCCCCCAAAAAACCAACCATTAAAAAACCTGAAACATTATAATAATCAAGCTTGGCCCCAAAGAAAGTACGAGTAAATACACCTCACTATCTTCTCCGAAGGGCTGGTGGTGGAAGGACTGGTGGGGAATATGGGTGTGGAACATTAAATATAGAGTCAGATAGTTGCTATGTTGTTTAGTTTTGTTGAACTGTTCTTTGTTTCTTTTTGTTACTCTTTATTACAAGGAATGGCTCTCTGGTTAGGGAAGGAGGCTGGGATACATTTGGAAATAAGAGTGATGTAAAAACAAAACATCAATAAAAAAATTTTAAAACCTTCAAAAGGGAATCAAGTAAAACACTTTCCCTTTTATAGATTAGATAACTGTGGGTCAAAAAGTTTCAAGCAACCTTTTCAAGTCCCTTTTTTCCAAAGAGACTCTGTGATATAAATGGAAAATGCCTCTATACATAATGAAACTTCACACTGTCAGAATAGCCAGCAGGACAGCTTTTATAGGGAAATGACAGTTATGGAATGTTTTTAAAGAAATGTAGTTTTATTGCTTTTGGTAAAATTTAATTTGTATATGGAGTTATATATAGTAATTTAGCAAAACTAACAGAGCCTTCCTGAGTAGAGATCTACTTTAAAGAATAGAAGATCAGAATCTTTGAGAGGTATTGTGTAGTGATCAGAACAGGCCTCAGAGTCAGGAAGACCAGGCCATAGTCCAAACCAAAGAACACCACAAATCTTTGTGCTGTCTCCCATAATAATTCTCAGACTTTCCCTTCTCAGGTCACCCATGTAACTACATTGTGTGTGTGGTTGTGGTTATTGTGTGGTTTGTCCTTTGTGACATCAGGGAGATGATGACATGACTTGCAATTGACTTTGATTTGAATGAGGGAGGGCTGTGCAAGGTCACCAGCCTGACTTTTTCCTCCAGAGTCATCTGGCCAGATATCTATCAGGATGACTGGAGATGGCCCAGGATGCAGTGGGAGACCTTGGTCCTTTTAAGCTAAGGTCTTTTCAAGTTCTCACTTTGAGTGAGGCAATGCCCATTCAGTAAATATACCTCTTTAAGAAGAGAGTCAAGGGATGGCCCCCTTCCTTTCCCAGTTTGATGTATATAAGTACTTTAGGATGACCAACATTTGTCCCATTTGATATTGACCACTTCCTTGTAACCTGGATGTTTCTCTGTGTGGTTCATATTTTGGGAGAACCTTAGTACTTTAGTTCTTAAAAGGTAAATGAGGAGTAACTCAGTCCTAGTGATGCTCTCAATGATGCCTAATGATGATAACTTGCAGTGAAATTTTGAATAGCATTTTTCATTAATTTTTGATATGTCTTAAATGTGAAAAAGTTAGCAATCTATACTTCTAAGTCAAATTCAGAGCTTACCCAAAACCTCCTCAGAGAGTTGATTTCCTTCATCTGTTCCATAGCTAAAGGCACAAGCAAGGAGCTACAGCAGGATGTTTTCCTAAAAGCCCCCTTACTTCCTGCCAATCATTAAGCCTTTCCTGATAATACAGCTTCCTTTAGTCCTTGGTCTCACAGGGAATTAGGCAGGATGGGATGAAAGCTATACGTGCAGACTGATAACACATCCCTCCATATTTTCTATGATTTTTCATCTGTTAACCAGAACACTGAACACACTAGTAGCCTACACAGATGGACAGAGGGAGTTCTGTGTAGGCTTGCAAATGTGGAAATTTGAGAACAGCCTGATAAAAATAAGAGCATTATTAAAGGATGCATACTTAAAGAAGAATATGGTCAGACTCAAGAGGAAAGGTCTGTTAGACAAGCTATCTTAAGTTAGTGAGTAACTTGGGCCCAATAACATCACAGAAAGCATATTGTCTTCCTTCCTAAGTCTCTCTCATCTACTCCTGGGAGGCAACATTCATTTTTTAGCTTAACCTAATTCATGGCAGTGATTCCATCTCTAACGCTGGGTGCTTGTTATGGTCTTGATTGTTTCTTGCTGATTTTTTTTTTTCAGACCTGGGATTTCACTGGTGGGGTACTCCAGATGAGGAAGCTCCCTCTATCAATGTAGCTAGATGACACCTACTCTGCCATCGGCAGTCATAGAGAGTTGGCCAGGCATTGAAAGGTTAGATTGCTTGGGATCACACAGCCAACATCAGAGGGACCAATCTCTAGGTCTTGCTGATGCCAAGGCCAGCTCTTTATCCATTACAGAATACTGCTTCTGTTGCTGATTACTTTCTTGATAAGTAGGATATTCTGGTGGGGTTGGGTTGGAGTGATGTAAAAGGAATAAGGTTTGATAAATGTAGGTTTTTTGTGTCCTGAATCTCCATGTTTACTATGGGGAAAGTGGGGGGAGAGGAGGTGTCTTAGAATTCTATAGCTCCCCATTCTCCCTAACTAGCATGGCACAGTAGATACAACACCAAACTTGGACTCAGGAAGACTTAGGTTCAAATCCCACCTTAGACAGTTACCAACTTTGTGATACTTGGTGTGTCATTTGTCTTCCCTCACCCCCAGTTTCCTCCTCTGTGAAAGAGGGATAATAACAGCACCTACTTCATATGGTTGTTGTGAGAATGAAGCAAAACAATGTGTGGAAAATGTTTTGTAAACCTTAAAGCAATACATAAACTTGAATTATTTTTATTAAAACCAAACACCCCTTAAAATAGCTAATGAAGTATATTGGTTAAATTTAAAAAGCTTCTTTTACCTGTTACTTGTTAAGAAAAAGCCCACAGTTTAGGATGATGTAGACCATTCAGTTGTTTATACGGCATCTCAGAAAATAATCTTATTTTTCATCATTCCTGCATCAACCACAGACCTTCAAGCCATCATTAGTGAAATTGTGTCCTCAGTTCTTGAAACATCTTTGGACATTGTGCTACCCGGTGTGCCTTCATTTTCTCATTAGACATGTTTTCATTTATCCAAAGTTAGAGCCATTTATCTATTTCATAATCCCTCTGATTAAACACAATGGCTGAGTAAGCCTATTAATACATTTCTCTGTACTAGTGTTTATCTTTCTAGGTTGTATACTTATTGGTAATCTGGTTCTTGTTGCTAAGGGTACGAACAATATGGCAGACCTTTGTCAGACTCATTTCTTCTATTACCTAATTGCATCTTTCTATCATGTGTTTTGGTAACAGACGTTAATGTTTATACTTAGTATATGTAATGAATGGCCTAGATTCCTGAATATTTCTGAGCCAATTATGGAAGATGCACCAGTGAGAGTACATGTACCTTTTGGTACACTCTAAGGAACTTTGAAAGCTTTTGTGCTTTGCTTTATGGTTTTTTTTTTTTTTTTTTTTGTAAACTACCCTGCATTAAAGCTCTGGTAAAATCCATTGCTTTCTCATAACATGGAAGTGTCTCTGGGTTCTTGAAGGCAATCAATTACAGGGAAGTGCAAGTTCTGACAATTTCTATGCTTCTGGGAAAGCCTGTGTACCTGTCATCTGAGAACCTAGCAGAGATGCCCTTCATCTGAAGTTTGGACAGTTGATGATTCCATACACACACTCTTTTCCTCTCTCTGAATACATACTACATTATACTATACATGTATGTGTGCATATGTGTATTATATATATGTGTATGTATGTATTACATATACTATACTATAGATCAGGGATGGGGAACCTGCTATAGATTGTGTGTGTGTGTATATATATATATATTCATATATGTAAGTATAATACATATAGAAACTTTAAAAATGATTTAATAAGTCACGAGAAAGGCTGTGACCTTGGAGGGGTCTGACAATGATGACAATTATCTTAAAAATACTTTTTACTGATACTTTTTCTTTATGTCACATTCTCACTATTCACTCTTCTCTCTTCTCTCCCAACCCAGTATGTTCTTTAGCATAGAGCAGGGATGAATAGATTAAAAAAAAGGGAGGGGGGGGAAATACTGTGTTGAAACACCTGCATGTATTCCTTCTTATGTAAGCATTTGGATGGATTATTAATTCAATTTGACATTATTGAAATATGATTGATTTAGAAGGTTGGGGAGGGAGTACTTTATATGCTGACAGGCTGGGACTGTAAAGCAGGCCTTCCCATTTCAAGTTCAGAGTTCTTTTCATATATTACACTAGCTGAAAGTTGCAGACAATCACATTACTGGGTCAGGTCAGGATGGAGAGGTCAAATTTTGTGATTCATGGTGAATTATTACAGTGTTAAAGACTCACTTCATTATAGTAAAAGAAGGAGAGAGCTACTCTTCATCACTGTGTTCATGGGATGAGAGGAGAGATATGGGAGGAGAAGTGGTAATGAGTACATTTTTTAGGATAAGGAAGCCTATGCCAGGAATATAGTAAGAGTACTTTATTTATAACTCATGTGACACAGTGGTTAGAGTGCTGGACTTGAAGTCAGGTAATAATAATAATAGCTCACAATTACATAGCGCTTTAAATTTTGCAAAACACTTTACAAATGTTACCTTCTTACAACAATGCTGGGAGGTAGGTGCTATTATTACTCCCATTTTACAGATGAGGTATCTGTGGCAGAGAGAAGTTAAGCAACTTGCCCAGAGTCACAGAACTGGTAACTATCTGAGTCAGTATTTGAACTCAAATCTTCCTAATTCTAGGTCCAATGCACTACTTAACTACCTCCTAGACTCAAATCCTGCCTGGGACACTTAACTAGCTATGTGACCGTGGGCAAGTCAGTAGTCCAATTTGCTTCACACTACCAGAAATCATTTACTATAAATGGGGTGTGAGTAATCTTCCAAATTCCCCAAAGTCATGGCTGTGTGTGTATTCTGGCACCTGGCTCAGTGGAGGCCAGTTACGACCTGGGATAAAACTGTTCTCCTTATCTTTTGGGCCCAGGCTTCCATGGGACTTTATGTTGTCCTCAGTTTCTTCAAGCCCCTTCCTCCACAACGGTAATCATGTTTTTACAAACAAGCAGTTTGCCCTTCCATACTATGGGTCTTTTCCTCCTTCCATGAAAAGTTAAACCTTTTCTTTTTTTAAATTAATTAGCCTGCTAAATACCGAAAGATGATCAGCTACTTCACTTAGTTGTGATAATGACTCAAATAACGTAATAGGGACCTTTAATCCTTTCACCCAAAGGAGTAACTAATGTGGAAATTGTAGGTAGTTATTTTGGAAAGGAAAATGGAGGAGTTATTTGGTGGCAGAGGGACCTTTTAGCTGCTTAGCATGCTTACATGTCAAGTTAATCTTAACTCAGCAACATTCTGGGCTCAAAGGGGAGCTTAAAATTCAAGGAGACTCAGTAACCTGAGAGTTAATTGGGCTTCCAAAGGTGTCTAAATTGCCACTTATCAACTTAGGCACTAGGAGACTATGGTAACATACTAATTTATTCTGGGCATTAAGAAAAGGAGCAAAATAGCTGAAACAACTTTAATTAACTGAAAGGTTATTATGTAGGAGAGAAGTTTATACTAACTTACAGAGTTCTTTAAATGTAAAAGTAAATTCCCTTGATTAGGCAGTAATCCAATTTTTGAAAGTTTTAGAAGAAATTTGATATTTAACAATTAAAAATGATTGTTTTTTTTTAAAGGGGGAAGGTGGCAGAAATGAAGAAATAAATAATATGATGGGAAACTTGACATTGGCCTGCTTTGATTCATTTTAATTTTTACTGTTAAATTTCCATTGGCAAAGTCAACAACAAAAAAGTACACGCTGTACAAGACTAATTTAAACACAAAGGAAACCCACCTACAACTTTATTAATAACCAACTTTTTTTTTATTAGAGCAAATACAGTTGTGAAAACTGTACATTATACATTTTGGGGTCAAGGACTATAAATAAAGGAACTCATAGGTAAAGAGTTCTTTCACAGCAAGAAACTTTAAATAAACAAAGTGACATATTAAGTACATTGGCAGACTTCATGTGCTGTCCAAAATGTAGTGTACAGTATAACAACCCATTATAAATAGCCTTTCATGTAAAATACAGCTTGTGCACATTTTAGAAAAATACCAACAATTTCTGTTTGAGCTTTGTTTTTAAAAAAGCTTAGAAATCATACATATATTTATAAATGGAACCACCATGCTTACTTTATAAACATTTCCTGAAGTTATCTGTTACTCATTATTTCCAAAGCATTTAGTACTTTAAATAAACATTTAATAAGAATTAAATATTTCAGTTAAAAAATCAGCTTTCCCAGTAAGGAGACATGGAGTGCGACAGGAAGGAGCAGTGACCTCTAGTACCAAGGTTTATATAGAGACAAACATTTTTTAATTTAAAAATGTTGCTTCCTAAATATCAAAGTAAAAGTATGATTTTTTAAAAAAATAAATACACAGGTTGCAATTTTCATTTGCTCTCTTTCTGCTTTCTTCTTGATTCCATACTGGTCACACACAGGATTCTCAACATACTGTACTTCTGCAAAAAACACCACTGGGTTACTACCCTGCAGTTAGCTGGCTCAGGAGACAAAGCATTAAGTCCTCACCTATGTTACTGTATGTGCTGCCCTGAAAAGACAGCATACAAGGTGGAAATAATTCTTGTTATATCGTGCACAAAATGAAAAGGATTTACAAAAAGTTTCCCAAACTACAAAGGATAAAATATTTGAAATAAAGAGACAGAAGTCTCTTCCTTCCTCCAATTTATTTTTTAAATAACAAAAACGTTTACTTTGAGGACAAGCATCCTACATACAGTTTCTGCAAGTAAATATGCATGCTTTTAAGTAATAAAGGATATAGTAGTTACAGTTCAACCTCACAAAATAAATGCAGCTCATATAATAATAAATACCACCAAAAAAAAAACCAAAACAAATACCCCAAATGAAAATTTCTAAGGCTTTTAAATTTGAAATAAAATTACATATGGTCTTTAAAAAAAAACACAAAAGGCATAAATTTGATAAGCAGTGATTTTAAAAACAAATTTATATGCTCTACCTGAATGTATTCAACACAAAATTAGTCTATCCCCCCCAAATAATAGTTATTATTAGCATCTTAGCTTCATTTTCATTGGAACTGGCCTCTAACAAGATTATTCACTTATAGGGTACATCAGTGATGAAATTAAATCTTTTCAACACTTATCACTATTAACACAAAGGCATTAAAAAAAAAAAAGAAAAACCAAATCCCCAAACCATGCAAAGCCTTGATTCTATTTCTCAGAATCCTTTTGTAGTCTAGCTTTCCATTTAAGAATATCACCCCAAAGAGCCTCCATGCTCCAGTATGTTACTGACACAAGCATGTCAAGCCTAGTGACTGCTCAGGAAGACATCATGGTGTCTCCAGACTCTGCCCAATCAACATGAAAGAGAAACAGAGTTTTACCAGTTTAGGAAAATGAATGTCATGAAGAGCTCTGCCTTTCTATCAAAATACATGTGTATACTAGATTTCTGTTTTGCATTTACCTCAAGATGCAACAATTACATTTTAACTAGCCAGGACTTCACACCATTAATTATCATGGCTATACATCAAATTTAAATCAACAGCAAAATGAACAGTCATGCACAAGCAAAAGAAAATGTAATCTCCCAGAACACCACAGGAGAAGTTAAAAGCAGCAGGTAATGGCATAAGACTGGTGAGTGATGCTGCTAACTATTTCTTCTAATGAGAAAGGAGTGAATGTTGGAGTCACTTCCACAGCAACAGTATCCTCTGACCGCATTCCTCTGGCAGTCCTTTCCCCAGCTCCCTACTAAAAACGTCAGATGGTAAAACAGTAAGGCAGCTGTTAGCTTCCATCAACAAAAAGTGCAGCTCCATACATTTCCAGTTTAGTCACACTCTGCTAGGACAGATGGAGTAGCCAATGCACTTCACCGGTTGGGGGCTGCAGCAGCAGATTTGGTGTTTTGTTTGGCTTTTGCTTTTTAAATAAAAAAAAATCATTAAGTTTTGCTCTCCAACATAGCTGCTTGCTTCAGCCTTCAGAGGACCCCAAAGCCACAAACCATCCCCAAGGGAACTGAACAGGTCCTCTGGCTGAATTTTCCAAGTCTCAGATATCTCTCTTGCGATCCCATCCTAATTCCAAGCCTCCTTCCCTGTGTCTGAGCATGACTGGTGTGTTGCCATTTAAAAGGCTGATGACACTACCGCAGAGAACTGTGGGCTAATTCCACTAGTTGTCATGACTTCACTGAAGGGTCAAAACAGTGATATCAGTAAGTAACTATGTTGAATCACATTCAGGCATAGCCAAAATTAAAATAAAGGACATTACAGAGATATTAAAAAACAGAAACAAAAACAAAACAAAAAACAAAAAAATTGTGATTATAAATTTGAATAAGGGAATTGAAACTATTATGTCTTGTGAGTTTACATGAAAATGATACTAGTCTTACCTTTCCTAATTCCAATCAAGTTAGAAAGTGAACAAAAAGAATGGCTAACCCAATATTCAACAGCATGACCAGGACAATCATGACTGAATTAGGACCCTGAAAATAAAACAAAATAAATATTACTTTTTAATGTAAAAAAACCCTCAAGGATAAAGTTAGCCCATTAAGTGAATTACCAATTAACCCAATTCTATAACTTAAAACGTAACCAGTTGTTAAAGTTGTAAAAATGTTAAAAGTGACAATGATTTATCTCAATTGAGCACATTCTAATGTTAGAGATTGTTCTGTAAGTGGTAACACAATTTTTAATTAGCCAGCTCCTAACATATGAATACTAGTCCTTATAAAGATAGAACCTTTACCTGAGATGACATTCGCTATCCCTGTGGATTTCAGCCACTGGGAATTCAATTTAGGAAGATTTGCTTTCTCATGAATGCAGTTAAGTAAAACCTTCTACAACAAAGGTTTTTAACATGAGGTCCATAAACTTACTTTTAAAAAATATTTGTATAATTATTTCAATATTACTGGCCTTCTTTGTAATCTTGTGAATTGTTTTATGCATCTAAAAACGTTACTCTGAGAGGGAGCATACAGGCTTTGCCAGACTGTTAAAGGGGTCCATGACAAAAAAAAATTAAGAAGCCCTGCTCTATACCAAAGTATCTAAATAACAAGCATTTAGAGAAAGCTAAAATGAAATTATGTTCCTCTTACCTTCTTCTGTTTGCCTTTTTGGATACCACCCAAATATACATACATATATACATATACACATGGGAAATAATACTTTTTACATACATTTCCTCAAGTCCATATTCCCCAGGCCAGTTTGACAGGTGGTATACTTAAAAAATACATGATAGCAAACTAGAAGAACATGGGACACATTACCTATTAGACTTATGGGTAGGAGAATTTATGAATAAATAAGAAACAGAGAGCAGTGCAAGATGCAAAATGGATAATTTGATTACATTAAACTAAAAAAGTTTTTGTACAAATAAAATCAATGTAGCCAAGATTAGAAGGAAAGTAGAAAATTGGGGAAAAAAACTTTTATAGAAAGTTTCTCAAATAAAGGTCTCGTATTTCAAATAAGTATGTCAAATATATTTGCAAATTCATATTTGTCAAATATATGTTTGTGAAATATGTTTGTCAAATATATTTGACAAATACATATTTGTCAAATATTTGCCAAATTTGTAAGAATGAGTCATTCCCCAATTGATAAGTGGTCAAAAGATAAGAACAGGTAGTTTTTTTAATGATGCAATCAAAGCTATAGTCATATGAAAAATGCTCTAAATAATTATTGATTAGAGAAAAACACATTAAAACAACCTTGAGATATCATCTTATACCTATCAGATTGTTTAAAATGATAGAAGGGGAAAATGATAAATGCTGGAAGGGATGTGGAAAATTAATTAATACATTGTTGGTAGAACTGTGAACTGATCCAACCACTTTGGAGAGCAACCTGGAATTACGCCCAAAGACATGTTAAACTATGTGTATTCTTTCACCCAGCAATATCACTAGTAGGTCTGTTTCCCAAGGTATTCTAAAATATTTATAGCCCCTCTTTTTGTGGTGGCAAAGAACTGGAAATTGAAGGAATGCCCATCAATCAGAGAATGGCTGAACAAGTTGTGGCATATGATTGTGATGGAATACTACTGTGCCATAAGAAATGATAAGCTTAGATGATCTTAGAAAAACATGTAAAGAATTGTATTAAATAATGAAGAGTGAAATTGAGCAGAACCAAGAGAACATTGTATACAGTAACAGCAATATTGTTCGAAGAATAATTGTGAACAATCAAGTTATTTTGAGTACTACAAATACTCAAATCAACTATAAAAGACCTATGGAGGGAGCTGCTATCTACCTCCAGAGAAAGAATTGATAAATAGAAGTATGCAAAGTATAATTTTACATATATTTATAAATCTGTGTTAAATGATGGCCTTCTCTAGTGCAGGGCAAGGAGGGAGGGAGACAATTCGGAACTTAAGATGTAACAAAATAAACAAATTAAACTAAATTTTAAAAAATCCAGGCAATTTTGTAATAGTGGATCAGATTTAAATTACTCACCTTCAGAATTAACTTCATAGCTGCAAATTTTCATTTCCTATACTCATATCCAAAACACACCCTAAAACCCAGTATCAACATGCTCAATGATGGTTTTCAAGGCAGGCTCCCTTTTTAACATACACCCTTACCAGCATCTATTCTCACCTAACAAGGCTATTTACATGGCCTGCCGTAATTATTTTGCTGATTTGATTTTTGTTGTTCTTCAGTCCCTTTTGACTCTTTTTTTGACCCCATTTGGAATTTCTGGGCAAAGATACTGGAGTGGTTTGGCATTTCTTTTTCCAGTTCAATTTACAGATGAGCAAACTGAGCCAATCAGGGTTAAGTTACTTGCCCAGGGTCACACAGCTAGTAAGTGGCTGGGGTCACATTTGAACTCATGAAGATGAGTCTTCCTGATTCAGGCCCTGACATTCTATTACCGCGCCACTTACCTGCCCTGCTGATTTGATTACAAGTTCTATACACAAAGTCTCACATAATTAATCTCTTCTTTATTAATCTCTTCTTTATTAATCTATTATTAATCTATTTGTTTATTAATCTATTCAGTTAGGAATCAATCTTTTGCACTGGCTATACTTTCACTTCCATTCCTGTTTTCCCCCACATACTTGTCTTAGAAGACTGGTTTGAATACTCCTTGCTCCTCACTGTTATTTCCAGACTCCCACCATTACTCAGCTACCTCTCCTCCTTTATATCAAAATTTTCTACCCTATTCAAATTATGGTATATGTTATCTACTGGCACCCAGGTCATTTCCCTCTCCTTTCTTAAAGAAATTATTGCTTGGTTCACTGTCTGCCTCTCCTCTACAACTATTCTTATGTTAGAGGCTTCTATATCCATGTTGATGCTCCCTCAAACTTCCTAACCTCCCAATTCCTCAATTTCAAACTCTACAGCCCATTCAACTCCACCTTAGCCACACACAGGGATAGTCACATCCTGGATTCATCATTACCCACAAGTGTTCCACTTTTGTAATTAAAAACTTTGACATTCCTTTATTTGACCATAACTTCCTATCATTCCATCTGCCTCACCCAAACCTTTTCCTTGAGCTCACAATGAATGTCATTCCTTCTACTCCTCAGTACTTTCTCAGGCCATTACCACCCCTGCTCTGATTTTACTTTACTTCCTTCCCAATCTTCGCCCTATAGTTAAGCAATTCAATTCCATACATTGTCATCAATTTGAATCCCTTGACCTCTTGTTCTTGATAAACTGAAGCCTCAGTTTATTCCCATCGTGCTCTTCCTTTGCACCTAACACATGTGCTGAACAGACCTGGGGGAAGTCATAAAACCATGTTGACTGGGTATACATAAATTCATTTCTCCCAAATTAATCACCTCTCATTCCTTTCAGAAGCTATTCCAAATCTTCTCTCCTTTCCTCAAGTGTCCCATATCTACCCCCTTTCTCCCACTTTGAGGAGTTTCCCTCTTACTTGTTTGAGAAAACTGAGGCCATTTAACATGTACTCCCTCTTCTATAGTTCTCAACAATTCAGTGGTGTCAAACTCAGAAATGGATCCCAGGAGACTACACAGTGACTTAGAAAACAACAAATCAACATTATGTTATACTGTATTTTTATTTATTTTGTTAAGCATTTCCCAATTAGATTTTAATTTGGTTCAGGCTGTACTTGATAATTTTACTACAGCTGTGAGTTTGACAGCTCTGCCTATACCTCAAAATCCCTTGACTCATCTTTCCTTTTCTCTTCCTCATTTTATGTGAGTCTCTGATAAGGAAGCTCTTCTACTTGCCAAGGCAAACTCCTTCACATGTCATTGATCTCATGCTCTCCTGTCTTCTCCAGCAGATTATAACCCCTTTTAATCTTCAGTTTCTCCCAAACTAGTGTATCTTTACCTATTGCCTTCAACTATGACCAAGTCTGCCCCAACCTTAAAAAAAAAACTTCACTAGACCCTGTTCCCCTCAAGTTGTCATTCAATATCTTGCCTCCCTTTCTCATTAGAACTCCTACAAAAAGCTATCTATGCTTATTGATTCCACTTTCTTTCTTCTCCCTCAACTCTTTGCAATCTGACTTCCACTCTCACTTGATTGAAACTACTCTCTCCAAAATACCAATGATTTCTTAATTTTCAGATCACATGTTCATTTTCCAGTCCTCAACCTAACTGACCTTTCTGCTGTATCTGACAATCTTGATCATCCTGTCCTCCTGGATACTCCCTCTTCTCTGTGTACTTGTGATGCTGCTTTCTCTAGATTCCCCTCCTAACTCTCTGACTACTCCCTCTTAGTGTCCTTTGCTGGCTCATTATTGATATCACACCCTCTAACACTGGGTGTTCCCTCAGACTGTCCTGGGTCCTCTTCTTTTCTCTGGTCATCAATCAGTTCCTATGGGTTCAACTATCTTCTTTGTCCAGATGACTTTCACATCTAAATATCCAGTCCCACTATCTCTTCAGATCAAGTTCCATGTCATCAATGGCCAATTAGATATTTCAAACTAGAAGTATAAGAGACATGTCAAATTCGACATATTTACAAGAGAACTTATTCTTCTCTCCCCCAATCCAATCCTTTTCCAAATGTCACTATTTCTACAGAAGTTATCACCATTCTTGTAGCCTCTCAAGCTCATTATCTCTGTGTTATCCTCATCTCCTCACTCTGTCTCACCCCATGTATTCAATCATGTGGCCAAACTTTGCTGTTTCTAGGACTACAACTTCTCTTGTATATGACATGCAGCCACCACCTCATAATTTTTTACCTGGATAATTGCAAGTTTCCTAATTGTGTCCCTACCTCAAGTCTCTTCCCACTACAATCCATTTTCCACCCAGCAGCCAAAGTGATTCTCCTTAACCGAGTCTCCCTTGCTCAATCAATCCCAGTGGCTTCTATTGCTTCTAGAATAAAATATAAATTCCTCTATTTGACTTTTAATGCTCTTCTCAACCTGGTTCCTATCTTTCCAGCCTCTCTGTAAATTAATCCCCCTCTCCTAATCTGCAATCTATTCAAACTAGCCTTCTCTTTGTTCCTCTCACATGACACTTCATTTTTCATCTGTTTCTTTGTATCGACTCTTTTTTCATAGATGGAATGCCATCCTTTCTTACCTCTGCCTCATAGAATTATTCTCTTTCTCTAAGATACAGCTCAAACATTATCCTCTATGCATATATATTTTTTCAGATTCCTTTCCCACCCCCAACCACTAATGCCTTCCCTCTCAAATGCCCTTGTCTTTAACTATTTTGTATTTATTCTTTATATACTTACATATGTACCTAATGCTTACTTATTAGGATGAAATCTCCTTGTGAATAGGGATTATTCATTCTTTGTATTTATCTCTATTGTCTAGCATTGTGCCTGGACTGTAGTAGGTGCTTAATAAATGCCTGTTGATTAAATGGTTGATAGTCATACCCTGTATTTATATGGAGCTTTACTTTTAAATTTTGTTTTAAAATGATGTCTTTTGTCTTCACATCAGGCATTTTCCACCCCTTTCTTAAAGTGAACCCTTCCTTGGGATAAAGAGAAATAATGAAGCAAAAACATGTGATGTAGAAACCTTGTCTGACCATAGGTATGACATTTTGGAAGCCCTCTACTTTGGCACTGTGAGGGAGGAGGTAGGTTTCATGCCTTCTTCAGGATCTTTATTATTTTTTCTGTTTCTCAGACTTCAACTTCCTTTTCACTTACACTGTTGGCATCACTGTGTATATTATTCTCTTGGTACTGCCAATGATTCTTTTCTATCAGTTCATACAAAAATTTTAATGCTTTTTTCAAGGATATTTCATACCCCCTTATCTCAATTTTATCCTCACAGCAGAGTAGACATAATCTTCCTTATTTTACAGACAAGGAAACTCGTAGTAGAAGAACAGTATTTAAATAGAATGAAAATTAACACTAACTAAACAACAGACTTTATCAGGAGAATTTTTCTAAGATGTCCCCACTCCCTAAGGAAGTATTGAGAAAGAGAAATTCTCTCAGGCTAAGGAGAACAGACAATTATAAGACAGAAAATGGGCTTGGCAAAATCAGGAAGAAGAAATGGCAATGGGGCAGGTCCTGAGCTGGTATCTAGTAGCAAGAACAAAGATACTTATGGATGATAATACTGTAGGGATAGACCTTAATTTACATAAAATTAGACTGCAACAAAGCAATTTTAGTATGCTGCCAAGTTCCTTAAAATTTGTACTCTATCTGCATAATGTAGTCTCCTTAGGACCATGGGGAAAAATAAAATGTGTTGATAATAACTAATTAACTCTTCTCACATAGAATTTCAAAGGTGGTTTCCAACTAGTACAAAAGGAGGTCTGACTTGTATTAATGCTAATTATATTTTCCATGTTAATAATAAATGAACAAATGAAATCTTCAGGTGATCTTAGTTTGGACTCTGCCATCATTCACTATGGAGACTAACTAGATGCTGTATTTCAATTTACTCCAATTAGCAGCCTGTCAATGAGTGTGTTATGTTGCAAAGCATTTCAATCCTTTCAGGACATTGGAATTCATACATTACTTCTGAAGCGAAATACATGACACCTCAGCCTATACCAACAGCAGTGGGTAAAACATACCACATCCCATGCACCATGGCAGCATTAAGGACTGTGCTAGAGTAGGGTAAGTATCCTCTACAAGAAGAGATGCCATTTCTGTAGCCCATTAAGGCTTGCAAAGCACTTCACATACAACATTTCATTCAATTCTCACAATCACCTTGTGAGGGACTATAGATACCACCCCTAAGACGAGGAAACTGAGGTTAAATGACATACTTATGATCTAAACACCTAGTTAAGTGGCAGAAGTAGGATTTCAAGCCAGGTCCCTTCTTAGTCAAGTCCAGCATATTTCCCACTATACCATACTGGTTCTGTGATGTCTAGGTTAAAATTCCAAATCCTTTGTCCTTTCTTTTAATAACCTTGTGGAATTACCCAAGAATTTGTCAAAAATGTATTCACTTCTATAGTCTAGGGTATAAATTATGCTTACTAGCTAGTGTGAGGCCTCATGGTTTACAGGGGGAGATCAAAGGAAATTAGATACAAGAGATGTAGATTCTGTTGATGTAATGTTGGACAAATCTTTTAAAACCCAGTGAGCCATAGCGTCTCCCATCTGTAAAATGGGGATAATAATCACTTATCTTGACTGCTCCACAGGGCTGTCCTAAGTTCTAATGATAAAACATATACAGAGGCTCTTAATAAAACTCTGAAGTCCTAGAAAAAATGTGAGGTGTTATTACTTTTGGGACATATTATAGCGACATCCTACTGTTGTTCTAGCTTTCAGATTTAGTGAGCAAGTCTGCAGACCATCTTATAAATCTTTCCTTAAGTTATGAAATATGCCACTGGTTAAGCTACTTTTTGGAATATTCTTTGTAACACTTTTTTAAAGAAGCCTTGGTAAAGTTATGTCTTTAAGCTCAAGTAGCAGCAATATGAAGAAAAAAGGCTATTTTGTCACTTTTAGCTCTAGGCCACAGTGTTTTATAGACAGGTGCCAGTGGGTGACCCTTTCATTCTTCAAATATTTATGTTATGTGCAGGGAAAGGCGAAGTCCCAGAAATATGACTGTCATGCCCAGTAGGAGCTTAACATAGCAAAATGAAAAATCAGTCTTTGCTTTTCAAGACTGATCAGGGCAGGTGCAATGAAAGAAGTGGCAGCAGCATGAAGATTCAGTCTTGATTAGAACCAACATAATATCTTATATAACAAAATGTGAACCAGTCAAAATGTGGAATTAAATTTTAACTTTAAGGAAGTATAGTTTTATTCATGAGCATGTTGCTCCTATATCCAATTATGAAGAATTTTCTTTTGGAAAGAAATTCTGAATCTGATGCAACAAGATTAAGTGAATCAAAGATAATTAAAATACATCTGGAGAAAATATATATCCAAATTCCTCTTTGATATTCTAGTGTTAGTTAAGTGAGCCTGGTTATTATCCTTCAAGTAAAATGGAATTATTTTGAACCAAAACAAAATGTATAAAACAGTCCCCTTTATTACCTGAAATAAACCTGAAGTCTTTCTCTAAAAATAATTATTAACAGATTATTCCAGGTTCAAGCCTGATTTGATTTAGGGATTATTTAGGGCTTACTTCAATTCAAAAGAAACTATGAATGACCTGAGGAAGAATTCTATTCAGGTAATGCTCAAAAGTGTTCTGGAAGAAGATCAGAGTAATGGCTGGAAGAAATCAGGAAAAATCATGGGTAATTTTCAAAGATAATTAGTTAGGATCCTCTACTGAAAAACGTCTCAGCTTGCTGTGAGACAGTAGCTTAAATCTGTTTCTAGTGGCCCATACCAAAGTCATTATGTTGAAAAATCCCATGAATTTGTGTATCAAATGGAAATGTGCAGTTGTGGAATAATGTTACACATGTACAGTCACATATTCATATAATATACAATTCTCATGGGTAATTTCCGACTTCTCATCCCTTCCCCAACACATATATTTCCCTTAACAAACTGTGCTAACAGTCAACCTGTGTCCCAGATTTCCTGTGTCTAAGATATGAGAATTAGCTAGGATATTTAGAGAGGACCCTAGGTTCACCCTCCAGATGGATCGTGTTACTGCAGAACTGAGGTATTCCTTAGGATTTTTTTGTAGAACTGGTACAATTACCAAAAATTATTGCCAAGTTCCACTTCAGTTTGCTTTAGTCTTTCTCATGTCTGGGAGTAGTGTTTTCAGTAGGCCCACCAAAAACACTAATTTTCAGGTTAAACGTTTTGGTTTTTATTCTGTCCATTTTCCCAGTGTCCAGAGAAAGATAGACATTACTGGACCATGCTGTGAATTCATATTGCTATAAATTTGAAATCTTTATGTAGAGAGAACTGTAGCAAAACTAGATAGAGTTTTTCCTTCTCAAATTTATGGTGAGTATTGCTTTGTACAATACTATCCTAAGTCCTCTCTAAATACTCTAGATAATTCTCATATCTCAGACACAGAAAATCTGAGAGACAGGTTGATTTGTTAGCATAGTTTATTAGGGGTATTGTATGTTTTAATATTAAAACACACCAAGTTTTAGATACTGGTATTAAATGGCTATTTAGGAGCAAAAACAGTTACTGAGAGTGTGACTAGAAGCTCCAATTTCCAAAGATAACAACATATAACACACAAAAAAATCTTTATACATAAAATATACCTCATGAAGGATTATTGCCAATTGCTATTGGAATCAGGGAGCCTAATGCAGAGGAGAATTCTGTAACCAAGGATTTGGCATCAGGAATCCAAAACACAACCTACTCATTGAGTAATACAATGAATCAGAGCAAGGAATGTGTTATAATATTGAGGGATAATCTTTCAAAGTCAACCAGACCTTTTCTTCATCTAAGATGGGTGTGCCTTCACCTTCTACAACTAACAAAGTCATTTTACAGAAAGGATACTATGGACAGCTATAATATAATTTACTCTAAACTCACAGTAAATTATGGTAATGACAGAATTAGAACCTGTCTCCTGAGTCATTAATAGTCTCCTGAGACTATTAATAATCAACATTATATAGGGTTTTTAAGTTTACAAAGGACTGTCAGTCAATAAACATTTATTATGTGCCAGGCACTGTACACACATATTATCTCATTTGAGCCTTACACTTGCTCTGTGAGGTAAGAACCATAGCTATGATCCATATTTCACAGATGAACTGAGACTCTAGGAGATTGAAGGATTTAACCATAGTGTCATAGCTCATGAGATCTGAAGCCCATCTAACTGACTCCAAGACTAGTACCCCATCTACCACATTATTTTGAATAAAATACATAGTCAATACTTATAATCATTTATTCTAGTCCCCTATTTGATATGTAAATCCCATCTACAATATTCTCAATAAATGTTCATCCAACTTCTACTTGATTGTGGCCATTGATAAGGAGTTCATCATTTAAGGGGTGCAACTTTTGTAACCTATTTCATTTTAAGACAACTATTGTGTTGAAATCTGCCCTCTCTAACCATTACTCACTTTGATCTTGGTCCTCTGTTAAACCACGTAGCTAAATTAAAGTCTAATGCCACTTTTTAAAGAGAGCTAAGGAATAGGAATGACTTTCACCCATGGTATACAAAGAAATTTTTTTTATGTGTACATTACTCAGGAGCCCTTGAAGAATAACCAATATATGGATATAAATGCTGAAAAACAAATGATAGGTAAATTATGTTTAACAAATTCAATGACATTGTCAACATATACCATCCTACTGATACATCATTAAACACTCAGTGTTCTAGCACATCATTTACTCTATTGCAGGATGACATTTTTGGAGATGATACAGTTCATCTGGTTAATTTATTTTTGGCAATTTAAAAAAACATCTATCTAGAGAAAATAAACTAGATTTATAACAATGGTAACTAATATGTCATAAATATTTGTAATAGTCTTAAAAAGAGACTCAAGGGAATAGACTTCAAATATTTTAATTTCAACTAATGAACTTCAACTATTTTATCATTATATCAAGGTCATAGTCAGACTGTCATTTTTGTCAGTTAAACTATTCCAAATCTGAATAAAAAAATGTCATTTTGAAATTGTTAGTCTCTTTCTTAAGCTAAATCTGAAATTCAGTTATTCCACCCACAAGGCATTTGGACTGCTTTGTAATTGCTGCACAGATTTTGATCAATCACTAACTGCAGCTGCAGAATCTATAAGTACTGCTGAGTTTGGGAACACACTTTCTTCATTGTCAATGTGTACCAGATATCAGTATATATTAAAGAGACAGGTTCCACAAGCCATGTAGGAGAATCAGTCACATGTAGATGAAAATTTAGAATTTGCCAGCAACACAATCATAGGGAATAATAACAGATCTTGTGTTGACATATATTAAATTATAATAATAGTGATAATAAATAAAATTTATTTGATAAATAAAATAGATAATAGATAATAATTAATAAATTAGATAATAATATAAACAAATAAAATAGAAACAACAGGTAACAAAATCATCCTAGAAAACTTGGCTGTCTAAGAACATTCTAGTACAACATTTTCCTTGCATGGACGAAGTTCTTTTGTAAAATGCTGGAATTTTTTAGTCACTACATAGGAAGCTGGTAGTGAGGAAAGGTGTTCTGGCAGCAAAGCTTTGTTCATCAAATTGAATTCAAATACACATGAAGGCAACATTATACACAGGACAACACTAGTCATGTAAAATATGTTCAGTTAAATACCTGGTTCTAAAAAAAAATCACGTAATATTGAAGCAATAAACTCCTCTACCCCCTCATATTTTGGTTTTGGGGAGTAGGGGTTAGGGGATTTGGACTTGTGATTTCATTGACATGAATAATTATTGGTGGATTGATGTAGCCCTGATAGAGCCCATCTATAACTTAGAGACTCAGAGACTTGTCTAGGGGCACTGAAGTGAATTGCCTATACTCACACAGCTAATGTTAGATCTTCCTGACTATACGGCTAACCTTCTAGCCAATAGGCTAGGATAACTCTCATTTTAGAGATGAGGAAACTGAGGACTAAAGAGGTCCTATGGGTGTTTACTTGTGTAAGGATGCTGACTAGCTAGTACCAAAGGAAGGTCTAGGAGCATTACCCTTTGGCAATCTGGCTTCTATCCTTGCCATTCTTCTGACAGTGCTGTCTTCAAAGTAATCGCCTCTTTAATGCCAAATCTATGGCTTTCTGTTCTCATTATCTTTGACTGATCTAATGCATTTGACACTGTTGATCACTCTCCTCCTTCTTGATACTTTTTCGCTTAGTTGATTTTGTGATACAATATTCCCATATGGCCCTCCCTACCATTCTTCAACATGGAGGTGGGGAGGTGGGAGGAGGAGGAGCTTCTGTCATAGGTCCTGTTCTTTTCCTAGCTGGGCTCGTTAACTTCCAAAGGTTTAAATGATCACATTTATGCATGTGACCCCTAAATCTTTACCTTCACTGCCAAGGTTTCCCCAGAGATCAATATCCATCTTTCCAACTGCCTGCTGGATATTTCTACCGACATGAATTGATGGCACTGCAAACTCAATATACCCCAAACTGAATTCTATCTTCTCCCCAAAACCTGCCCTTCTTCCAACTTCTATATTCCTGTTGATATTACCTCCCAGTCATGCATCCTGGTAATCTCATAGTCATCTTTAACTTTTCCTTCTCTCCTTTGGTCTTCATGTTCAACAAATTATCAAGTTCTATTGATTCTATCTCCCCCATCTCTCTCACAATCATCTCTTTATTCTAACTACCACTGAAATGATGCTAGTTCAGGCAGGCCTTCATCCCTTTTCCACTGTACCAGTCTCCTAACTGATCTCCAAACTATCCTTCACACCACTTACTGTATAATCTTCGTCATGACTGATCATATCAGTTTTCTAGTTGAAAAAGAAAAAGAAACACATTAAAAAAAAATCCTTCAGTGGCTCCCCATTGCCTAGAGAACAAAGTATAAGTTGATCTTAGAATTTATAGCCCTCTACAACTGACTTCCAATCTGCCTTTCTTTGTGTACTTTCCAGGAAAACCAGCCAAGGCTCAGGGACTATTCCCATCTTGCTTTCTCCCTTCTCAGTCATTTTTTTCACACTGTCCTTTAGAATGAATTCCATATCTATCATATCTGTCTGAAGTTCCCTTTTTTCAAGGTCTAACCTAGACAACATTTCCTTCTTATAGCTTTTCCTGGGAACCCCAGAAGAAAGTCATCTCTCCCTCAAATTTCTCAAAGCACACTGCTCTTTTGTACTTACCAGACTCTCTCTGGTATAAGTGTCTTTAGTGCACATGTCTTTTACTCCCTACTAGATTTTAAGCCTCTTGAAAGCAGCTTCTGTATGTATCATTTCTTTTTCTCTTCTAAGCCTATCACAGTGTTTTACAAATAGCAGGTATTAACAGCAGCCAGGGAGAAAGAGCTACAATTCCTTCCTAGCACTTAAAAAGTTGCTCCTAATGCTGCAAAACAATAAAGGTTAAAAAAAAAAAGGGGCAGGTGGCCATTAGTTTTCTGGGTTATTTTAACTTGACTGGAAAAGGAATATTAGAAGATTTCTGAGTTGAAAATCCTTGGTTTCAAACTAACATACTAAATTTTAGAAGCAATTCTGAGGACATTTATTCCTTGGCTTATTTAATTCAATGACCTCTTGGCTAATAACCATCCCACATTGCTAACAGAAAGGAAAATCCCCTAAGAGTACGTACTAGGAAAGAGGGAGAAGTTTCCTATAAAACTCACCGAATTATCTTCTTTTTCCAAAGAAGAACATGAATCATTGTTTGCTGGATTCTTTGGTGTGGCAAGTTCAGACTTCTTCATTTTTGGCTCAGATTTGCTTTCTTTGGCAGCTAGTTTTGTCGTGGACTTAAGGGGACTTGACTTCTGATGTGGTTGCTTGGGCACCAGTGCCAAAGAAGACTGGCTCACACCTCCATCTTCCTCCTTGTCTTCTGGTGGTTGCTGTGGTGCATTCAGTTTCACATAATAGCCATGATACTGTGAATGCAACTCCCCATTACCAGGGTGGAAGGAGGTATTGTGGCGGCCAGAGTACTTGGACTGCGGCAATGCTGTTACCTCCTCCTTTGGGGGTAGCTTTGAAAGTAGGGGCTTGTTGACAACTGCAGTTACATACTCATCGGCTATGCCCTTGTTTTCTTGATTGAGTCTTGCCCCTGAGCTGGGGTTTTGCTTTTTCACTGGGGAGGAAGGCTGAGGAGAGTGGCTTGATTTTGGGCTTGGCTCAGGGGACCTGGGGGGAGTTGTGCCTTTCCGATAAAAATGAGGAGATTCCTTTGGTGAAGGTGGCTTTTCTGGGACTTTTTCTTCTGGATTTTCTTTAGTTTCTATGCCTTCCTGAAATCTCTGTTTGATATAATCAGGACCTGCAAGAGATGACAATGGAAAAATGTGACTAAAATAGGATATGATGTCTTATTAATTCTGATGACAGTTTTTGCTGGATTAAATTCACTTATTCTACCTTTAGATGTGAAACAGAGATCTATTTATACAAGCTACATGTTTTAATCTGGCTATATATTTGGTATCATGGTATAGTAGATAGAAGATTGCCTTTGGATTTAGGAAGACCTGGGTTCGACAGTAGACCTGCATCTACTATCTCTCTGTGGAAGGAAGGAAGGAATCATTAAGCACTTACTATGTGTCAAACACCATGTTAAGAGCTTTACAAATATTATCTCTTTTGATACTCATTTGATTCTGTGAGGTACTATTATCTCTATCTCATAGTTGAGGAAATGGAAGCAAAAAGTGGTTAAGTGACTTGCCCACGTCATATAGTTAAATAAATGTAGGCTGGATTTGTACTCAGGTTTTTCTGACTCTAGGCCCAGTGTTCTATCCATTGTACCACTAGGTGCCTGGGTACCACTTAGTGCTGCAGGCAAATTTCTAAGATTTTAAGTTACTCAAAAGTTGCAGACCTGCATCAATGGAAGACGTTTCTATACTCACAATTTCAAGTTCCTTACCTTGATGACAATAGATCTAGAACCCCTTCTTGATACTTCCCCCATCCTTCTCCTGCATCCAAGGTTAAATACAGAAATAAAAAGCTTGAGAAGACTCTTTTCATATTCAGAAAAGAGCATCAAAGATCATGCCAAAGGGACATTGGTAACAACATTGTGATTCACACCAGATTTATCTATCGAATTCTGATCTACATGATACAATCCAAACCTTATAAGGTATGGAATTCTTTATTTAAACATGGGCCTATGCAAGACACTCATTGTGTAATTTTAAATAATGATGTCAGAGAATCACAAGGATGAAAGAAACATCAGACATGGTTTTTAAAGATAGTTGGACAGGAGAGTCTTAAAAATCACTCTAATCAACACATTTCAATATTTACTATCAGAAAAGCTTTTACCTAAGCCAGATGTCCTATGCCAAAATTTACTCCTCCTCACCCAAATAAACAAAAACAATGTGACTAGTTACTCACAGTCTACCACTCTTTCCATTACACCACATTGCTTCAAAAGGAAAATGCTAGTGGTAAGTGTAGACCTTGTGATTTTTGGTAAGATAACTTTTTTTCCTCTAAAATCAAATGAAGCGATATTCATGGGCCTCTGTGTCTATCACAATCCTGTCTCAGAAACTTACTAGCTGGGTAAGTAATTTAACCTCTTAGCCTCAGTTTCCTCATCTGTAAAATGAGGGGGCCTAAACTCTATGGCCTCTAAAGTCCCTTCCAGCTCTAAATCTATAGTAGTATGATAACTATTTTACATCCTCCCTTCTCACCTGTACATAATTTTCTCCCAGGAACCTCCTCTTCTCATATGTGCACATTCCCTTTGGCCACTACAGCTCAATCTGGTGAGAGTAATCAAACATCTGGGCAGGTGGTGATGATTTCCTCTCCTGGGCACAGGAAGTTGACTGTTTCTGTCTAATTTTCCTAACTCACTTTTGTCTTCTCCAGTGATGTGCCCAGTGGCACCACTCACCTCCAAATATGTGCACTATTGGTTTTGCGCAGAGACTTTACAGTGATTGTTTTCATTCCACAGAATCTTGTGCTCGCCATATGCTATCCCAGTGGTAATCAGTGGAGCTGGGCACATGCAAAACCCTGAAACAGCCATATAACTCTTATAGGCCCTATACAGTATAGGATACTATTTTATCTCAGAGATTAGATATCTTTAAGATCTGTCATTAGATATCTTTTAAACCTTTCAAAGAACTTTTTCCTTAGATTTGTTGAGTTAGCATCACTAGGCTATCCCACTCTCAATTCTTCTGATTTGAGGACCAGATGGCTCAGCAATTTTGACAATATGCTAGGAACTTACTTTACCATTTAAAGAGTATTATGAACTGGAATTATTGTCAAAACTTGATGAGCAATGGATAAAAAAATCCTGGTATTTGTGTCTGAGATCCTTCAAGCAAGGAATAGGTATAAATATTCATGAGATAAAAGTGGGGGCACATCAGTATGGAAATTTAACAAGGCAGTAGAAATCATAGAAGATATCAAGCATTTCTATTTCTAAATTATTCCCACAGGATTGCATCATATAGAAATGATTCAAAGCACAGAACAAATAAACATTTAACCTACTAATAGAGATTGTGTTCACCAATGAGTAGGAGTTGAAGGCTGCATTAATAAAGAATATTAGAGAATAATATTCCTCCATAAACACCGTTCTGATATAACTTAATTCATGGATGAACCTTATTCCTTATTCTTTATGAAGAATCATCCTGGATTGAGAGTCTGGTTAATTAATGAACACCTTTATTTTCGCTCTTACTATGTTGAAAGCAGAATGTGAGGCATTGGGTAGACCAAGTTAAAAATAAAATAGTCCCTGCATTCAAGGAGTTCTTCCTATACCACCAGAAGGTTCACACAGAGCTCTCAAATGTATTACCTTGTTTGAGCCTCATACTGCAGATGAAGAAACTGAGGTTAAGAGAAACTAGGCGACTTGCCCAAGGTAATACAGACAACATGGGGCATAGTCAAGAATTAAATCTAGTCCTTGATTCCAAGTCCAGCTAGCTATCAACTGGGCCACATCACCTCTTATATTTATTTCAACAAAACACAATACTGGGAATGGAGTAGAGGGGCATGAAGGAAAAAACTGCTTATTCATGTATAGATGCAAATTTATTTACTCTTATAATCTCCACACCCCCCACCCCAATGACTCAATACCATTTTAAAAAGCACCCATCTATATATGTAGATGATGTATAAAGTAGACAATCAAATCGTGTTCTGTGTTCTCAAGGAGCTTATCACATAGGACAAATAATACTGTTGTATATAGCTATATGTAAAAAACAAGAGGAAAACTAAATATCAAATATATACATTATGAAATGTTTACATGGTACACAAAGTGACTAGCTTACAAGATACTGCTATGTAAAAGTGGCCAATGTCTATGTTGGCAAAGAAGCCTTGAGACAACCTGGTTTGTCCTAGGTTGAATTAGGTAAAAACTGACTAACATTTTAAAATCACACCTCTCCCCACCCCCACCCAGAAACAGTATAAAAGACTCACGATTGATTAAATTTAGCAATTAGATTTGTGACCATCTGAATCATCCTGAAAAGAACCAACTGGAAATGAAAAGAAGCCTCTGAGCAGTGAAGGAAAAGCCTATTACAAAGCCCATGCACTTTACTTTGTAAGAGACATATGAATACTCCCTTAGGCTGTGGTCTACTTATTGACTAAGACTTGTGTAGAAAATTAAAGGTTCTTGACATAATAAGCTTTGCTATTTAAGGGAAGCGCAGATGAGAAACTGGTAGAAGATACTTGAAACAGACCTAGTGATTGCAGCAAGTGAGAGAAGATGCAATTAGGAAACCAGGAAACCACATCAACTAGAAAAATACAGCAAAAATACAGGAAAAATTATATTACATAGTAGATAACCTCTGTCAGCATGTGTCAGAAGATGAGGACCAATTAGACCAAAAGGAGAAGAAAGGCTTAGCTATGCCTTAGAAGCTCCGAGAGGAGGGAAATCTTGAGGGCTTATTTAACAGCATCAGGAAACTACCTTAGAGCTGGTATTTGGTCAAGTGAATAAATAGAGATAGGCTTGGGAATAATGAAGGAGTGAGTTTGGCTTTTGACAGAATGATAATGTTTGTGGTGAAAGTTTTGAGCTGTGATCAGGGAGTGTGAAAAGAGGGAGAATGTTGCAAAGTTGATTCAGTGGGTATATGGGGGACTATTTGTTACTTGGCAGTTAAACATACATTCATAATAAAAACCAATTAAGTTAAATATATGGGGGGGAGGGGGAAGTGAATCAGTTTGTGACTGCAAAGAATATGTTTGAGGGTGAAAGTGAATGAACTTGTATGTATCAGAGCCAAGTGCAAAGCTGAGCTTAATAAGATAATATATTTAGTGATGGAAGGGACCTCAGATTATCTAGTTAAACATTTTATTTTGTTTAGTCATTTTCCAGTTGTGTCTGACTCTTTAGGGTGACCCTGTTTGGGGTTTTCTTGGCAAAGATACTGAAGTGGTTTGCCATTTCCTTCTCCAGCTCATTTTATGGTTGATGAAATGGAGGCAAACAGGGTTAAGTGACTTGCCCAGGGTCACACAGCTAGTACAAGTGTCTGAGATCAGATTTGAACTCACAAAGACTCATCTTGAGTAAAGGCTGCCCAATCCCTCATTTTATGGATTAGGAAACTCATCTACAGAGGTAAAGGGTCTTTGCCAAGGTTACAAAGGGAATTAATAGTAGGGATAAGAGTTGAACCCAGACTGTGCATTAAGACCTAGGCTGGTACAGACCGCAGCAGGGTGGGGAAGGGGAAGGAATGGAATTGTTGGCCCAGAGGGTAACCTAAGACATAGGGCAAACACAGCAGTGTATAACAATAGCATGACATCATCAGCTAGGTAGGTAGCACAGTGGCCAGAGCGCAAGACCTGGAGTCAGGAAGACCTGGGTTCAAATGCTGCCTCAGACACTTACTAGCTGTGTGAGCCTAGGCAAGTCACTTAACCTCTGTCTGGCCTCACTTTACTGATCTATAAAATGGGAAAGATAATAATAACCAGTATTTAAGGTTTACAGAGCACTTTAAAAATATTATCTGACTTTATCTTCACATTAACTTCACTGTAATAATAAAAATATATAAATAAAATATAAATGTTACATTTATATCATATATTAATATATTTATTTTATTTATATTGCACTTTAAAGTTGTAAAGGGTTTTATGTATATTATTTCATTTGGGCCTTACAACAATGTTATAAGGTAAGTACTACAGGTATTATTATCTCTTTCAGAGATGAGGCACAGCGGAATTAAGCTATTCACCCATAGTCATGCATCAGTAAAATCAGTCAGGATTTTAGCCCAGGTCTTCTCAACTCCAAGTCCAGGACTCAGTCAATTATAACATGCTCTCTTTCAAAATACCCACTTAAAAAGTACATTCATTATGAGGGAAAGGTGCTCTTTCAGGAGACGTCATTTCTCAGTGAAATATTAAAACAATATTTGAATAGAACATCAAAACATTTAAACACTAATTCTTTTTAATATGGATTTTCATCTAGCTTGGGAACTATTTGGCAGCACTGATGATATTAGTTTCAAGACATAACAACAAAACAGAATTATGGAAGCTGTACTGGAAAGATATTTTGGATTCAGTTCATTTTTTTTTTTAAACTAGGATTGCATCTTTTGATTGCCAAGTAATAGATTTGATGCTACTTAGTTAACTTTTAGCAAGCCTGGTACAATTGGTCCCACAATCTACTAACTTGTCTTCCCAAAATGCCATTTTGATGTCTGGTTTAAAAGTGATAGCAGAAACAAGGGACAGTTTTAAGCTGAAATATTTTGAACTGAAAAGACAAGAACCTTCTTCAAGTTCATTACAAATCTATGTCACTGTGTTGAATGTCCATAAGCTCTTATATTAACCTAATATAATACTTAAACTGTTAGGATAATTCTCACTTCATTTGTTGAACTATAACAAAAACATTTGTACATGCAAAAACATTTACATGTCCCAAGACAAAAGCTGAATAAAAAGCAAAACTTGTATGTTCATTTCCAATGAACAATTATTCTTAAATCTTTTTTACTCCACAATTTCTATAACTTGTTGAACTGGAATCAAAGCAATTAAAAATATTCTACTACCAGTTTTTAAGTTTGCTGTTGAATATTAAAGCATGCACAAAACGTGATGAATAAGATAGTACTTAACAAATGCCTTGAAAAAAATCCCTTTCAACAGAGAATAGCAACAATGTGATGCCATGACTTTAATCTGATGGGTCATTTAATTATCAAGTAGCCTTCAAACATGGACTGGCTGACTAAATGGGTATTCATACTTCGAAAGTTATTTGATCAAAGGACTACTGATGTCATTAAAAGCTTTATACACACATACATATATACACACACACAGAGGGTAAAGGTATTGTTTCTTAGAACTTTCCCTGTTGCTTCTGCATTTCAAAGATCAGTCATTACTTACTTAGCAATCTATGGTACCACTTTGATGGTGAAAGCTCTGAGTTAATGATATTAAAGAGAAGCCAGTTATAAAGACTATTCAGAATTTTTCCAGAGATGGAAAGAAATAAATTCTGATAGTGATGGTAGTCATCATTTTCATCTTTCCTTTTGAAAGACAGTAGCAGTGTCTATGAATCTGAGATGATTTTACTCAGTGTTCCAAGTTAAAGAAGGACCTAGGTGGATGGATACCACTTGCCTCACCTAACATGTTATCTTCTGGCAAAACAGGTTAGTAAGAAGTCCTACCTGGAGCACAGCTCATCCAACGACACTGATATGCTGGTTAAAGCTGCCAACTTTATTGGTCTGAAGGGCAAGGTGGATGACAATTCCTAAAAGCTCTTACAGTAGCAAGCCAAAGTATCTTGGTTCCAGGCATACATACTGTCAAAAAAGACCTTAAAAAACAAAAGCTTACTGGTGTGGTAAAGACATGAGTGTCTGGAAGTAACAGCAGCAGCAGAGATTTTCTTATGAGACTACTGTGATGTTCTAAAAAGAAATGGCTCACCATGGGACAAATTTATGTATGCACTCAGTATGGAACTCCAATCTTCTGACTTATTATGTTTACAATTACATAATAACATCTTTATTTTTGCAAAGACCGTAGGTCCTAAGGCTGTGTAGTTAGTGAATGAAAGTACCTTATCAAAGATACCCCAAAACTGGGTGAAAGGTTAATGTATAAGATCTTCCCTATCACAGCCCAAGCCAAGGGACTAGGAACTTCCCTAAAGTATTGTTCTGGGATTTGTTTCAACCCAGACCCACCTTGGGGAACTATTCCTTAAAAACAGGTCTTGAGGTAAACATCCAGGGACTTGGCCAGTTCCTGGGTATTGAACCAAGACATTTTTGATGTAACAAAGATTGTTCTTGAGGTTGGAGAGTTTTGGTCAAAACTCTCAGGTCCTTAGGATTAATCACCTATTGCTTGGCTCCCTGCCTTCTTTGTGTAAGGATGACAAAAAGGGTCTTTCTTGGGAAAGTGACTTTGGGAGTCTCCCTCGGAGAGGACGCTCTGCCGTGGGGACTTTCCCAACTGAGACTCTGACGGCTGTGATGTAGGACTCCCCCAGCCAGATGTTCAGGAGTTGGTGCTTCCTCGGATTGGTGATGTATTTCTTCTTTATGTCTCTATCTTTCTGTTAATAGTCTTTGTTTCTAAGATTGTGTAATCATATGTAATCACATTTATGTGCATGTATGTTTATGATTATTATCATTATTAAATCATTTATAAGCTAGGAAAAGTGTGAACGTATCATTGTGGGTACAGAGCCAAACCTGTGAAATGAATTATAAGTGCTGTGCAGCCCATAACACCTTACTGTTACACTGCCTAAATGCACTAAAGCCTGCTTTTGGAGGAATCTTATATAAACTAGTATTAAGAAGAAGGGTTAGCTCTTCTAATTTGACTAATTTTTTATTTTTTCAAAGGCTATTGTTGCTTTTGGCCTGGGTGCAACTCGGTAAACTAAGAACCCAGAGAATTGAACTTGCATATTCTTGTTGTTAGTTTATTTTTAGTGAAAAGGTTTAAAAATTATTTGCTTCAGTGATTCAATCTCTTCAGATCATGAATTTGTATCTGGGGTCTGTATGTGTCTGGGTGCAAGACTTCTGGTATGGTCTGAAGGATCTGGTGGGATTGACAAGGGGGCCCTAGGTTGCTAGGAGGAGGCATAGCAATGGTGAAGGCTGGGTTGCTCCAAGCTTGAGTGGCTTGACATTGGTTCCTTCTTGGCACAGGAATTATGGAATTTATAGAACAGATTCCAGGTATGGGATAAATGTGGAGCCTCTGAAGACCCAGAAGGACTGGTCATCTGGATCATCCAAGAAAGGCAGCCAGAGGGTAAAAACATAGATTTCATTGTTCCCTGGCTATTGCTAACTATAATTGAAAAGCTTGTTGCTGAATTAGTAAAAGTGAAATTAAATGAAGTCAAGTTAGTTTGGAGTATGCAGAAGACAGAGAGCCAAATGATGACTTTCTATTGTTTAGATGAAGGTGGTAGAAGCCCTCTTCCCCCTGGGAAGGGCTGTGATTAGGGTGGAGATTGATGTAGATGGCAACCACTTTGAGGCTTCATGGATCCCAGAATCTCAGGAGTTAGAAGGGGCCTCACAGGTCATCCAGTATAACTTGAGCAAATAGACATACCTGCTAAGTGGTATCTGGCCTTTGTCTGCATATCTTCTACTAATTCTAAATCTGCCTCTTTGCAATTCCCACTCACAGTGACAGATCAAGTCTACCTCTACCTTCATGATAGCCCTTAAAATTCTTTAAGACAAATTATGTCTGAGGATTGTTATGGCTAAATAATTTCACTGGTGATGGGCCCTCGACGTACTTAGATTGGTCCTCGGAAGGCAAGCATGTCAGTCACTAGGCCTTATACTTGAAGTCTTTTTTTTTTTTTTAAAGGTAATTGGGGTTAAGTGACTTGCCCAGGTCACACAGCTAGTAAGTGTCAAGTGTTTGGTCTGAGGCTGATTTGAACTCAGGTCCTCCTGACTTCAGGGCTGGTGTGAAGTATTTTTAGTTTGGTAGGAAATACAAGAACTAACGCTCTGCTGGCATACCAGGCTGAAGCATGAGAGTAGGATTTTTGTGGTGTTCACATGTACAAAAATATAGTGAAACTTTAACATGGGCATCCCTCCTCCTTCTGTTCCTCTACCCCCACTTTCCCTTACAATGTAATTCAATAGTTTATTTTTTCATTATTATTTGAATCAAACTTGTGATTTTATTTATATAGGTCAACTTGCATAAGTTACTGGCTCTCTGTCTTCTGCATACTCCAAACTAACTTGACTTCATTTAATTTCACTTTTACTAATTCAGCAACAAGCTTTTCAATTATAGTTAGCAATAGCCAGGGAACAATAAGTCAACTTCCAGTGAGGTCACACCATGTACCAATATCAGCACCTGCTATATAACCTTAGAAGTTGCCTAAAGTACTATGAGGTTAAGTAACTTGAAAAAAAGCCACCCAGCCAGTGCATGTCAGAGTTGGCTGAGAGATAGATCTTCCTGGCCTTAAGGTGAGTTTTCAACCTACTATACCAAAGCTACTTTTTTTGGGTCACATTTGTCATACTGTGAACACAAATGAGAATTTAAAGAAAAAAGCTACTATGTTTAGAAATATTCCATTATGAATTATTTCTCTAATTCACTGATTGGCCTAATGGAATCCCTGATTACAACAAAATATGAAGAAAAAAAACAACCCAACAACCTCAAACCCCAAAATACCCAATGAGATAGTACTGCTTTATAAAATGCTAAGAGAACCAAAACACCTGAGAGGGCACTTTTCAGCATTAGTTAATAGCTAATTATTTTGTTGGCAAATGGTAATAAGGGGTCAAGACACTTTCTCAATATTGTAATAGACTTGATTGGTTATGATTTTAGAACTTATCCACATTCAAGTTCTTAAAAATTTTTTTTCCTTTAAAAACTCCACAGGGGTGTTTCATTCATGAAAAGCCAAAAAGGATAAATACTAAAGACATGCTTGGAGATGAGAGTAATCTGGATATATTTTAGTTAGAGAAAGAGTTCTGGAAGGAGAGTCAAGAAATGTTTGGCAGAGGGGGATGATGGTCATCATTCCAGGAGGCATCTAGGGGAATGACATGTAATGGTTTAGAGGCTGAAAAGAATCAGCTGAATGGGGTGGGGATGGGGGTTAATGGGAGTGAAAAAAATAAGTTTTCGTGGCTAGAACGAAGACTGTGAACTGGATATTTTAGAAATAAAGGTCCTCCCTTAAATAAGCATTGGTATTAAGTTTAGAATAATAGGATCACAGGATCACGGAAGGAACTGTTTCTTCATTTTGCAGATGAAAAAACTGAGGGCCAGGACAGGGGAAGTGACATGCAAAGTCATACAGGTAGCAAGTCTCCGAGGCAGAATTTGAACCCAGATCCTCTGATTCCAAAGGTAGTGTTCTTTCCACTGCACTACATTGGAAAAATAATTTCTTTTGATGGTATACTGCATCCTTTTGCTTGAAAACTGCCAATAAGGGGGGACTTGCTACTTTTTTGGGTGGGAGGCAACTCATTCCTCTTTTATTAATCTGGAATCAGTAGGAATGTTTTTTTAAACATTAAGTCTGAATCTGCCAGTTCCTTCCAACGCTTCAAGAAAAGCAAGGTCTGATCCCTCTCCCATATGACAGCTTTTGACATACCTGATGACAGCTATTGGAGTATTTGAGATTTGGAAGGATTCTTAGCAGTCAACCAGTTCAACTGATACACCAAAGGAAACACCACTAGAACACACCCAAGAAATGGTCATCCAACCTCTGCTTAAAAACCTCCAGGAAGGGAAAATCTACAACCTCTTTAAGCCGCTTATTCTATTTTTGGATAACTGTCAGGAAATTTATTTTTCTGCTGTCAAGCCTAAATAGGCCCCTTTTCTACTTCTACCCATTGCTCCTTATTCTGGCCTCTGCAACCAGATAGAACAAGCTTCAACTTTCCTCCACATGGCAACTCTTCAAATACCTGAAGATAATTACTATGACCTCCCTGAGACTAAAGACTTATGGCCTTTCACCATTCTGATGGCCTCCTGCTGGACACTTTCCAGCTTATCATTGGAATAAGCTACAATGCCCAGAAATGAATGCAATACTTCAAATGACACAGAGTTACAGTGGGACCATCATCCCAATATTCCTGGAAGGTATATGCCTCTAAATGCAGGTTTTTTGGCTTCCATATTACATTGCTCACTCATTGAGATTGTAAGTCCACTAAAATCCTTAGATCTTTTTCAAAATAACTGCTATTTAACCATGCTTCTCACATCTTGTACTTGGAAAGTTGAATTTTTTTTTAAATATGCAGAAGATTTTCCTGATGAATTAAATCGTATTAGATCAGCCCAATATTCTAGGCTGTCAAGATCTTTTGGATTCCTAGCATCATCTAGTTATGAATCTTTCTGTGTTATGATCTATTCCACATCTTTATCATTTTATCAAACACTTTGCTAAAACTTAATTTAATAATAACTAGCATTTATGTAGTACTTTAAAGCTTGCAAAGCGATCTACAAATATTATGTCATTTAATTCTTGTATTTTACAGTCAAAGAAACAGAGGTAGAAAGAGGTTAAGTGACTTGATCAGGATGATATAGTGTCATATTTATCATATCCCAAGATTCCTCTCAACTATTAGTTTAGCATGGAAGGCAACTGGGGTTAAGTGGCTTGCCCAGGGTCACACAGCTAGTAAGTGTCAAGTGTTTGGTCTGAGGCCGGATTTGAACTCAGGTCCTCCTGATTTCAGGGCCGGTGCTCTATCCACTGAGCCACCTAGCTGCCCCATGACTTGTTCTTGATGACATCATGCTGGTTCTTTGTAACAGACTCTTCCCTTTCTAGAGCTTCTCTAACTCTTCAATGATCTTTTATGAAATCTTCCGAGAATTGAAGTCAAGCTTGTGGGCTTAGAGTTTGTAGACTGCTCTCCCTTACTCTTTTTTTTTTTTTCAAAAAAATGGGATACTTGCCTTTCTCTGATTTTGTGGTACTCTTCCATTTTCCATAATCTTTTAAATATCACTGACAATGGCTCAGCAATCATATCTCCTCCATGAGGGAGATCAGCCTGTACTTGGAACAGTTATATAGATAACACAACTGGGGCAGAAATACAAGCACTGCACACTTAATGCCAGTCATTGCATGATTTTCCCTACCCTCTTTAATGAGTGACATTTTTACTCTTTTTTTTAAAAAATTACTTGTGGTGAGGGAATGCCCATCAATTGGAGAATGGCTGAACAAGTTGTGGTATATGAATGTAATGGAATACTATTGTGCTATAAGAAATGATGAGCAGGTAGACTTCAGAAAATCCTGGAAAGATTTGTATGGACTGATGCTGAGTGAAGTGAGCAGAACCAGGAGAATGTTGTACACATTAAAAGCAACGCTATGCAATGACCAATGTTGATAGATTTATCTCTTCTTAGCAATGCAAGGATCTAAGACATCTCCAAAGGTCTCATGATGGAAAGTTCTATCCACATCCAAAGAAAGAACTATGAAGTTTTAATGCATATTGAAGCATACTATTTGCGATTTTTTCTTGTTTTGTTTTGTTTTCTCTTTCTTGTGGTTCTTCCTATTGGTTCTAATTCTTCCTTACAACATGACTAATTTGAAAATACGTTTAATAGGAATGTATATGTATAGCCTATATCAGATTGCATGCTGTCTTGGGGAGGGAGGGGGAGAAAAATTTAAAACTCAAAAGCTTATGGAAGTGATTGTTGATAAATTAAAATAAATTAATAAAAAAATTACTTGTGGGTGTTTATAACTTAACTACAAGCATCTATTTAAAACTTTTACAAAACTTCACTAAGCATCTTTTTCTTAGTCTCCACAATTTCAACCTTTTTTTATAGCCTTGCACCAACCTCCCACTCTTTTCACCAATTCTTCCCACCTACCAAACAACTCAATTTACCATAATCTCTCATTACTTGTCTTTCTTTCCTTACCTTGCCTTCCCAACTACTTTCTGCTTATCCTTCTTGACTACACCTTCAAGTTCTACTCCCTAGTCTCTCTTCATTCTCCTTAAATCTCTCTTATTCCCCTTAATTGTCCTCCTGTTTGTTTTCAACTTGGAAGCAGAATTTGGACCAACTCCTGGGACTGGAGATTGTTCTTCAAAATTTCTTCAGTATTTCCCAAATGTCTCCTTCTCAGATTCAACCTCTAATCTACAACAATCCAAAACCATGTAAGTCTCTTACATGATTTTCTTCTACTTTTTATTTACTATTTATCCTTCTCTCCTCTGACACAGAAGCCAGAATAGAAAATTTGATACTTTCATTTCATTTAAGGTATAATATTTCCTTTGGAAAAAGAAAGCTGAACTTAGGGATCACAGTACTAGAGTTCAAATCCTAAGCTCCACCTCTTATTAACTGGGACACCTTGGGTAAGTCACTAAACATCTCTGGGCCATCTATAAAATGAGGGGGTTGGACAACATGAACCGTGAGGTCATTTCCTGCTCTAGGTCTATGATCTCATGTCATTCATTGCTCAATTCTACCTCTGGACTTAAGTATGTAACCTAAGATGCTTCCTCTTTTCCTCAGCTGCAAGAAAACTTAAAACAAATTACACTGTGTGATTGTTATAACAAGAAGTTCAATTCAGGTCCCTGAAAATACAATTTTTTTTCTAATACCCTCTAGATAATCCCTGTTCAGTTTTATTCTTTAAAATGTCATACCTCACACTACACTTTAACCTATAAGATGCCCCAAGTCCTTTATGTGAGAAATGAAAGAGTTAAGTTTCCGCATAAGTAGATAAGAAATGAGCACAGACAGGCTAACTTCTGGGCCAGGGATGGGGGGGGAGAAGTGATAACACAATTCTAGGCACATAATGTATGTTGGGGTGGGGCATGCAAGGAAGATTGCAACCCACAAGGATTAGGACCAATCTAACTATAAAGCTTGCCCTGGTTTCTTTTACCAAGTGCATTTTCTCTCCTTCCAAGGAGGTGTGCCTGCTTCTCGCGAGAATCGAAATGACACACTTCAACCTCTTTAATAAAAAGTCTTTGAGACACCAGTCTCAAAAAACTGAATCTGGGGCCATCTTTATAACATTTAAGAGGTGGAAAAGACTACAAAACATACCCAATTGGTAAGTTTATAAAAACCTAATTATAAGTATGTACATGTACATACGCCCAAGATATTTTCAAAGAATGTTTGACAGCTTAAAAAGAAAGGCTGGTCACATGGTGAGACTGAGCAATAGACAACCTGCAAACTCTGTTGGTATCTTCCAGTAGAATTTAGCTCCTTGAGGGCACCCATTCTATCATTTCTGCCTTTGTATCACTCATGCCTAGCATGGTGACTGGCACAGTGGGTATTAAATAAATGTTTGCTGAGTAAATGTGTGAATCCTTGTGAAATCAAGAGAAAGAGAGAAAGACCCTTAGCACATCAATCCCCACTCCCCGTACCATGGTGAAATTATTGGGAGTGACATGATGGGCCAAAATGGATGGGCTGTGATTTGTACTGTAGGGAACACCCACATTGAAGAGATATCCATTTGAGATCATATCATTTGAGTATTTCAGTCCTGAGTATAGGAAACTTCAAAATTTTCAATCCTGAGACATGGCATTCTTTTTTTTTGTGTCATGCTCAGCTTTGGACTCAAGGTCAAAATATATAATTCATAAGCAGACAAGGCTTGTAAGTTTGCCAGCATGTGTCAACTGTTTGATGGTATGGGTACTGGATGAGTAAAGTGAAAGTGCTACATGTGTGTATGTGTGTGTATGCATAGGCTATATCTTTCCTTGGCTTCTCCTGAAACAGAATTAATTCAATTTTCCCCTTTAAACTGCCATCATCACTGAAAATATATAAATGCAGGCAGCCTTTGCAACAAATAACCGACACATTGTAATGGCGTAGGATTGGGTGTGTTTTATGATGTTCTTTGTGATTATACAACAATTATTCTCCCAGAGCAAAATGCAATCATCCTGTTTTTTTTACCTGGGTAAAACAAATGTGCTTAGATAAAATATATGAAAGAAAATAGTACAAATAAAGAATTTAGTTATTCTAATTTTGAAAGCTGTGAAGGATAAAATAAGTTATGAGTGAAGTCCCTCCTTTTCTCTGCCCAGGGTTAACAACTTTTCTATGAAAGATAATATTCGCTTGAAATAACAGACCTTTACATCTGAAATATGGAAATCAGCTCAAGCAGTGTAACTTAGAAATAACTATCCAAAGGGCCTTTAGAAAATGCCTATCTTGTTTGATCATGCCGTAAATGAAGGGTAGAAAGCATGAGCTATTCCCTCAGGGACATCAATAATACCTCAGCAAACCAAAAGCCTACTATATAGTGGGTTTGAAAGAAGTGTTGGCTGTGGGTCAAATGGGATTGTGGTCTCCACCCTTACTTCTTTTCTTAATAGCCCTGTTGTCATTTCATGCTTCTGTGATGTATTCATTACAAGAAAGACAGTTTACTTACATGTGTTTTTTTTTAGCTAAGAAAAGTGTGGAATTACATTTTCCCACAATATTTTTTCCAACACTTTTTGCACTATAAAGGGCCTTTTAAAAAGCCCTTTAAAAGTCTAGTCATGGAAACTGAGATGACTCTACATATCATTTACTTCTCAGTAGCACCTAGTAGAAATCTATAGAGACTCTATGCGCCAATAGACTGTAAAAACAGAAATGGTAAATTACTATTAAGGGACAATAGTAAGTTTGTTTCCTTTGAAATGTGGCAGAAACCAAGGGCTGTTTTGCAACAATACATTGTTTCATGGTTGAAGAGATTCTCTACAGTGGCCTGTTCCTCTGGTGAGTCAATCCTGGAAGGAAGGAATAGAAGAGTCACTGGGGAAAGTAAAACTTCTTCAGAAGATCCAGGTTCCACTTGGTATCCTGGGATAGGTAGTGTGAGTAATAATAATAATAATAGCAGCCAACATCTATATTGTGCTTTAAAACTTGAAAAGTGCTTTACAAATAGCATATCATTCAATCTTTACAACAATATTATCTTCACTTTACAGATGAGGAAACTGAGATAGTGAAAATGAATTACTTGCCCTAGCTATTATATGTCTGAAGTCACATGTGAACTTAAATCTTCCTGACTCATTCAATACTATATCTCTGTGAATGCTCTAGCTCTGTGGGAAAAGCCAGTAAAAATTGTGTACCTGATATATTTACTAATTTATTTGTAAGGCTGAACTACTTAACTGACTTTGTAGGAGAAGTATCATAGGTTTATCTATAGACAGCATTTCAGATGTCATAAAGCAATAGATTAAAATATGTAGCAGGATAAACCGTCTATTTCCCCAATGAAGAAATGTGTACTCTGGTACTGGAGAAGAATTAATGGGTTGATTTATTTTAAATGTATGAACATAGCTTATGAGGGATATTTCATAAGCAGACTGTTCTATGTTTTCCACAAGAAGGAAAAAACAAGGAATACAGGCGAAAACAACACCTCTTTATCACTGGTTGAATCCTGAAATGGAGACACTAGAAAAAAATGTCATTGTATACTAACAGTTTAGCTTTCATATCCAGCCCCCTCACCCTAACCACTATTTCTCTCAGCAAAGTCTAGTCTTCTACAGCACAGTCCTCCATTTCCTATTTTGTTTCTGGGCAAATAGAAAACACACAGAAGTATTCATCTCCTATCTATTTAATCTTTATAATGGCCAATCCTCCCATTTTTAGGTTTGATCCTTCCATTATTTCTACCCTGGTTTGTTTGTCTTCCTTCTTTCAACCTCAATGGCTAAGTCTTAATGCATTCTAAATTTATACTCTCATAGGGATATGAGATATGAGACAAAACAAAAAAAGAAAAGAGGGTGATTGAGGAATCTTTTAAAAAATTAAAAGAAAAAACAGAAATAAGGCAGAAAGAAGTACAAATAAACAGGATAGATTTGAAAGCTACAGGCTGTGCTTATTTAAAAAGAAAAGTAACTTATAAGAAACTTAAGAGCTTCATGTGCTTTATTTTTTTCTTCTACTATGCATGTAGAAGAGCTTATTTTATTGGTATTTAAGTTCAGAGTAAAAAAAAAAATCATCATGATCAACCACAAACATCTATTGAAGTTGTAATAGATTGAACTGGGTACTTGAGAAGTTGATAATGAATCCTATCAGGCAACTCAAAATGCATAAAACTCACACCTATCAATTTAGAAAATCTTTGTGAAGTATCATTGTTAAAAAGGTTTTCTCTGAACTCCCTTAAAATGTTAAAAGTTAGGAGAATCTGATTTAATGTGTCCTCTCACCTACACACCTACTGAAAATTTATGACACTGCACAAAGGAGCTTTATGTAAACAAATGGGAAAAGCTAGAGGGGTTGTTATATACAACATAGAAAAAAAATGAAAAGATAACTGTGCTATAGAGATGAAAACACATTTCTTCATTGGGGAAATAGACGGTTTATCCTGCTACATATTTTAATCTATTGCTTTATGACATCTGAAATGCTGTCTATAGATAAACCTATGATACTTCTCCTACAAAGTCAGTTAAGTAGTTCAGCCTTACAAATAAATTAGTAAATATATCAGGTACACAATTTTTACTGGCTTTTCCCACAGAGCTAGAGCATTCACAGAGATATAGTATTGAATGAGTCAGGAAGATTTAAGTTCACATGTGACTTCAGACATATAATAGCTAGGGCAAGTAATTCATTTTCACTATCTCAGTTTCCTCATCTGTAAAGTGAAGATAATATTGTTGTAAAGATTGAATGATATGCTATTTGTAAAGCACTTTTCAAGTTTTAAAGCACAATATAGATGTTGGCTGCTATTATTATTATTATTATTACTCACTGATATCATTTTGACAGACATTTATAAGCACTTGAGGGGCATCACCATCGTCTCAATTCTTAATTCAATTTATTAGCATAACCATCCCAATTTCTTTTAGGTTCTGGTCCCTTACCAGTTTGAGTTGCTTAGTACTAAAGTTTGATGGTTATTCATTGCCAAGGCAAAAACAAAAAAACCCCAAAAAACAAAACCCCACAATGGAAAGAAATCTCAAATCCCCGAAGTCAATACTCAGACAATTCTGTTCCTGTTCTCTCTCACTTGTTTTGTGTTATTGCCGGGATTCAAAAGGCAGGAATATTTAGTTTAACAAAGAACACTCTCTATGGAAAGTAAAATGAAATCAAATAAACTGAAAGGCCAATGTCTGTTTCCCACACTTCTTTCATGAAGGGAGAACAAATGGCTTTTACCTGGTTGATAGAAATTTGGTGAAAGCTCTCTTGCGACAGCCCTTGCAATGTCACATTCTTGGCGGGCAGACAGGGCAGCCTGGTCAGCAGCATCAGCTTTAGCTCTTGCATGTGCAGTCCTAAGCAGGGCATAAAAGTCAGGAGTCAGCAAAGGTGCCATCTTATTAACTCATTCAGTCTGAACAAACAAATCCTTACATTCTCCCCATTTTCATTCTCTAGTCCTGTTAAGAAAGTGAAACAAGAATAGGGCATGCAAAGAGAGATTGTGGGCCTGCTTTTTAGTCCTTTCTTGGTCAAAATTTAAGATTATTTTTGCTGTCAACATTTCTGTGCAAGGGAAGATGGAATCTGACCCAAGTGGAAGGGACTGCCTTGGAAGGTAGTGGGTTACTCTTTACTACAGGGCATTAGGTAAAGCTAGATGACAGGTGCAGCTAGGTGGTGCAGTGGTTAGAGCACCGGCCCTGAAGTCAGGAGGACCTGAGTTCAAATCCGGCCTCAGACCAAACACTTGATGCTTACTAGCTGTGTGACCCTGGGCAAGTCACTTAACCCCAATTACCTAATTAAAAAAAAAAGCTAGATGACCACTCATTACCCACTAAAAGACCATTTTAAAAAAACTTTCTATGTACCAAGTAATATGGTAGGCACTGGGGATACAATTTTTATTCAAAAATGAAACTGCCTCTGCCTCAAGGTACCTATATTGTATTTGGGAGAAACAACATGTGCACAGATCAACATACAGAAAATAAATACAAAGTAAATGCAAAATAATTTCCTCATGGCTGGGTTCTTAACAGCTTAAGGCATTTGGATAGGCCTGATGTAGAAAGTGACACTTGAATTAAACTTTGAAGCAACCTGAGGCTTTTACAAGGGAAGTATGGAGGAAGTATGTTCCAAGCATGAAAGACAGCCTGTGTAAAAGAGATGGAGATAAGACAGCAAGTCAGGTTTTTTGGTTGGTATATAAAGAGGGAATTGTGGATAATCAGTCAAGAAAGATAGGCTAGCCTTTGAAGGATTTTTAAATTATGAATGACTTTAAATGCCAAACAGTGTAGTTTGCATTTTATCCTAGGTCAGTCGACAAGTATAAGCTTACTATGTGTCAGGCACTGTGTTAAGTACTAGGCATAAAAAGAAAGACAACAGAACTCCAAACTAAACAAACAAAAAAACCCCAGTTACACCTCTCATGTACACAATGTAATGGGGAGATAACACGCAAACAGCTACATATAAACATGCTATATACAGGGTAAGTTGGAGATAATTTTAGAGAGGAGGCACTAAGAATAAATAAGGGGGCAGCTAGGTGGCACAGTGGATAGAGCACCAGCCTTGGAGTCAGGAGGACCTGAGTTCAAATCTGGTCTCAGAGCAGAACACTTGACACTTACTAGCTGTGTGACCCTGGGCAAGTCACTTAACCCTAATTGCCTAGGGGGAAAAAGAGAAACAAAAAGAATAAGTATGACTGGGAAAGACTTCTTGCAGCAGGAGGAAGCCACTGGAATTTCTTAAGTGGGAAAGTAACATTCTCAGATTTGTGCTTAGGAAAATCAATCTGGCAACTACATGGAAGATGGATTGGAGAAGGTGGAGATGGAGACTATTGCATAGTCCATGAGAAAGATGATGAGAGTCTTATCTGTGATGGTGGCTGTGTGTGTATAAATAAAAGGAGAGACTTGAGAACGATTTTACATTGATGTCGAGGTAGGAACAAAAAAGTTGGCAACTGATTGCACAGGTATAATAAGTGGAAGGAAGACTTTGTGGTCATGAACCTAAATGATTAGAAGGGTAGTGGTGCCCTCAACAGAAATAAGGAAGTTGGGAAGAGTGGTGGGAAAATAAGTTTTGTTTTAAACATGTTGATTTTGAAATACCTATGAGACATTCAGTTGGAAACTCCCAATTTCCAAGTCCAAAATGTCCATCACAGTTGGTGATGCCTGACAAGAGTTCAGGAGAGAGTCTAGAGATAGATATATAAGTCTGGGAAGCATCTGAATGCAGATGATAGGTGTTAGAACATGAGAGGTGTTAGAATAATAGTGAAAGAAGAGAAGTCTGCCCAAGCCAAAGACCTGGTGTCCACCCATAGAAAGGGGATGATGATCTAGTAAAGGAGACTGAAGAGAAATGACCAGTCAGGTGGAAGAATCATTGATTTAGAGATGGATGAGACCTTATAGATTATTTAGTCCAATCTCCTGATTTTGTGGCTGAGGAAACAAGCTCAGAGAATTTAAGTAACCTATACAAAGCCACCCAGGTGGTAAATAAGAACTAGGAGAGAGTAGTGACATGAAAACTAAGGCGAGACTAGGAGATAAACAGCATCAAACCAGATAGGTCAAAGAGTAAGAATGAAAGAAGTATGATGGAATAGGGATTCCTGTTTAGGTATGGGTTGGATGAGAAGGCCACTAAAATCCCTTCTAACTCATCAGAAATTTTCTGATTCTATGACCCAGAAGGAATCTATCCATAATTTTTATTCCTTATGTGAGAATTTCTAAGTATTTATGCCGAACCTTATTTGAGGCAGTTATTGAGATATAGATTCTCTTTTGCGTTCCTTCACCCTTCTTGTCAGTGCTTTCTAATTTCTTTATGGTGGCTTACCCACAACTAGTGCCTTCACGTTATCCCCTCCCAGAATAGGTTTTGTATTCTGATGCCTCTACCCAGCCTAGTCAGAGTGATTTCTTCCTCATCAATATTTATATCCTCTCCCAGGAGATTTTCTTTGTTGCCTGTATAGCTAAACAGGGGAAGAAGGAGAAAAAGACTCAGCTCTTATATGACTGACAAAGTTGGTGGCAACTTGATCAGATGTTCAGATACAAAGATGTCATGAGATCTGATGCTTAGGCCTTAGGGGCTGGATCTCAGGCTCTGGGGAGCAAGTCTTACAAAACTGGGAGGTAAAAAGTTAATGGTAAATTGTAGCAATCTACTAAGTGAACAAATAGAATGTAGACAATGAAGCAGAGAACAACCGGGACTCGAAAACAGATCAAGTGTGCTAAAATTTGCATGGACATGAGGAAAGCAGGCAAATTGATGCACAAAAGTATGTGCTTCAAATGTTGCTTATTTTCAATCTGAGTAGAAAACATCTGAGTAAAAAATCTGAGTAGAAAATCTCTTTTTAGCTCACTTACTGAAATTCAGTTACTGCACACTTGGCAGCTCTGGACAAGGAAACTATGACCTGAACAGTTCACAGTAAAATCATAACAGACTGGTGCCCAGAATGTTTGGATTTCCCCTGGATTGGTTAACCTTATGGTATGTGTAGTTCATGTGAATTAAGGTGAGTTTTCAACTTGGATATTAATGAATTGGCATTATTCTATTCCTATCCATGACCGTGTGATAGAATTATAATCAGTCAACTTGCAAATGTTGCTATTGGTAACAACTGGGGCCAACAGGAAAACAGGATGGATCAATATAAATCCATCACCACTAGTGGAAAATCTCTTAAAGTTAATGTCCTACTTACTTAGCAATGATGAATCAAATAGTCATCTCTGAAGGTCTGTAAGGTCACGCCACAGGGAGCCAGTTTTTCTATATTTAAGAATTAAAATGCTTCACGTTTTTCCTAAATTATTGAAATTTTAGAAAGTATGAGGATAATTATTTTGTGGCTGAAATGCCAACTCACAAGCCAATCACTGAAGCTTTTCATTCTATAGCAAACTACCTGATGTCAGCTACTACTGTGCATAATGTATGATCTTGCAGTTCTAGTTTTGTAAATGAATAAGGAATGCCCTTGCTAACATTTTAATGAATGTGAGGTGACATCTAATTAGAGATAAACGCTAATCAAAATTCACTGTAGTTTCATTGTCTCACAGATTTAGAGATCATTTCCTCATTGAGGGACTTGCCTGAAAGATACAGGTAATAAACTGATATAAACTGAGAAGGTCCTTTTTCTTCAAGCCTACAACTCTTCTCCATTGTTCACATTCAAGATTAAGTGCTCTTTTTTAAATTTAATATACCCCTTCAATTCAGAGATACTTTGAAACATGCTGTTTCAAACCACCATTTGCATTTCAATACTCTCTTGTTTGTTATCTTTCAGATTTTTTTTAAGAGTGTGAAACACTATGTAATATAGGTAAAGCTGTTAGAGTACAGTGCCTGATACATAAGAGGTACTATATGAATGCTTATTCCCTTCCTCCTCTCCAATGCCCTCATTGAAGGTTACAATTTGGCTGATCTAGCTATAAAAACCTAGTTAACTGAGTTTGCCATAAAATTGTTTTTTGTTTCAAACCTAATTCAAATCTTACTAAAATTTTTAAAGTATACTCTGCCACACAATATAAGCAAATCTTTCTCTGATGATGCAGGATCTTGCTGTGACATGGTGTCATCACTTGAACAAACACTGTGATTGTGCAGCCTGCTAGATTTAAATGCAAAAGCTGTAGACAATTCTATTTAACATAGACACATATACAATGAAGGAATTGAATTAGATGTCTTCCAATATCCCTTCAGGCTCATTCATCCATATATATCATATCAAAAGAAGTGTGGGAAAGAGAGAGGCATAGAATGACTCCTTCGACTCCAAATTCATTCTTCTTTCACACTATTACTTAATTACCTAACTAATTACACTTTTAAAACAATTCTGCTGTAAAATTCACTCATCATTATCCTCTTACTTTTATGGTACATGCATGTTCTTTCTGCCAAGTAAAATTCTCTTTCTTTAATGTCAAAAGTGTTTTTTTTTCTTTTTTTGGTCTCAAAGTATTATTTTCCTATGCATCCTCTACCTTCATGCACATTTTCTTTTTGTGGACTTTTTTTTCCCTGACTGCTCTATAATTCTACAGTTTTCATTCCCCTATTGCTTACATATTTTTACATTAATTTTTGGCTGTATATTGCAGCTTTGAAATGTCACAGAAGATTATCACTCCTCAAGATGGAAAAAGGTGGTCATTTTAAAGTTCTTTTGAACTCCCATGGATTTGAGCTGAAATCACAACTAACCCTGCCATCATTAACTGCAAATATCAAATGATTATTGTTTTTTTTCATGTTTTCTAAATTCACAAAATTATCTCTGAAAATTTCTAAATTATTTTTCATTTCTGAGATTCTTAACATTCTCTATCTTGATTCTGCCAGGTTTTAGAATATCTTCCAATGAGGTAGGAGACATGGAAGCAAAGACACAAAGTGGTTTAACAGTTTGTCCAGCAACATCAAGTCAATCAAGGTAGAGCTATGAATACAGGACATCCCAAAAAACCTTCCATGACCAGTTTGACTGATACTTTTCATTACTGCCTAAACTGATTGGTTCCCCATGTAAGAATACAAATCCAGCTTCAGACACTAATTGGTTGTATGACCCTGGGCAAGTCACTTAAACTTCTGTCTGTCTTAGTTACATTAACTGTAAAATTGGGATAATTAATAGCACCTATCTCACAGGCTTGTGAAGATCAAATGAGATTTGTAAAGCACTTGGCATAGTGTTTGGCACATAGTAGGTGTGTAATAAATGCTGGTTCCCTCAATTCTTCCCCTTCCCACCATGCCCACTAAATCCAACCTATGGGGGCTTCTCTGTTATACAGATATTTCAATACTTCAAGAATCTACGGTTTCTTTGATGTGGGCGTTTCCTCCATCATAATGTTTGCAATTTCTCTAAGCCTTCTTAGAGGACAGTCTTCATGAGCTGCTATGACCAAAGAATTCATCACTCTGTGGCCAATTTGCTGATGAACTTCTGTGAACTTGGTTATGTTGGTCCCTGGGCAAAAGACATGCAGGCCTTCACTGAGCCATATTGTAGTATCTCTAGCCACCCCTCTATGGCTTAACACACAGGAATAGGAGAATGGACTTTAGGACGCAGAGTCTCAGAATTATACTGAACCTGGTACTGTGGATTCAAAAGCTACTGGAATAACAACTAGTTTGACCAATAAATCCATAGTAGGTAAACTGTAGAAAGACTGGGGTTCAAATCCTACTTTACACAGTTAAGGTATATAAGCTTAAGTAACTCATTTAACTTTTCTCAGCTTCAGTTTCCTTACCTTTAAAAAAAGGGGAATAATAATAATCTCACAGGGTGGTTGTTAGGATGAATAAAGTGCTTTGCAAATCTTAAGCACTATATAAACGAGCCATTATTATTGTTACTGTTGCTGTTATTTATTATTCTTGCAGCTGCCAGAGAAAAGTCTTTCTGTGATGAAGTTCAGAGACCCTTAACTGAAGGGGTACCTGTCACCTGGAGGTAGCATGCATTATTACCCAAGTACTACTGTAGAATGTGAAATGGAAAAAGAAGTAATAGTTGGTACTATGAGACTGTAACTTTGTCTCAAGATTGCAAGTTCCTTCAGAGCAGATACTGTATCTTCAAGCCTCAGTGCAACGCCTTATAATAAAATCTTAACAAAATGCTTATTGACTTTAGTAACATGAGGAAAACATGTCTAGGAAAAAAAAATCTAACCTGCCAGTATTGCATCAAAACACCCAGGATTGGCCATATACCTTGATGATATTTCTGCTTTGATTTTAAGAAAATTGCTCATTTCATCATTAAGAATTCTTCTGTACAAGAGTTCTTATTGCTAAAGATTTTACTTGCCCTTTCTTTGACATATGTTAATTTATGATGATTTTCTGTAAGACCAATCTATGGCTGTATTTGTAGTGTAAACACCATTATTTACCTATGTAGTTTCCCTTTCACATATTTCCCCTCCCTGTGCCACACCCCTCTTCTGGTTCTTCTGATGAAATAAAAAGGTGTTTTTTATTCCCTTTGTAATTTCCACCTATCTTGCTGCCATGGTCAGCAACTGATAAAAGTAAATCTGAAGTTACTCTTTCATGTTTTTCAGAGACTAGACCACAACAGGAGCAGAAAATGTTCTTGCCTGGCAGAATAAATATCTGAAAAATGACTTAGCTCTTCCATGCATTTTATCCTAGAAGTGAGGGGGGAACCATTGAAAATCCCTATGCATGGGGAGTGGGATTCAATTGTTTATTTAACATACAAGAATCAAAATGGTGTTTGAGGAAGATTAGTATGGGCAATGCAGGCTGCTGGAGGCAAAGAGAGAGGAAGCTGTTAAAACAGTTTATCTAGGCAGGATGTCAAAGGGCCACAAGTAGGATAGTGACCATGGAATCAGAAAGGAAAAGAACAAAAGTCAGAGGCACTGCCAAGAAAGGATCAAAAAAGCAATGAAATATATTTGATATTGGGTGGAGGCATGCACTTTTTAGAGGAAAGGGGGGAGGAAGAATATATTGATATGGTAAATTATAATGAACACATGCAGACTATAGGATCCACTCCTAAATGAGAGGCTAAACAGGGCCATTAATACATTACCTCATAGCTGAAAGTTGAGTAGATGCTTACCTAAAGATAGAAAAAAAGTGTCCAATTTCTATTGGTCCTTTGGTTGTCAACTAGCCTTGGTTAAGACTAAAGAACTAATAAAGAGCCTCCCTGGAAGCATGGGTGAGAAGGAAAAGGTGAAGATGAAAGAGACTTTTTTTTTCTCTATCAATAAATGAACTGGTCAAAAAGTCTGGGTGGTAGACTGTACTTTAGAGTAGTAACCAAAAGAGAGAGAAGGGCATGAGTCAATAAAACAAATGAGAGACATCATGGTACTATGAAAAGAGCATTGGATTCAAACCCAATTTGAGTGGCTCTGCCACTCAGCACCTTAGTGGCCCTGGGCAAGTTAAAGCTTCCATGGGTCTGAGTTGGCTCATCTGAGGGTATTGAAGCAGATGGTCCTTTCCACCTCTACACCTGTGATTGATTCTAGGATTTGAAGAAATGAGAATATTTTGCAAAAATTCCCACAGAAGACTTTCTGAGGAGTTAGGCTGAAAGAAATAGTAGATGTATTTTGAGTTGTGGGTAAGAGGAATAAGTACTACCTTTCATAATAATTAGCTCTCCTTTCATGGTAGTTTTTCCATGGGAGAGGGAGAAGAAATGGCCAGAATTATTATTTTCTAGTACAACTTCTTCATAAATAAATTCATTTTTTTGCCAATAAAAACAAAGTTCAAATCAAAGTCTAACAAAAGTGAAACTTATACAGTGAAATCACTCCAAATGCCAGTAAATGAATGCAGTGAGGCAATTAATTAATATGGTATCACTAAATGAGGTCAAATGAGTTGGCACTAGTCAACAGTGGAGCAATATGCCACCCTCACCATAAGATTCATGACACAGCTGTCTGCTGCATTTGAATGTGAAGCATGTAAACTTGAAGTTAAAAAAACGATTTTTGTGTTGGAAGTACCAAAACAGTTATTTTTCATTATTGTTCATTTTGTTAAGTATAATGTAATGAGCTGGTTTCCAAAAGCCTTCCTAAAGCTTGGAAGCTACTGCTTAATTTGTGGACTGTCTTTTTCCTTTTATTTCAGCAGACCTCTGAGGAACAGCAAGCTACTTTTATTTAACACTTCAAAGTCTAATGCTGCAGTGCACATTTCCCGTGACATTTTGAAAGCATGAATGAGGACTGACTAAAGATTGAGAAATTTGCTTTAGAATCTTATCTGCTATTTTACACAGATGTTATCCTAGGTCCAAGGTGATAAAGTCCCTTTTGTCATTCAAAAAATGTTTGTAAAATACTAATTCTTTTGATTTTAGTCAAGGTGAATATTTGTGAGACTTTATATAAAAATTCATGTGCTCACAAATTGTAATTGCTATTTGGAATTTGTTATTTCCCAAATCTGACACATACTGTCTGTGTGACCCCTGCAAGTCACTCAAAAGCTAACATTTAATAATTGCTAGCTAGCATTTACATTGGGGCAGCTAGGTGGCATGGTGGATAGAGTGCTGGGCCTGGAGTCAGGAAAACCTGAGTTCAAATCTGACCTCAGACATTTACTAGCTGTGTGACTCCGGGCAAGTCACTTAACCCTGTTTGCCTCAGTTTCCTCATCTATAAAAGGAGCTATAGAAGGAAATGGCAAACCATTCCAGTATCTCTGCCAAGAAAACCCCAAATGGGTTCATGAAGAGTCAGACGCTATGGAAATGACTGAACAACAAGCATTAACATAGAACTTTAAAGCTTGTAAAATATCTTACAAATGTCTCATTTGATCCCTCACAACTTTGGAAGTTAGGTGCTATTCTTATCCTTATTTTACAGGTAAGAAAGCTGAGACAGACAGAGGTTGAGTGACTTGCCCAGAGTTGCCCATCTAGTAAGCATCTGAATCTGGACCGAGGTCTTCCTTACTCTAAGTTTTAACCTCTCTGTGTCCCAGGAAATTTCCTGAGACTCTTAAATTGCAGAATAGTTGTCAATCTACCTTGTTAGAAGAGATTTCCCTACTGAGAATTCCCTGAACAGGTGAAACTACAGGTTTGGACACTTCCTATTCCCCAAAGAAAGACAGTTAGCATTCCCAGTTTTCTGAAATTTAGAAGATTGAACTATTATTCCTTTTTGGTAAAGCTGGGTCCTATTGAAGATGATACATACTAGTAGGGGTTAGGGTTAGAGGATTTGTTCTGTAAAGATGGATTCAGTCAAAGGGCCGAACTTGAGGAGCTAGAGAACCACATGTGGCCTCGAGACTGCAGGTTTCCTACCCCTGTAAACAAACCTAAAAAAAAAACCTTGGTGAAAAAAGTCCTTCAGGAATAAATGGTTTAACTGAGACTCTAGACCAAAATCTCAAAGTTTCTTTGGGAATATTTGTCAAAAATCTAGCCTTATTTTAAAAAAGCTTTATGGTAGAACTACATTATTCTATGAAGCACTTCACCAATCCATGGATTGTTATACTGCTCTCCCACATCCCTATTAATTAATATACTAAGATATAATGCTATTGATAGATAATGATTCTTCCAATACAACAAAGCCATCTCTAATAAATGTGTATTCTTGATTTTTGATATCAGGATAACATTTGAATGCATTGTAACCCAATTTGCCTTAGTACCTTCACACAGGCTGTACGCATACCTGAAATTCACTCTCTCCTTTCCTCCTTCTTCCTTCCTTAGAGGCTCAACTCAGGTACTACCTCCCACATGAAACTTTTCCTAATTCTCTTATTTTCTCTCAATTGTCAAACTGTTTTGCATTTCGTTATCTGTTTATATTTTTTGAAACTCCCCTCAACAGAATATAAACTCCTTGAGGACCTGGTCTTCTTTTCTTTTTTCTTTTTTTCTCTTTTGTATCCCTAGAACCTAGCTCAGTGCCTGGCACATAGTAGGTGCTGACTAAATGTTTGTCGAATTTAACTTAAAAAAGATAAACAATTTATTTAGCTTCTGGCTACTAACTCGACTAACATCTCCATTCTTCTCTTTCTGGTGCTCTGGGACTTTACGTCAACTTACAAATTTTACTATGTGGCAAGAACCCAGGATGTCCTACCTACTATCATTTTTCTCTAGCCTTTAACATCTACCTCAAAGCTATCTTTTCCCATCTGTTAGCTGTCCTTTGGCAATGAGTCCCTCTCACTGCCATTTGTTGTAACTTCATTCTCAGCTATTTTTATTCTGGGCAAGTTGTGGTAGTAGGCTATATTTATACTGGACTGCTCTGTGAAGAGAAACATGGCAAATGGAGGTGGCACCTTTTTTACATAATCCAATTGTACTTTGGCCTAAGAGCAAACTTTGTGTATATTTATACCATATTTACTGGCATAATGATCCTGCTGCCCTTCCCCTCCTTGTACTTATTTTACTGCTAAAATGGGAGAGGTAGGATCACCCTCATGAATTCTGTCCCTCTGGAATCATGCAGTGATTAACCGCAGCTCTGGCAGTAATAAACTGGCAAGGATGAATCTAAGCAGAACTTGCCCCTCTGGACTATTAGCAACAGTGGTATTCTGTCAATATGAGCCTATAAGAACAGCCAGAGAGCCATGAATTTTGGGAAAAGAAAACCGCTAAGGCTCCTGTGGCTTCTAACTTTGGGTTCTAGGAACATGTGTAGAGCACTAGATTTGTAGTTCAATAATACTTGTGGGATAATTCATGTCCTTCAATTTTCACAATACCCAACAGCTCCTTTATAAGATGCCCCCAAAACATAAAAGAGTCATCTCTACCTCAGACACTGGAAGCATATGTTTTCAGAAATAATTTTCTTTCCTCAATACTACTTTTATTGTGAATTTTTGTACTTCCCTTTTCAAAAACTTTCTTCTTCCTAGTTTCAGCACTTTCAGTGTTTTTCTGTTTGATAAGAAGTCCAGGTTCTTAGCCTGAGAAGCAATATGGCTGAAGAGACAGGGTGGGAGAAGGAGGGAGGGAAGGACGGTGGGCTAAATCAACAATGAAACTAAATCATTAAAGTTAAAATACTAATTTCCAGATGAGATGTCATTAACTCTCACAGCATAGCAATTATAAATATAAACACATCATAAGTAAGATTGAATATGTACTAAATTTTGAATTTTAGCAAAGTGCATTAAAAACAAATAGTACTTTTGTATAAAGACCTTAAATTGCCTTATAGGTAATTATCTCAGTTGATGTTGGTGATGGGCATTAGGCTTCTCATTTTGCCTATGGGAAGATTAAAGCATGGACATGCTTGCTCATTTGGTAGAACGACTTTGGCAGCTAGAATTAAACAAAACTGGAATTTCTTGCTTTTTTTGTGACCCGAATTATTCACTCTTATTATTTATGTTGTCTGAATTCATGCCAGGGTTGCCCAATCTCTATTTTATTTAGTTACATAGACTTGACCTCACAGTATCCAAATAACATGCAATTGTTTGTATTTTCAGAATTAGTAGAGAAAAGTTATATAGAATTTGCTCATGAAAACTTATCAAGATACTGTAATTTTTCTCCTTAACTAATGAGATTGTTATGAGAAATGCTTGAAAAATCTTCCTTTTACAAGGTAAAGGACATTTTTATTTTAGTAGACAGAGCCCCTGACAGAGAATTGGTAAAACAAAAAAGAATGATTGTCTCCTTCAAATCTGATCAGATTGGATTACAGGTGATACCATCTGTTCTTATTAGTAGTTATACCAATATTGTTCAGATATTAATTCTAATTTGACTACATGCTATGATGTGTTCAAACTTGAGATATAATGGCAAATTCATTGCTGCTGTGCCAGATTTTGTCTTTTGAATTTATTTAGCTCACCTGGATATAGACGAAGCGAAGAAATAGAGGCTAACTTAACTAGTTATAGAAAGTCAATTTCCTATTACTTTTTTTTTCAATCAATAAGGTGCTAGATTCTTGTCTGAATGAACTATTTGGGCTCCTTGCTGTTTGTTATTCAAAGAATCACAGAATTTTAGAGTTGGAAAGGACCTCAGTGGTCATCTTTTCTAAATCACACACAAAAGGAATCACTACTATAACATACCTCTTAAGTAAGTGGTCATTCAATCTTTTCTTGAAGATCTCCAAGGAGGGGACATTCACTGCTTCTTTAGATGCCACTTTTGGACAGCTAACAGTAAGCTTAAATTCTATGTCTGGGGCCAAACAGAGCAAGTCTGATAGTCCAATTCCTTCCCACCAAATCAGCCACTCCAATACCTGGAGATAGCCATCATGCTGCCCCTTAGCCTCCTCCAGACTAAACACCCTTGTTCATTCAACTGATCCTATGACATGGATGCTAGGCCATTTCACTATTCTCATTGCCCTCCTCTGGACATTTTCCAGAACTTAGCAATGTCCTTCTTTAAATGTGGCACCCATAACTGAACACCACATTCTAGGTGAGGTCTAGAGAGGGCAGAGTACAGTAGGATTGTCTCTCATATTCCCATTCCTGGAATCTCTGTGCAGCCCAAGATCTCAGTAGCTTTTTAGTTTACTGACAAATTTACTTTCAGGTAAGAAAATTAGTAGTGTTCTTAATCCATCTTTAAGATTTATTCAGTCTAATTTGCAAAGTCACAACTCATTGGGAAATGTCTTCCTCTGAATGATAGCTTATCTTTAACAGAATTGGTTAAACATTTACAAATATGGGTCAAGAAATTGTCATGGGACTAATGCCAGTATGAGAATAATGAGCAAACATGATAAGAGTACTTGGTAAGGATAATCCCAAGTATTCAGCAAGGAGCTCAAAATGTTTTATGTAAATGAATTGTCAAAGAGAAAAAAACTTCATTAAAAAAAAAAAAGACATACAATGGCCTCTTTCTTCTTCTTCAGGCTGTGCTAGCTATAGCAATTCAATTAATACATCCTAGGTATCTGTGGCCTTTCCTTAAATTAAGGGGCCAAGAACTGTGGTTTTGCTTCCAGAATGCAATCCACAATAACAGTGCAAAGTCAATGGTAGTGCCATGCTATTGTTGCACCCTACCCTTTCTCTAGGCTGTGCCCTGAAATGCCACTGAAATTTCCAAGCAATCTATTAAGATGGATAACATCTCAACAAATTCTGTGTGGTTATGTCTGGACCTTTGAGGATCCCCTCCTGCTTTAGAAGTGGCATCTAATCCATAAGAGGACCCTAGTAATCTTCTGCCTCAAGTCCCTCCCCTCTCCTCTGTGGAGGTGATTTTTTTTCTAAAGCCCAAGTCTGACCACATCAACCACCTCACCTCTCTTGTTCCCTCTGCCTTCTCAATGAGCTCTAGTGGCTTCCTATTCCCTCCCAGGACCAAATACATACTCCCTTATTTGGCATTTAAAGTACTTCATAATCTGGTCCCTCCAGATGTTTCTTGCATAAGACATTCACTCTCCTAATGAGACATTTTCACTGGCTGTCCCTTTCTCTTATACCCCCATAGATGTAGGCAACTCCCAGTAGCTATTTTCCCATTAGCTCTGAATCTACAGAGATACCACTGACCTCATTGATTTAACCCACTGGTGTTGGGTGTGGATTGGGGGGGGGTTATTCCAAGGCAACTTGAATTCCTGGATATGGATGTTTTGGTCATGTAGCATCCCTTTTCTACAACTACCTCACTTGAGTGCTTCTGAGTGAGATGCTTTGAAGTCCCACCCAGGAAGTGTTTAATAAATATTTGTTAAATTTATTTGGCCGGTGCCCATGTGTAATAGCATTATTGCGCAAATGAGTAAAACAAACAATCTTTACACTATTAGTGTTTATAATCTGAACTAGCTTGGAGATAGAGAAACTGGGGCATATGGGTAGCATTAAGTAAACTAAATGAGTAAAAATCCCAGATAGGAATGCATTGAGGTAAACAAACATATTCATGTTTTAAGGTCTCTGTTTTTTATTTTATACACACACACATATGCATATATACATATATATACACACACATATCCACATACATACAAATATGTATATATGTGTGTATATATCCATATATATGTATTGAACTATGAATGGTTAATACCTTTAAAAAATCTTGACATTTCTGAATTAAATGTGGCTTAAATGACTTGCCAAGGAGTTCATGTTAATATCCAGAGAAGGCCTCATATTCCCAATACACTAATTTTTAGCCCATATTTCTTCTGTGGTTTTAACATGTTATGGATTACTAGTTAGCTAAGTTTTCAACTCCAAACAACTAAAATGCTTCCAAACTGTGTTTCACATAACCCATTGAGACAAAATATTTTCCTGCTCGGTACTAATTTAATGTGTTGCTGAGAAGGGAATTTTTTTTTAAACTATCAACTGTGAGTTGTCTTTAAATATTTTTATTTTAAATATATTCTAATAGGGCTGGGAGTGGGGATTAGGGAACTCCTAAATTAGTGCAAGCAACAGGACTGACTTGCATTATGCCACTTGTGAATTGGTGGTAGCAAGGGCAAGTCAAGGGAAGAAAGTAGAGAGAAAGTGAGGGGCTCCAGAAGGGGAGGGAATGGAAGGGACTCTCAGGAGGGAGCCAAATGAGACTTTGGGTTGGCTGGCCAGAAAGGAGCAGGATGGTTTTATGTGCCACACTCTGCCATGCATACCAAGGGGTGCTTACCTCCCAATATGGAAATTTTGGTTTCTGCTACCTACCTAAGCTTTTAATGAAAGAGAACAACTAGCAAAATGTCCATGTTCTATGATAGGGGAAACAAAAAGTGATTCCCTTTAAATTCTTCATGTCAGAGAGACAAACACTTCGATAAGATCAATGTAGCAAATGTAGTCTTTTATGTTAATGTGTTACTACATTTCTTCTAAGCACTCTTGTATTAAGCTCTAAAAGACTACATGTAAAAAATGATGGCTTAAAATGAGAATGTTTATAAGCATTATAAAGAAATAAATATGAATAAAATTCAGACCATGTTTTTCTTAGAGCAATACAACTGGTGGGGAAAACCAGATTATATTCATAAAAGGGAGATATCACCATAGCAACAATCTACCATTTAACTCTAAAAGGGAAGGGCATGCCATTCTTCCACCTTTATTATTTACCCATTAAGCAATTGAGTAATAAAGCCACAGTCTTTAGAAATTGACCAGGAAGATAACATCCAAATCGGCTGTCTTCTGTATTTCTTTACCTTCTAAGAAGCAATCCTCTAACTTGGGGTGTGGTGGACACAATAGGGCAAAGGGAGGATATAGATAGAACCAGAAGTCACTGGAACAAAGAAGCTATGGCAACAAGCTGAGTAGAGAGCGTTCAGTCATTGTGACCGCTAATTTCTACTCATGAAAACATGGCAGTGAATGTAAGGGGTTTACCAGTGCCCTATCTGCTTAAGGTTAAGGCAGTATGAAGCTGCTAGCATATTTAAATATGTGCTGAGCATATTTAAAGGTGGAGGGTGGTAACTTCAGGGGTGGCTTGGCCATTCTGGAGGCTGAAAACAGAACAGCGTGTAGTGAAAGCAGGTTGTGGTTGTGGTTTGACCATGGCATCAGGGAGGTGATGACATGACTTGCAATTGAATTAGATTTGAGTGAGGGAAGGCTGTGTCACCAGCCTCACTTTCTCCTCCAGAGCCATCTGGGTCCAGTGGCCAGATATTCAGCAGGACCACTGGAGATGGCCCAGGATGCAGTGGGAGACCTTGGCCTTTTTAAGCTAAGGTCTTTTCAGGCTCTCACTTTGAGTGAGGTAACATCCATTTAGTCAATAGGACTCTTTAAGAAGTGAGTCAAAGGATGGCCCCTTTAATACAAAATAAAAAAAAAAACAATCAAACTGAGAGAGGAATCAAACTCTCAGGGTTGCTGGCCAAAAGAGAAAGTAGGGACTTAGATAGAGAGCTTAGGTGAAAGGGCAGCACTGTGCAGTGAAATGAATGAATACTAGAGTGCCAGAATACCTGAGTTGAAATTTCACTTATTTGTCTGAGCTTAGATAAGCCATTTTTACCTCTCCAGGCTTCAGTTTCCTCATCTCTAAAATGAGAGGGAGGAAGCTAGACTAGATGGTTTCTAAGGCTTCTTCCAGCTTAGGCCCATATTGTTATAAACCTATGATTTGGAAAGGACTTCAGAGGTCACCTAGCTCAATCAATATAGAATTCATTCTATAATATCCCTGATAAGTGGTTAGTCAATGTCAATGATGGGGAGCTTGTTACCTCATTAGATACCCTATTCTATTTCGAAGCAGTTCTAATATAAAGGAATATTCTAACAAATTGAAATCTGCCTTCCTGTAACTGGTTCTCAGTGCTACAAAGCATCAATCTTCTTCCTCTTCTACATGGTAGTTTTAAAAATATTTAAAGACAATAATAATATACCCTTCTAAATTTTTTTCCCAGTCTAAACAGCGCCCCCTTCAACTTTTTGTATGATTTAGTTTTCTGACCCTACATCATCCTACTCAATCTCCCTTACACATGCACCAGTTAATCAATGCTCATTTTAAACTGTAACAGCATCAACAAGATAACAAAAGATGGAAAGAGTCAATGTTGGAAGAAGAGAGGCACTCCATGATATTATAAGCAAATTAAGAGAGCATGGAATAGTTTTATCTGTCAGATTTATGGATAAGGGAAAAATTTAGGACCAAAGAAACTATAAAGAGCATTACAAAATGTGAAACAGATATTTATATAAAATTAAAAAGTTTTACACAAACAAAAGCAATGCAACCAAAATTATAAGGAAAGAAAATTGGGAAAAATGTTTTGCAACAACTATCTCTAATAAAGGCCTCATTTCTCAAATATATAGAAAATTGGGGAAAATGTTTTCAACAAGTATCTCTGATAAAGGCCTCATTCCTCAAATGTATAGAGAACTGAGTCAAATTTATAAAAATACAAGTCATTTCCCAGTTGATAAGTGGTCAAAGGATATGAATAGTTTTCAGACAAAGAAGTCAAAGGTATTTATAGTCATATGAAAAAATGCTGTAACTCACTATTGATCAGAGAAAATGCAAATTAATTCTGAGGTGCCACCTCACATCTATCAGAGTGACTAATGACAAAAAAGGAAAATGTTGAATGTTGGAGGGAATGTGGGAAAACTGGGACATTAATGCACTGTTGGTGGAGTTGGGAACTGATCCAACCATTCTGGAGAACAAGTTGGAACTATGCCCAAAGAGCTATAAAACTGTGCATACCCTTGGATCCAGTAATACCACTGCTAGATTTATATCTCAAAGACATTCAAAAAAAGAGAAAAAGACCCATTTGTATAAAAATATTTATAGCAGCTCTTTTTGTGATGACTAAGAATTGGAAATCGAAGGGATAACCATCAATTGGGGAATGGCTAAACAAGCTGTGATATATGATTGTAAAGGAATATTATTGTGCTATAAGAAATGACAAACAAAACAATTTCAGAAAAACCCATAAAGACTTACATAAACTGATGCATAGTGAAGTGAACAGAGCCAGGAGAACTTTGTACACAGTAAAAGCAAAAGTGTTTGATGAAGAACTGTGAGTGACATAGCTATTCTCAGCAATACAATGATTGAAGACAATACCAAAGGACTAATGATGAAGCTTCAAGAGAAAGAACTGATATTGTTTGAATGTAGACTGAAGCATGCTATTTTTCATTTTCTTTCATTTTTCTCTTTTGTTCAAGTCTTCTTGTACAAAATGACTAATATGGAAATGTTTTACATAATTGCACATGTATAACCCATATCTGATTGTTTACCATGTCAGGGAAGAGAGAAAGGAGGGGAGGGATAGAATTCAGAACTCAATACTTTAAATAAAAATGTTTAAAAATTGAAAAAAAAAAAGAGACACTCCAATAAACTGTTGGTGGGGCTGTCAAATGGTTCAGAGGCTCTGGAAAATAATCTGGAAATATGCAAAAAATGTCACTAAACTGTTCATAATGTCCGATGTAGTTGTCCCACTACTGAGTATATACCCTAAGGAGATCAAAGACAAAAAAGATTGTACATATATCGCAATATTAACAGGGCACTGTTTTGGATGTGGGGCCCCAAACCTGGAAACATGAATGTTTATCAATTACAGAATAGCTGGAGAAATTATGATATGTGAACATAATGGAATAATGTAAGAAACAACGAATAGGAGAAATTCAGAGATATGTGAGAAGACTTCTGTGAACAAATGTAGAACAAGAAAGTAGAACCAGGAAAATGACATGCAAAAACTACAATAATAAGAAAAATAAAGCTTATAACACCTGAATACAGATTAAATGCAGTGACCATTCTTGGTCTTGGACTACAGGTGATGAAACTTACTTCCCTCCTCTACCTAGAAATGTTGGAGATTTCAGGTGTGGAATATTGTTCACTATAAGATTTGGTTGCTGGATCAGCTTTAACTGCCTTTTTTCTGAAAAAAGAAGAATTTTTAGAATTATCACATATCAGAAATGAATGTGATATAAAAATAAGAATTAATAAAACACATACACAGGCTATAAATATATATATGTGTATATACATATATATACATGTGTATATATATATATATATATACACATATGAGAGAGAGAGAGAGAGAGAGAGAGAGAGAGAGAGAGAGAGAGAGAGAGAGGAGGGCATATTTAAGTAAAGAGGTAACAACTTCAGTTTTGGAAATGCTAAGATGCTTTAGGGACAGTCAGGTGGAGATGCAGGTCTGGAATTCAAAAAAGATAACAACTACAGAAATGAATGTGAATGTCAAGGAAAAGAGCACAGCAAGAAAAAAGGGTCACATACAGATCAATGGAGGAAATCAACATTAAGGTTCAAAAGAAAATAAAGAGTAAGTAAAATAACATTATGTATAATGTGTATATACATGTTATTTAGGTTTAATTCTGGCTCACATGAATCTCATCACTTGAGAGAAATTATTTCATGAAAGTAAGAACTATGAGGATTACAAACTAGATAATTCAATAGGCATTTATTAAATGTCTACTATAACTGTGCTAGGTGCAGGGGATACAAACAAAAAAGTCATATGCCTTTGCTCAGGGAGCTTACAACTACTAGGTGAAATACCCCATTTTCGAAGATAAGTAAATGAAGGGCAAGGACATAAGCACACTTTTTCTCAGGGGAAGATTTCATCTGTACAGAGATGCCCCTCTCCCTAGCAACACAGATGAGCACTTTTTCTACAATCTATAATCATAGATTTGCTTGGGACCCTGAGAGGCTGTGGCTGAATACATAGTGATAGGGGTAAGGGTAGGGTAACCTACCCTACCCACATTAATTTATAGACCCGACTACTTTTAAGTTTTAATGTACTCAATATTTAATAATGTATCTATCATAGAAAACCTTACTCTCAATTAGAACCAACTAATGAGAATTTTATTTTGGGTGAGGCAATTGGGGTTAAGTGACTTGCCCAGGGTCACACAGCTAGTAAGCTTCAAGTGTCTGAGCTCAGATTTGAACTCAGGTCCTTCTGACTCTAAGGCCGGAGCTCTATCTACTGCACCACCTAGCTTCCCCCAATGAGCATTTCTAAAGTGAACAAATTCATTTAAAGATATGTCTACACAAGGCAAATGTTTTCTAATTGTACTTTGTGGTCCAGAACAATTTTTTCCTCCTCAGCATTGCTTGTCTTTACAGAATCAGGAAGGGTTAAAGACAAGGTCATGTCATCACTCAACCAATTGTGACTTAATGATAATATCAGGAAGATCCTTTAGGAAAGGGTTCTCTCAGTATAGGAGAAAGTAAAATTGATTAAGAGAGAACAGAAAATATAAGAAAGGGATGGAAGGGGAGAGAAGAAAAGGGGATTGTGGGAGGGAGATGAAGAGGGAGAGAAGGAAAGAGAGGGTATGAGGGAGGGAAGCAACTTTGTAACTTTGGGACTTAGTCTGATCAGACTATACTATTTTCACAAGAGTGTGTAAAAGATGCTAAATGTTTTGGTCACATCCACTCTAACCAGATGTGGAGGGATTGTTTGTGACTTCATCAGTGTAAGTGGCACTTGTAATGATAAAAGCAGAGTCATTTTGAAGTCCTGAAGAAGGGTCTAGAGAAAGGGTAGTAGAAATGTCCTGTTATACTCAGCATGAGCCAGAATACATCTGGAGTTATATGCTCAATTCCCCATTTTAGAAGAGATATTGATAAGCTGGAACTCATCCAAGGGAAGATAATTAGGATGGTGAGAGAGACTGGAAGCTATAACATGAGGATAGGTTGAAAGAAATAAAGATATTTCACTTGGAGGAGACAAGATTTAGGGGAGATCTAACACTGTCTTCAAATAGTTGAAAGGCTGCAACATGGAAGACAGACTTGTTTCTCTTAGAATCACAGAGAAAAACTAGGATTAATATGTGCCAAGTTACAAAGAGGCAGATTTCAACTCAACAAAAAGTAACATTTCCCAACAATTATAAGTGTACAAAAATGGAATGGCCTGTCTTAGATAAAGAGAGCTCCCCACCATTGGAAGTCTTTAAGTAGGAGGTGGATGAATAAATTCTTGATGCCTGTCATTGAAGAGGAGAGTTGTGCTTTGGGCATGTTTGCTTTAAACTAGATGGCCTTTAAATTCCCTCCAACTCTTCAGTTCTATAAGAGTATGATATTTTTAATCGTCCCAATTTCATTTTTAAAATCTGTTGTTTCCACCTTTGTATCATCCCATCGTGTTCTTTATTTCTTTCCTAAAATTTCCTGCATCCTACCCCATTTTTGCCTGTACCATCCTCTAAGTCTTTTTATAGAGTCAATACATAGTTCTTACTTTTTCCAGTACTAGTCTCTTGAAACTATTCTACTATGCTACTGGTTCATGGGAAAAAACAAAACCAAAATAACACACACACAGACAAATAAGCCAAAACCCAAAACAACAACAAAACCCCTCTAAACTGATCATTCTAAGGTATGTTCTAATTTTATCCCTAACTCTAATTTGCTGATTGATCAACCTCACAACTAAGGTTTTTCCATTCTTTTAGACAAACATACAATAAATTCCTACGATGTAGAAGGCATTGTATTAGACACTAACTAGGGATATGAATGAAACAATTCTTGCTCTCAAGGAGCTTACTTTAACACATAACTCATCTTACTACTAGGGAATTGATTGAGAACTAGAGGTTAAGTGATTTGCCCAGAAACTCAGAACCAGTAATTGTTACAGACAGGGTTTGGACATAGGTCTATCCTGATTCCAAGCCCAGTACCCTATGCGCTATGCTGCATTTTCTCTGATAGTAGTATTGTACAATATTTGAAACTATCATCTCCCCCCTTTTTTTTCTAAGAAGAGAATAAAAAAAGAACAATGACAATAATCCTTCACCAATCTACTACTTTATCCTGAGCATGTACTAGGCATATGGCACAATATTAAAATGCTCTCTGGATCAATAGTGTAAAAAAGGAGCTATGGTCTTCCACAATGGTTAAATTTTCCTCCCACTATTGTGTTGGTATCAAAAACATGACATATTAGGGGAGAAGTGAGAATTTCATTTTAAAATGGTTCACTAAACTTACTGCAGTCATGACGACTGTTACCAGAGAGCTTACCCAATAATGTCTCTCTAGCAAGATAAGGCATTCTCTATCAGTCATTTCATTTCCCCTGATGTTTTTCTATGCCATTAGTCCAGAGGATAAGAGAATAGGGATGGTCTGATGGAAATCATCAACACTGTAAATGACTTGAGCTGTGTTGAAGAAAATATAATACAAATGACATTTAAAACTTTATGAAATCTATCAAGAACATGTGAGCAAAATCAGTTGCTTTTTAATTAAGTGAATCTTAATATTTTAAAACCTTTTAAGATTAAAGTGAACAAATTCAAGTTCAGATGAAAGTTTTTTTTTTGTTCCTGAGATCTCACTTGAATTCTCTGATCTAGTACAAGAAAGTATTAGAGTAGTAAGCTAACAATGAAATTGCCAAGTTTTTTTTTTAAGCTTTAGAATAGAAGTCTCTGTAAAAAGAGGTCAATTCTAATCTGACCAATAAATGACAGTTGGTGCTATATTCATTTTGAGAATCAAACTCTTGGATTTCCTTCCTTTTAAACACCTCTTTCATTAAAGGATTAAGCTGATATTTCTAGAAAGCAAAATAATTTTCTTACATATTGAACAGCAACACTGTATGCACAGAGTGGCCAAGGAACTGGCAGGAAAAAGAGTTAGGCATGTGGAACTCTGAATTCTGAATTCAGCTTTCTCTTTCATCACCCTGCACACAGAACTGAAGGAGAGAACCACTGGAGAGTAACTCCATCTGTTCATTAACCAGGACTTTGAACCAGGGTCCTCTGGCAATCAGTTCCTTGGTCAGTCAATTTGGGGCAGAGCCATTGGTGAATTGGAAAAAGGAAAAGAAATACTGAGACAGTAGTACTGAATCAATGCTCAACTTTCTCCTGAAAAGTACACATATATTACTTTAGGAGTGGTAAGATAAGCCCTTTATATCATCCCTGTTGAATCTAGTAATTTATTTTAATCAGGGTTTTACAAATAAGTGAGATACATGGATAAAGTAAAAACCTAGAAAGTTGAAATAAATGATAGATATGAAATGATAAACTGATCTGTGAGGAAGTTGATGATAATACAGAAAAGATGGGCTTCTGTGTATCAGCTGTCAGACTATATTCCTGTCAAATGTTGATAGGGCCAACTTGTGTGTTGCCTTATTTAGTCAGACTCCTCTTCTGAAACACCAGCTACAGTAACATGTGCATATGCTGTCTTAAGCCCATCTCCTTTTCTCAGTAGTAATGTACACATTAAATTAAAATTTATCTGTGTCCATTTAAATGGCCTTATTGCTTTTACTGTCAAATTCTCTGTGAAGCATATCTTTGAAAAAAAAAATCTGAGCATGGTAATGTAGCAAAAGTATTACTTATAAGAACAAAATAAATAATATAGCCAACCACTTTCTGTTACTTTTTTTTTAACCTTGACAATAGAAGATAATAGTTTATATATTTAGAGCTAGAAGTCTCAGGTCATTTAGTTCAATACCTTCACTGTATAGATGAGACTGGGACTCAGAGATGAAATGACTTGCCCAAGATAACATAGATAGTAAGTGGGAGAACTGAGATTCGAACCCAGGACATCTGGTCCAGATCCAGTGTCTTTCCCAATGCACTACCTTGCTTTGCATTTATTGGATTAGTGGTTTATTAATTCAGCTATTCTCAGTATTTGCCATAGGCTAATATTATTTCTGAATATTCCTATCCAGTGAAGATATCTATTGATTTCTAACAAAAGACAGTATGATCAAATTTTGAAAGAGCACTGAGTTAGAAGTCTAGAAATCTGAATTCCAGACTCTGTTCTATCATAAAGATGCTGAGTTAGTCACAATGTCTTTATGGATTGGACTATTACAGATATTAAGGTGAAGTCAAAATAAAATAAATACAAATATACTGAGTACCTAGTATGTGTAAGGCACTGTACTAGAATTCTCTAAAATTCTGCAAAAATATGCAACACAATTCAGCTCCGTCACAATGATATACAGGAATACATATGAATCATGGATTCTTTTTGGTTTCCCCCCAATGTCTAGTTCTTGCACTAATCTTATTTGAAAAAGAATGTACTACTTATAGAGCATATGGTACCAGTCAGATCTATTTTAAAATAAATTTTTAAAAAAGATGTCTTCAATCTGCAACATTTCATACCTACTTCCAAGGAATAATTGAAGAGAGCTATAAGGAACTGCTATGGTCTATCACTAAAGAATAATTTATCTATATGAATTTTTACCATTTTCTACTTTTCTACCAGCATACACTTCTTTCTTCCTTCTTTGCCTTTTGTTTTTAAATGTCTCCAAGTACCCTAATCTTGTCCTTTATTCTCCAAGACTCTGGTTACAAAATTCACCTTCTCTAAAGCCTTCTCCATTTAACCTCAACCTGGGCAGCACCAGTCACCTTCCAATCAGTTCCTCAGAACTGATGCACACAGACATAGAGTCATAAGTTTAGATCTGGAAGGGACTTTAGAGCTTAAAACTGGAGATACTTATTTTCATATTTCTGCTACTGTATTTAATACCATCATTTGTATCTGTCCCATTTCCTCCATTTGACTTGAAACTCACTTGAGAGGTGGGACAGAGTCTTTTACTTTCTTTGCAGCACCTCATAGTTCTCTGAGCATTGTGGCTACATAATAAATGGTGACTGAATGGCATGAGCCTGACACTGCATGAGCGTGAGCTTATGAAAGCTATTTCTATGGACAAAGATCTTATTTTTTAATATTAATGACTTACTTTTTCATTCTCATTGGTAACAAGCCCCAAGTTTTGTGCATTTTATGTACAGAGGGAAAATGAGTAATTGGAGATATATTCTAGCACTGAAAATTGACAACAAGAAGCATCCATTAAAGCATCCATTAAACTCATTATATAGAAGACACTGTGCTAGATGCTGGAAATATAAAGATTAAAAAAAGAGACAGCTACACTACTCTCAAAAAGTATTTCTCCACTGGAGAAATACAATGAATAGAGAAGTAAATATAAGATAGATTGAGGACAAAGAGAGGGTAACAATTGCCTTGTAGTTATTTATGCAAGTTAAAGTATATCATGTTTTGCTTCTATTATGACTACAACCTTCTTTATGGACTATCACACTTTTGAGTCTTTGCCAGTGTCTGTCTACTCTAGAACAATTCCCACATACAGAACAGATGCTAATCAATGCAAACTTGTGGATTATTATCATTACATAGGTTATCATTGTCAATTTGCTCAATTTTCTGCCTTTTAGCTTAAAGGTCACAAAAGTTACTTTTTAATCATGCCTACAATATTTAAAAGTAAAACAGAAAATAATTATCTAGATAAGACAGGATAAAAAAAACCTTTGATTTCAGATGAAAATGAACTTTCTTTTGGGAGAAGAATGTGGGGGGATTTGAATCACAGGATTATTAAACTTCAAGGATGAAAAAAACTTAATAACATAGTTTAACTCTTTTTATTTTATAGATGAGGAAACTGAGACCCAAGGAGATTAAATGATTTATCCTATAGCATTAGAACCCAGATCTTCTGACTACTAAGTTAACATTTTCTCCACATCCATTGAACAAATATTTAACATCTACCATAGGTCACTGTACTAGGCACCATGGTAGAATAAAATTTGGATAAACATTGTCCCTGATCTTATGTATATATTCTAACAGTTATTTCTACATAAAAAAACCCTATAATATAAAATAATGCATAAGTACAAATCAACAGATCTAACAGATCTAGGGTGAAAGGTCATAATACCTTTATGTAGGAAGTTGAATTTTATTTGGTCTTTAAGGGATGAATAGCAATTCAATATTTGGGGAACAGAGTGGTGAAGGGAGAAGGGCATCCTAGGCAGACAGACCAGGATAAGAAAAGGCAAGACAGTAAGAGATCATCAGTTGTACATTAGAAATTCTGATTGAATTTGGTTGGAACAGAGTATGCTGAGGAGGTTGGTAGCATAAAACAAGGCAAGAATGGCAGAGTGGAAAGGCTGGAATGTCAACTAAAGAGAAACCTAAATAATAAACAATAACTAGCATTTATCCAGTGCTTTAAAGTTTGCAAAGTGCTGTAGGTGAGTGGTTTCACTTAATCTTCCCAAAAACCCTGTAAGGTAAGTACTATTATTATATTCCATAGGAATGATATGACCTGATCTATGTTTAAGATATATCTAAAAGTAGTATGAATAATGGATGTGAAAATATAGTAGAGGCAAGAATGTCTGTTAGAAAGCAGTTGCAAAAAAGAAAAAAGGCAATTTTAATATTAATATCAGTTAATATTAGGCAGTAATAAGGGTCTGAACTAGCCTTGGGTAACAGCTTTGGAATCCAAAGATATGCAGTTATAACTGATGGGTAGAATTTGTAAACTAATGGGACATGAGAGTTGAGTGAAGAATGGGAAAAAAAAACATCTAAGTGGTGAATGTTGGAAACTGAATAATGGTATCACAGAATGGTGACAGAAACACTGATGTCAAAAGGAAGAAAGAACAGATTCTTCCAAGAAAGAAAAGCTTGGTTTTAAATATACTGAATTTGAAGTGCTTATAGGAATTCCAGGTAGAGATATCCTTTAGACAAATGGAATGTGAATGAAAATGTATGACTAAAGGTAGTAAGAGGTCAGAGTTAGAAATAGAAATTTGGGAATCATCTACATAAAAGTGATTGGTAAAGTTATAGGAGTGTTGAGAAGGAAAGGCAAAAGGCAGCAAAAAACAAAACAAAACAAAACCAAAAACACAAAAACCCCAGAGAAACCTCACTCTCCTAAGTCAGAAAAAAGAAAAGTTATGAAGGAGATGGAGATACAGTAGTTGTTCTCAGAAGAACCAGAAGAGTATAGTGTCTCAGGGAAGACTGAGGGTCCAAAAGAAGGCTATTGATGGATTCACTCTTACAGCCTTGGGCCCTGAGTTCTCTCTGTTTATGATCTTCCCTTCCCCACCCTAAACTTATCCTATATAGTCTATGGGGAGGCTCAGAATATGTGGAAAAATGTAATGAGATTGAATCTGATCAATGACTTCATTATGGCTACTTTAGATTCATAAAGCTTTGTGGGAGGACCCTAAGATTCCATGTGCAATCTCTTGAGGTTCCTTCCACATGCAAGGCATTCCTGTGTGAACACTGGCTCTAGGATTTACTCTTCAAGCTTCTGCAAGTCAAATCTCTCACCTTTACTCTAGACTTCATTTATTCACTTCTAGTTTACTTTAGATTCTCCTGATAAACTTGGGTGTATACTGTACCCAAGAAAATGATTTAGAATTTTTTCCTTTAAATTAATTTAGTTTGATAAAAAACAAGAATATGAGGCCTTAAGAAATTCCAGTTATAAATCAGCCCTTTCCCTCCCAGTCCTGTCCTCAAATCCATAGATATGTACTTTTTCCCATTAAAGTTCCATTTCAATGTTGCAGACCATAGCACAAACCTTTGTTAGATCCTATAAGGTTGGAAGGACTTTAAGTATATGTGTGTGTATGGGTCATGGACCAGCCTTGCTAGGTTACATGCACACACATATACTCACTTACTCATTAAATGGTCTACCTTTTGCCCCAACATGGACAAAATCAAGGAATCACATATTTGGATATTTCACTGGTCTGTTCTATTTCCTGACTTCAGTTTACCAACTTTGTTAAAAAAATTTTTTTAAATGATTGTTTTCCAAAGGTAAACTCAGTAATATACTAAACATGTTGGAGAATATGGTTTATTCAGGAAAGTGAGGAATTTTGTAAAAAGGAAATAGATATTTTATCAATAAGAGCAAAATTGTACCAGTTGTCAAAGTTCTCATTTAGTAGTCAAAGCTGATTTTTTGTTACAAGTAGAAATTAAAGTGAGTGACCTAGTTACAATGAGGTAGCTAACTTCTACAATGGATAAAGCTTGGGACCTGGAGTCAGTAAGATCTGAGTTCATATTCTGCATCATACATTTATTGGCCGTATGACTTTGGACAAGTCACTTAACCTCTGTCTACCTTAGTTTCCTAATTTGTAAAAAGGGAGTAATAATGGCATCTCCTTCACAGAGCATGGTGAGGATCAAATGAGTTAACATATGAAAAGAATTTTGCAAATGTTAGCTATTATTATAATAACATCTCATATAACTAAAGGAATATGGGAAGGAAAGTAAAGAAACAGGGGAGGTAGAGGACGGGCAGAGATAAGGACTGAATTAGAAAGAGGTTAAGTATAAGGAAGTGAACATTTGGAAAAGTATCACCGACTAAATCACTAAATCACATTTCCCTCGACACAACTTTTTCCAGACTCAATATCTACCAGGGGTGGAGACCCTGCAGCCTTGAGGGACATTTGGCCTTCTAGGTTCTTGGGTGTGGCCTTTTGACCGAGTCCAAGTTTTATAGAACAAATCCTTTTATTAAGGGGATTTGTTCTGTGAAGTTTGGATTCAGTCAAAGGGCTGCACTTGAGGACCTAGAAGGCCACAAGTGACCTCAAGGCCACAGGTTCCCCACTCCTAAGCAAATTTTTTCTTTCATCGTCTGCTTCTTTTCCCTCTTTGTTGTATTCCTCCTCTTCTCAAGAAACTTCCATTTGTTGAAAATTCTAGGTTTGAAAGTTGCTGAATTGAGCTCAAGAGAGAATTATTGAAGCTTGTGAAGCATCTATGCTAATGGATCTAGTAATAAGAACAGCCCTGGCCATCAATCAACAAACATTTATTAAGCAGTAACTTTGCCACTGTGCTAGGCACTGGGATACATATACAAAAAACAGTCACTGCTTTTAAGGCACTTATGTTTTATCAGGGAAGGGAATATGTGTATCCTTTAATACTTCATAGTTTTTTCAGAATATTTTATAAAAACACTAGTAGATTTTATAACTTGATCAATCTTGTATAGGAAGGTAATGGATAGATAAATAGAAATGATTAATTCCAATAACTGGTTGAAATGTAAAAAATGCAACCAATACAAGTCTTTTAATAAAATCTTAAAATACATATATTCAAGCAATATTAAACTATGAGGCAAATGTTTCTCTTTGTGAAAGCACAGCAATAATCCGCTTAATACAGGTATTCAGTTCTTTAAAGAAAGAAAATCAAAGGATTGCAATTGGCTTTAAAGGTTCTTTACAAGTTAATCAAATGCTTGCTGACTAACTTAAGTGCTTATTATGAGTCTGGCATTGTGTAAGGCATATCCACTACATACAGACAGCACCATGCTATAAAATGGTTCTTTTCAGGAGAGAGAACACATCTGATTAGTCAAAAGTTCTAGTCTCCTAACATGTTTAGTAATAAAATAACACCATGTCCTTGTATAGCATTTTACAATTTTAAAAGCACTTTCCATAAGAATTATTTGATTTTCACAACAGTTTTGTGAATAATTTTAGGTAAGGCAGATAACTTCACACTTTTCAGATAAGGAATTCAAAGTACAAACTTCAGGAACTTGCTCAAGGCTACATGGCTATTAAGTAGAAACATTGTTTTAGAGCAGGAAGAGACCTCAGAGGCCACCTACACCTCATTTTACTGATGAAAATGAGGCCCAGGGAGGGTGACTTGCCTAAGATCACACAGGTAGTATGTTTCAAAAGTGCGATTTGAACTGATTCCAGAACCAGTGAGGACTACTAGAATCCTGGCCTTTTTTCACTATACCACGAAATCTCTTTGTTTCTATTAATCACATTTTTCACTAAAATGAAAATTCAAGTACACATTACAACAAAAATTTTTGAAGGGAATGATTTTATTCTTTCTATTATTATGCTGGTTTTCAAACCTCTCTATTATACTAGTTGTTGACTTATATTTGTTGACTTATATTGCAAAAATTGCTATCTATATTCCGGGCCAACAAAATAATGATCCTGCTGCTAGGAAAAATGAAGGAAGGCTTAAAACATAGATTAAGGAAGCCCATAAAACTGTGTGTGGGTAGAGAAAGAAACCCTAACATTCAGCATCCTTGTGTGCTCCATACTCATCAGATTATGTCCTTTTGGCCTTCAATTGTTATTTGCTAACTCATTCTTTTTCTTTTTTTTTTAATTTTTAAAAAATTTGTTCTTTTCCACAAAAGTATAATGAGAAATTTGTTTTTAGTTCCTTCCCCTAAGTGAATTTTGGGAGAAAAATCTAGAAAAAAGATACACAAGTACTTCGGAGTCACCAAGAAACCTCTCATTTTGGTTTTCATAGCATTATATTAGAAAAAAAGCAGCAGAAAAAGAATTTCCTACCTTTCTATTTATTTTTTTCCCAGTATTTTAAGTGGACTAGTTGTTTCATTGGAACAGGTTAACTGAGGCAAAATGAGGCATAGAAAGTCTGAGAGACAAAATGAGGTGGGAAACTGCTGAAAAGGGAAGTGTAATCAGGTTCTATTCATCAATTTGAGGATTTTGACAAAGAAACAGATGTTTAAGTATAAAGCTATTTGAACTTCCACAGCAGACCACATACATTATGTTATTCTCACTACCTAAAGGAAGGTAACATGAGTTATAAAAATCTGACCAGAAAACTACCCCCAATTTAATTGTCTTTGTCTATACCCACAGTATACTAGAATGCTAGAGAAATTTTGGGGAATTATAGGCAGAAGTGTTAATTTATCCACCATAAACTCAGTTTTTTCAAAATACTATTGATGAAATGTACTCATCTGAAATTCTGTATCCTATCCCACTTGCAGCTTGGACTGGTAGTTCCAGCTATCTTAAGATTCAAGAAATAATTGCTGCAGGTACTTCACAGACTCAGAATTTTTTAATTAGAATGGATTCCTTGATGGAATCTTAGCCACCATATCAATATCATATAACATTAGAAAACCTTAAATGACTGAGAGATATGTAATATCAGTTACCAAGAATTCATTAAGCTTGTAACATATGCTACACACTGTGGAAGGTGCTGGGGATAGAAAGATGAAAATTAAACAGCCCACACTCTTAAGAAACTTATTCTATCAGAACGGATACACACACACACCACACACACACACATATATAAAATTTATATACATATATATAAAATAAGTACAAGGTGTTCTTGGAGAGGGTGTTACTAGCAGCTATAGGGATTAGGAAAAGCCTTACATAGGCTGAACCTTGAAGGAAGCTAGGAATTCTAAGAGGCAGAGGGGAGGAGAGGTTACACTCCCAGAATGGGGGACGGACCACCTGTGCAAAGGACCTGGGCAGGAGATGAAGTGTTATGTGTGAGGAACAGCAAGAAGGCCAGTCTGACTGGATAAGTCAGGATGAAGGGGATTAAAAGTTAGAAAGGTAGGTTGGAGTTAGGATGGGAAGGGTTTTAAAGGTCAAATGGTGGAGTTTCATTTGATCCTGGAGTTAAAAGGAGCCAATGGCGTTTGCTACGCAGAAGTGACATGGTGAGATCTGTACTTCAGAAATATCACTCTGGCAGATTTGGGGCTGGACTTGAGACAGAAAGTAGGGTGGGCAAATTAGGATACTAATATCCTAATAGTGTAACGGTCTGGGTGAGAGGCAATGAAGGCTTAATATAGGGTGGTGGTCATATAAATGGATGCCATGCTACCTCTCAAGGCAGTGGGTAGACTCACTCTTTGTGACTTCATCTTTCTGAACTTCAGGTATATCATCCATCAAACAAGGAGGTTGCACTTTAATAGATGATCTCTATGGTTCCTTCTAGTTCTAAATCCTATGATCACTACATGAGACCGAGAGAAATGAACTGTTCAAGATCACCCAGGAAGTCAATGACTAAGATAGGATTAAAGTTCTGGCTCTTTCCAAAGTAGATACTTAATAAATGCTTGTTTCCTTACTATTAGGTTTTAATATATGAGCAGATTTTTCAATATGCACTAGACATATAGCAATTACATTTTACACAGTTGCACTAAACTTTTTTGCACTACGTATTCTATATCAGTAAAAAAAAAAGAGCTAGAGAACTTTGTCTAAATAAGAAATAAATATTTACTGAACACTTACTCTGTGCTTAACAGTGGCAAAATGTGACAAGGAGTGGGGGAAATAAACCACTTACTGCTCACAAATGAGCATTTTCTTCTTAAGTGTTGGTCTTCTGAATTATAAGAATAATTCTAGTTTTTAATCTGTGCTTTCAGTGAATCTCAATCTTTACAGAGTTGACAGGTACAGTATTTTAAAAAACAATTTGTGGACCTTGGTATGCAGGCAAAAACTAGTTAAACTTAGAATTGCAAGGGCCAGGGGAAGGGGGGAAAAAAGCAAAATAGAAAAATCCAAAAAAAATGTTCTCTTTAAATTTTTACATTTGCTTTCCTTTGCACCTTCTATTCTGAAATATGACAGACCCATTAATCCTGTGAGCAAAACAAATTACATAATACCTTTTGCAGATTAACAAACTATAACAAGCTTTAAATCCACAAAGGGTAATGAAAAATAAACACTGTCAATTTCATTTAACCCCAAATTTCCAGGTTCCTTCAAAAAAGAAAGTGTTTTCATATGGCTTTGGAATGTCTGGAAGTTTTACTTCTCTAGTGTATACCAAATACATATGTGGACATACATAATTACAAAGAATTTCATAATGAAAGCTACAAGATTTTGTAGTGCTGCCAGAATAATGAAAAGTTTTTGAAGAAAACGTTCCTATATTTTTCATTACATTTGATTTAACATCCAGTGCAATATTTTCTTTAATTTTAAAAAGATTAAACACAAAGCTGAAAAATTCACCTACAGAAAGAACGGAGAAGATACAGGTGTATGTATTATTTTTCCAACAAGAAAGATGGTCTGTCCAGCATGACATTTCATTCAATGTACTGTCAGAATTAAGTTTGTTCCCTAGCAGGAAAAGGAGATTTCCAAAGATGATTCATTATTCTTAGATGCTGGAGATACTGAAAATCAGGGAAACTCAATTGTTTCTGACATGCAACCAAAGGCTTGTCTCTGGTTCCTCGGTAAACACAATTTTTTTTCAGTTCATAAAGATACTCTCTTGGAGTAAGAGGGAATCATGAAAAGGTTATTTCAAAGGACTGAATGACCCTAAAAATGTCAGAATAGAGGGCAGAAAGGAAGACTATAGAAAGCACTGAAAATAACCATCACAATTAATCACTTTGCCTGGATCCCCCATTATTTTTGGTATCCTTTTTCCTTTGAGGAACAAGATACTGTACCCAATGTCTTACACATTTATTCTTCTCCATTTTGGCTATCATATTAACTTGTTTGACCACAAAATTACAGTTCAGAATTTAAGTGCCTTACTTAAACTTTATTACCATAAAGTTATATGAACGCTCAGTTTAATCTGCAAGCAAGCATTCCTGTCTTAGAAGCCAGTTCTCTGGACACTATGCTATACCGTTTCAAATGGTACATAGTAAACACTTGATAAGTGATTTTTCATTTAATTTACATATTAGGTTCCTCTAATGTCCTCTAAGGAAAACTGGGGCATTTTCCTGGTATTTATAATCTTTAAAATCTTAACTGACATTTTTTTCTGAACTAACAATTCATTTCATTAGTGATCAATTTCCTCAAGTGATCTTTTCATCCTTCTGTTTCTTAAGATTTTGACATTTCTTGATCCTCTTTGATGTCTTTCTAACTTTGATTTCATGGAATACTTCCCTGATTTTCTTCACGCCTACGGTCATACTTCCCTCTTTTCTTCTCCCACACCCTCTACCCTCACTTTGTCCATCATTAATTGATGGCAAGGAGAAGAAAAAGGGAAAATTTCTATGGAAAATAATCTGAAGCTTCTCATCTTTTTATTCCTCTTGGACACTCAGATGTGTAAATGCCTTTAATTACCACCTAAACAAAATTAATTTCTTAGCAATATCCTGCTTGGTTCTCAAAATTTCAGCTTGGATGCCCAGTCACCTAAAATTGATGTATCCAGACAGTTATGATCATGTCCCTCAAATCTTATGATCTTAGCTCTGCTAGGCTTAGAGCCCTAAAATTATCATTCCACAAATCCTCTCCTCTTCCCCCAACTCATTGCTACATCTTCATTCTTCTTTTTTTAGCTTTACATGGCCACAAGTCAGGCCTTATTATTTAACACTTTGATTAGTTAGGTAATCTCCTCAACAACTTCTCAGATTGCATGTTACTCTTTCTCCAATGTGCTCTACTGATTGTTACTAACATTTTTGTAGCACTTTTCTTACTCTCTCTCATTTGACCCACTAACTTTGTGGACTTAGTACTATAAATTGTAATATCCTCATTTTACAGGTGTAGAAACTGAGGATCAGAGAGGTTTAGTGACTTATCCATGGCTGAACAACTAACAAAGGTCAGAGGCTGGATTGAGACTCAGGTCTCTCCTGGTTTCCAAACCCAGTACTTTCTACTAACACAAACTACTATGTTAAAAAAAAGAGTGCCCTCCAGCTAGGTGGCACAGTGGATAGAGTGCTGGCCCTGGAGTCAGGAGGACCTAGTTCAAATCTGGTCTCAGACCAGACACTTGACATTTACTAGCTGTGTGACCATGGGCAAGTCACTTAACCCCAATTGCCTAGCCAAAAAAAAAAAATTAAAAAAAAGAGTGCCCTCAAATTTTTGATCATATTAACTCAGTTTCTCAGAACCTAAAATTATTCCCTTTAATAAGATCATGGATTTTGAGCTGGAAGGGATATTAGAGATAAATTGGTCCAATCTGTTATTGTATAGATGAGGAAACCAAGGCCCAGAGAAGTCAAGTCACTTGGCAAATGGTCACCTAGGTATTAAGAGGCAGTATTTGAACCCACCAGAGGAATGCTGTAAGGAAGGATTTTAATTTTGTATCATTTCTTATAAGACCTATCTCTTTCTCTGAAGCAGCTCTTGCTCTATATTATAGTAAATGAACAAGTAAACAAACAAAACAAAAACCATTACTGTTGACTAAACGTTCTAATGGAAAGGTTTGGATAATCTTGAATGACAGATAATCCAAAAGTCATATTAGTTTGTTACATCCATTTGAATATAGCTATATGTGACATTTTTGAAGTAGATACTAGTCAAAAGCGTTGCCTGTTTTACTACAGGTTGGTTTAGATTTTACAGTTTTGAGTTTTGGTGATTCTATAATTAAGCCATGTTATCTAAAACTGACAGGAACTGTTCAGCTCCTGTAATTATCCTATCTGCCTAACTCTTCCACCTTTATAATATGAATGAGTAGCATTTCCTTTCAGCCCAATACAAAACACAGACCCAAGCAGAGTTGCTATCTCCTTTCACAAATTATTTGTCCTTTCTGGGGGAAGGAAGAAGAAAAGTACATTCTTTTTAAGTGTTTTCCAGTTTCTATTAGTTTGCCAGAATAAAGTAAACAAGATGATAATAGGATTATGCTAGTAAAAGAGATGATATTAAACTGAAAGTAAATCTATACACACACATACATATTTTTCCCTCTGTTAGTAGCTGTTTCTTTTACTTTTGGGGGTAATATTTCCAAACTACTCAAGCACTTTGCACAGAGGATACTAAGTAAACAATGTGGATAGAAAGACTTCAATGTGGACAGCTTTTATACAGATTTGCAGAGGTTTAACAAAACCCAGGAAGTAAAATACAATTGAGGATTAAAAGAAATTTTATATATATATATATACACACATATATGTATATGTATATATATGTACATATATGTATATGTATATATGTACATATATGTATATGTATATATATGTGTACATATATCATTTTGTAAACCATAAAGCTCTCTATAAATGTTAGTTATTATCAATCTGGAAAAGTTATTGAAAGGAATAAAAGCCTCAAATATTTTCCTCTTCTCTCCATGAAAAAAATAGGTTAGTAAACATACATTTCAACTTAAAATGATAACATTTCTCATTTAAATTACAGAAAATTCTCAAATCTGGCCATTTGGGAGAGAAGGATATTCTAGATTATCGAGAACTCTGAATTATAGGTATCTTTAAATCTATTTAATTGTATTAAGCTCATCAAGTATTAAGAACTAACCAGGGGTGGGGAACCTGTGGCTTTGAGTCCACAAGCAGCCTTCTAGGTCCTTGGGTGCGGCCTTTTGACTGAATTCAAGTTTTACTGAACAAATCCTTTTATTAAGGAGATTTGTTCTGTGAAGTTTGGATTCAGTCAAACGGCTGCATGAGGACCTAGACAGCACATATGGCCTCGAGGCTGCAGGTTCCCCACCCAACAAAGTGTAACCAGGATAATTTCCATGTAGAGTTCCTTGGAACTTCTTAACTCATGTAGCCCTTATTCTCTGTGCCATTCATTCTGACATTTAATCACAACCTGCCTTATGCAGTTACCTAACTTTTCTTTCAAACTAGATTGTAAGCTTCTAGATGGGAGGGGTAGGCTGCTAGGTGGTGCAGAGGACTTAGGGTCACCTGAGTTCAAATATGGCCTCAGACACTTACTAGCCATGTGATCCTGGGCAAGTGACTTAACCCTGCTTGCCTCCGTTTCCTCATCTGTAAAATGATCTGGAGAAGAAAATGGCAAACCACTCTAGTAACTTTGTGAACCCATTTGGGGTTTTCTTGGCAAAGAGTTGGACACAACTAAAATGACTCAACAAGAACAACAGATGGGAGGGGCAATGTTTTCTTTTAATTACTCTTATTGCCTCTGTAAGGTTTTACTGCATTTTCTAATAGAATACTTCTTTGAAGAAACATTGGTGATGATTTTCTAAGAATGAGGGCATAAAAGCAGTAATAGATGGGGGGGGAATGTGCATTTAAAACTACTTTCTATAAAGAAAGTAATTTCTCTTTATATTCTTACAACATTATGACATTGGAATAGTGAAGTGTACAATAATAGCTTCTACCTCACAAGACCATTGTATAGTTTAAATGAGATTATTTATGTAAAGCATTTTGCCTACCTTAAGAGTTATATAGACATGAGCAATCATTATTAAATATTACTACTAAAAACTGCCCCTTCTCATCTTCTGAGAGGGAATAAACCTATCTAAATTCTCTAAACATATATGACCAATATGATACAATGCAGAAAATGTTTTCATTAACACATTATAATTTTATTTCATCACCATCGGCACATTGGCTTACACATGGCTTAGTGGAAAGAACAGCAGATTAGTAGTCAGAAGAGCTCTTCTGTTTGGCATTTTAAAGTCTTTACAGCCTGGCCCCTTCTCTACCTTTCCAGTCTTCTTTTTATATATTACTCCCCTCTCCACACACTCTATACTAGAGCCATATTAACTCTGCTGTTCTTCACACACATAATGATCCATGTCTTGTCTCTGAGACTGTCCCTCATGCTTGGAAGGCTATTTGTTTTCACTTCTGCCTCTTGGAACCCCTACCTTCCTTCAAGATTCAGCTCAAGTGCTACCTTCTGCATGAGGCCTCTTCCTTGTCCCTCTAGCTGCTACTGCCTTCCCAGCCAAGATGACTTTGTGTCTGTTATGTGAGGGTCTTAAAAATATCTATATCAGTGACTGATTCACTTTTGTCTTTGTACGCCTATGACTAAGCACAGTGCCTAGGCATAGTAAGTGTTTCATAAATGCTTGATGATTTGTTTATTCCAGGTATACTACGGCCAGTTCCTTGGGACTTAAAAAAAAATCTATAAAATGAAGATATTGTACCACATGATCTCTAAGCTTCTTAGTTGCCCTAAATCTTATTCGCTGATGAAAATCCTAGAGATTTTGAAGAAACAGGTGGAAGCTTTGATGGCTATAACGCCAAGTATGCTCATATTGCTAGTAGTATGTGATAATTCTCATTACTAATACACAAATCACACTATATTTTTTAAAAATCCTCAAAATTTTAAATTTGTGTAAATGGATTGTTCCATAATTTTGTAGGTTATTTGAAAACTTTCTGAAGATTTTGGACTAATTTTCACTTTAACACCATAAAAATACCCAATTTTACTTAGGCCTTCAAAATGGAATAAAAAAATGTTCTGCCAATGTCTATCTAGAAAAAAAGATAAAAGCTAAGACAGACATAAGATAAAAAGAGTTAAATTATATTCATTTTTAAAGTAAGGGACTTGCTATATAGGTGACATTTTAAGAATGAATAGATAAAAGAACCAAATGTGTAGCCATGTGGTAAGGGAAGGTGGTCAATGAGGAAGGTATCATTAATCAATTAACACTTGTTACATGTTTTTCAGTAATTTTAGTGAAGAATTAAAACAGAAAGCAATGAAACCCTTGTTTTATGCACATAAAACATAAAATAGATTTCCTCAACTCTGTATTTTATGCTACTTTCTCACTGACTCAGATACATACAAAAATGTTTGGCATATCTCAATGCATTTTCCTGATTTTTTTCCCCACTCAGAATTATGAACAATTCTGAAATAAATGAGAGATAATCTTCTGTTTAAAAATTAAAGAGAAAAAGTGATAAAACTCCTACAATTCAATTAAATGAGCCTTTATTACAGATCTACTTTGTGATGATGAGTTGTGCTTGGTGCTAAGGAGTACAAAGATGAATATGAAATGGTGCCTACTTTCAGTACACAAATCCAGTGTTGAGAGATTCGAGGGGAGAGATCACCTTCAGCTGGGAGAGCATAGACATGAAAAAAGTGATATGGAGTAGATTTTAACTTAACTTAAATAGCAAGTCATTCCAATATAGAAGTTAATCTGAAGTGTCTGCAGAAAAATAAGAGCTAGAAGGGAGCCCTGTCCCTCAATACAGTAAATGCATAATAAATACTTCTTGCCTAGATCGGGCAATCTAATTAAATTCCTATACAGAGATGAGAAAAGTGAAGTAAAGGATACAGAGTTATTGCTATAGTTACAGTTTACCTGGATTTTTAGCAGTGTTTGACAGTCTGACATGATATTCTCTTGGATAAGATGGAGAAAAGAGGGCTAGACAATAGGAAAGTTAGGTGAAATAAGTATTAGTTGAATGTGCAGACCCAAGGAATATTAATCAATGGGGAAGGCAGAAGCAATATTTGAAAGACTGATATGTGAAAGAAGGAATGGAGTTACTCTGTTTGGCCTCAGAAAGTACAGCCAAGAGTATTGGATGGATATTGAGGCATGACAAACTTCCTAACAAGTCCAAAAGTCCAGGCTGCTTCTGGAGTTTGCTTTTCATTGGAGGTCTTTAATCAGGGGCTGGGTGAACAACTGTCAGATATACTATAGGGGACATTCCTTTTAAGTGTGGGACAGATTAGAAGGCTGAGTTCTCTTTCAGTTATAAAATTCTGTGATTCTGCATAAAGGATGTCTATCAAATTTTCAGATGACACAAGGCCAGGAGGGAATAGCTTACTTACTGACTGTCTGTAAAAGGACACCATAAGATCTCAGAAGACTTCAGTACTAGGCACAATCTAATAAAATTGAACAGAGATAATGGTAGCATCTTCAAAAAAATCAACTTTACGAAATTAGAGAGGCATGGTTAGATAGAAGTTCATATGAAAAGTGATCTGAGAGTTTAATAGTCTAAGTTCAATAGTTCACAGATGATATGGCACACACATGCATATGCACACACACATACAAAGGCTTATTAATGTAATGTTAGGTTATATGAAACGAAACATGTATCCAGGACTGGAGTGGGAAGAGGAAGGATGGCTAACTCTGCTAGAATGTATAGGGAGTAGTACTCTGTTCAGTTTTGAGCACATTTTAGGAATGACATCGATAAGCTAGAAAGTATGACCAGGACGATGAAAGGCATTCAGATCATGCCACATGTGGGTCAGTTGAAGGAACTGATAATTGACCTGAAACTCCTGGTCATGTGAGCAACAAGACACAGGATTAAACATTTTCTGTGATCCCCATGACCTCTCAAACCTCTCCAAAACAGAAATTATGTGCTGAAGAGAAGACTTAGTAGTGACACCTATGTTCACTAATGAGTGATTAGTCCAAAATCTTCAAAAAGTTTTCAAATAGCCTATAAAAAATATAGAATAATCCATTTACACACATTTAGAATTTGAGGGTTTTTTTTTTTAAAGTTTGATATGTGTATTAGCTCATGAGAATACCATGTGGAAGGGGGATTGATTACACTTGTTCTATTTGGCTTAGGGGGCAGAATTAGATACAACACAAGGAATTTATAAAAAGGCGGATTTTAGCTTGCTATAGGGGAAAACTTCCTCACAATTAGAGCTATTAAAAAATGGAATGGGCTTGCTCTGGAAGTGGTGAATTCTTCCTTTCAAGAGATCTTCAAGCTAAAGCTATCAGATATATTATTGAAGGGTTATCATTCAGGGATGGGTTGGACTAGATGACTTCTGGGGTCTCTACCAACACTCTGTGATTCATGTTCCTAGCACATTCCACTTTTTCCATATTATCTCAGCTAGAATCCAAGTTGTATGTGTCTTCCCCAATAAATGTAAGCTCCTTTGAGAGCAGGAACTGTTTTATTTGTGTCATCATATCCTCAGTGCCTACCACACAATAAGCCCTTAAAAAATTCTTGACTGAGTGATTAATTGGGAAACCATGGCACCTATGTCATCACTGAACCAAGATGATTTTTGGTGGTTGTACAGCCAGGTTCATGGAAAGGTGTGTACAAGTCATGGGGCAGCTGTAGGTAAATTTGTAAAGGCAAAGTCTTTAGTTTCCTCCTACTACCTTTTCTAGTATCCTTATTGAGAACAATGCTGAATAAAAGTAGGGGTGAATGTGCCCTATTCCTGGACATCATAGAAGCAGTCAATATGGAAAGTTTATAATGAAGTTTCAAGGAAATGCTGGTCTGTCTCCATTGTGGCTTTGGGATAGTGATTAAAGGTAATAGAAAAAGGCATGTCAGTCTCATTGGGGATGACCAAGTTAGGCTGGCATTATTGTTCAAGGATAGCCAAAATCCTGTCTCTTCTTTGAGTTTTATGTCACTCTTTGTGACTTCTTCCCTAAATGGAATAGCACCACAGGAAGTCATCTCTGCCTCTATGAATTCTGAAAAAGTATAGCTTTCTAGGGAAATTTCATCAGTTTCATTTCTCTGTAGGTTATAAAAGTGAACTGGAAATTGGATCTAGAATTGGATCATGATAACTAGATCCCTTTGAAAATTGCCTATCATCTATGCATCCAGGCTTCACTGATGAGTGCCACCATTCCCCTAGTCACATAAGCTCACAGGCTTGGTGTCATCCTCCTTATTCTCATTCCACATATACAATCTATTGTCCTTTTTATCTTTACAAAATCTCTTACATATGTTGCCTACTCTCTACTCACATAGCTGCTACCCTGAAAAAGTCTTCTAGTTGGTCTCTCTGCCACAAGTTTCTTGTGACTCCAACCATCTTCCATTTTAAAACCTGGCCTCTTCCTACTTTTCCAATTTTCTTAGATTTTACTTCCCTCCATACAATCTATGATCCAATTATACTGTTGTTGTTCAGTTATTTTCAGTCTTGTCTGACTTTTCATAACACCATTTGGAATTTTCTTGGAGTGGTTTGCCATTTCCTTCTCTAGATCATTTTGCAGATGAGGACACTGAGGCAAACAGGGTTGAATGACTTGCCCAGGGTCACACAGTTAGTAAGAGTCTGAGGCCAGATTTGAACTCAGGAAGATGAGTCTTCCTGACTCCAGGTCCAGCATTGTAGCCACTGGGCCACCTCTTTGCAATTTTGAATGTCATTCCATTTCCCATTTCTATGTCTTCGCACTGATTGCTCCCCATGCCTAGAATGCTTCTTTCCCTCACTCTCTCCCTTTTAATTTCCCTGGCCTCCTTCAAGACCGAGCTCAAGTCCCACCTTCTGCAAGAAGTAATTCCAGATACCCCCCCACCACAGCAAATGCAGATTATCAATCTTCATTGATTATTAAATAATTAACCTTAATTTTAATTTAATAATGAAATAACTGATACAATATTAATTTTAATAAGTAATTCTAATTAATAATTAATATCTCTCTGAATACTATCTGTCTTTATGTAATCTTATTTGTAACTTAGTTACTTTACAATCTCCCCATCAAAATGCATCCTTCTTAAAGGTAGGTACAATTTTTGCCTTTCTTTGCATTCTCTTCACTTATCACAGTGCCTAACACACAGTAAATGCTTAATAAATGCTTGCTGACTGACTAATAGTGCCTCTGCCAACAAGTTCAGGCTCCCCAAACACTTGCTGCACCCCTCCCCCCAAACAGTCAGAGAGAAGTGATTAAATTAAGACCTGGCATGGCACTTCAGAAAATTGGCCAAACACTAATGTAGAAGGATAAATGAACAGTTAACTAAGAAAACAATCAGTTTGAACAAAATCTGGCACACACAAATTGCTAGCAAATATTGCAAAAATGTATTTTAATAAGGAAAACTTTCCCATTTAAACTATTAAATACAGTATTTTAAAAAGGTAAATATTTACTCATCTCTAGGATAGTCTGGAGTGTCATAAAAGGGACTAAATTATAAATTTAATTGGTTAAATTAGTTTATTTCTTTTATTACATACACAGGAAAGATAAGGGAAATTAATTTAGTTTCAATATTAATTGTGCTCTTTTTAGCATAATTTTTATTTTCTCACAACTAAAAGTCTGAATTAAATATTTATTGTGAATTTAACATATACATAAAACATTGTGACAACTAAGATCAAAGAGCAAAATGATTAAAAATCTAGTTTGGTTTTATACTTAAGAAGTCTTTGTACTAAAGCTGAATGACTTACATAAATACCTTTGGCATTTGTTGGATCCTATTCCTAAACACAATGTTCATATTTCATCTATAATAAGAAAAGCATCTCAAAGATTTGCAAGGCACTAGTCTTGCAAGTGTCCAGTTTGGTGTCTTGAGTAAAGTGAGATTGGTAGAGTCAGCTTAATCCATAATGGAAAGTTGTGTGCAGAGCACATAATTCAGCATAGTTTGGCTGACCAGCAGCTGCTCTGTTGAGGAGAGTACAAGCTCTGTGAATATGCACACTAAATTCTCCTACTCACAGGGAACCACAGTCACTATAGGCCAAAACTGAATTGTAAATGGATGGCACTGAGCATTTTGATTAAGTATTAGTACCATCACACAAAAAACACTACATGTAGACTTTTTTGTTTTACATTACAAATATAGTAAAGGCTATATGCAAAAAACCTCACTATATATTTTAATTACTTATATTTATAATCCTTGAAATATTATCTATGATTTAATATCTTTGATAAATACTATTACCAATCAAATTCCGGAGGACTCATGAGACATGATACACACCTTGTAACAGACAATAATGGACTTGAGGTACAGATTTAGATATTTTGTTTTTACATGCGTAATGCAGGTATTTGTTTTGCTTGACTATGTATTTATTATGAGTTTTATTTTTCTTTCTTTTTCAGTGAGAGGAGGTGGTAGGTGAAAAGGAGAGAAAATAGATTTGTCAACTGAAACAAATGTAAAGTAAAACAAAATGAAATACCAGCTATCTTTCATACCTTTTAGACACAATGAGATATGTTTCGCTGAAAGATGCATTGTTTAAACAAACTTGTGTCTCAATGGCTGAACCATTCCAATGTGTAACAGTTTTACAATCAGGCCCTTTCCTCCAGTCTTCTCAACCAGTATTTCTAAATTCAAGACTGGTTTAACTATTGTCAAGTTACAGTCTTCATATTGTGCAGGGCATTTTTTTCCTTGCTTTCTGAGGAATACATTGCTTAAATGAAGTGAAAATTCATGCTTAGATAATTAAGCTAAATATTTTTTAAAATGTCCTAAATATGTGGATAACTGCATAATCCTCTGAAGTACTCTAATCCAAGACTGCAATTGTATGCTATCAGAATATACTGGTCTTCCCTTCTCTACAGGGCCAAATGGCCACTTTAGTGCCTGCATTTGTGAATAAGCTGGGAGTTGTATGATTATTAATAAATTGGGTCTGATAGGAATGTCTTCATGGCAGATTTGCGATACACGGCATCAAAAGATAATGTTGATGCTGATACACATATGTACACACACATACATACACATATAATATTAAAGTAGGTAATATAATGGTTCTTGCATATTCACCAACCTGACTTGGAAAATAGGCTCTAGCAAATTTATGCTGAGGGGATGAGGGTTAGGATAATAGCATCAACCCTTCCCTTGTGCTCCTAAACCACATAAGTATATACAAATTGTTAAATCACAGCATTATATACAAGAATAATTGCCTCTAAGGGGAATGGTTAAGGGTGAAGCCTTTTCTATGGGACAAAGCATAAATATATGGATAGAAAAATGAATTTCTCCTAAAGTGCAATACTGCATTTCAACTGCAAGAGATACTTGGATGGACCTAGAGTAGTCTTTTCTTCTACCTTCCTTGGGAAATGGATAGCGTCTGTCCATTGCCTCTGGTGAGGAGTGGAGAATTAAGTTCAATAACATTATCTTTATATGCAAAGCTTACAGCACATCTAAACATTGATATATCAATCTCTAACACAATGTCTGCTGTGTTTAATACAGTACCCCTTCATTACACCATGGGCTCAAAGCTATTTATCTGTCCACAGTTTGCTTTTAAAGGCCCAAATTAATGATTACTTAATATATAATCTCTCCAGTCCAGTTTTTCTTCTCCTCATTTTCTTTGCCCTGTGTCTAGAAAAATATTATTGGGGATTTACTGTGTATATTGAGAAATGACTTCATGTACACTTGATGGTGGAATGGGGTAGGGCTAAAATTCTACATACTTGAGATATATTCATACCCACAGATAGTTCTTTAGCCCTGTCAGTGTGACTTAATTGCCTTCACTTAAATTATCTATCATTCTGTTTTCCAGTTCCTTTCATTATTCATTCTTTTCTCTTTTTTGTCTCCTATCAGTCATAATTTCTTGATTTTTCTTCTATACATAAAACTTGAAAGATGAAGGGAAAGATGACAGAGATGGGAAAGATGACAGAGATGGCAAAGATGCTGCAAACAACATGGCCACCTCACTTTTGCTTGAAGACTTCCACTGAGGGAGAACCTACTACATCTTGAAGCAGAACTTTCCATTTATATATAGCTCTAATTGTTATGAAGTATTTCTATAACTTTTACCTCAGTTATTGCTACTAGTTCTGCTCTCTGGGGCCTCTTCCACAAGACAGCTATCATATTCTCCTGGAGTCTTTACTTGTTTAGGCTATATATCCTCAGTTACTTTAACCATTTCTCATATGGCATGACTTGAAATCTTTAACCTGCCTAGTCACCCTTTTTTGAGTGTTCTCTACCTCACCAATATCCTTCTCTCCACCCACCATCCCACTAGTCCCCCACACCTGTTCTTTTAAACTGGATCTGGCTATCTTATTCAGGCTGGATGTAGAGTAGTCACTCATGGGCTTGATCCTATTGCTGATCAGAACAGAGGCCTTGACAGGCTCAATTAATGACTTTGGCCAGTACATCCCTCCCCAGGCAACTCAGTGGTTCCCCCTCCAACTCCCGGCAGCTAGTTCCCCATATTGGAGTCAAGCTTAGTGCAAACATGTAATTGGCTTTAGCTCTACTGCAGCTCAAAACTCCTGAGCTCAAACAATTCACCAGTCTTGACTTCCTCAGCAGGGATTATAGGCATGCTGTACCATGCCTAGGGCTCAATGTCCTTCCTAAAATGTTGTGCCAGAAATAAACACAATACTTCAGATATGTCTGACCAGAGCAGAGTTCAGCCAGACTAACCATCCTTTAATTCCTGACAGTAAACTTCTCTTAACATATCCTACAATCACATTATCTTTTTTGACTACCATATTCATATTGTTACCTCATATTGAGCTTATGGTCCACTAAAGGTTCAGGTCTTTTCAGAGTAACTGTTATCTAACAGAAACTTTAAAGAATAATCTTCCCAAGTAAAACTCCTAGGAATATTGTAGCCAAATTCCAGAATTCTCAGGTCAAGGAGAAAATATTACAAGCAGCCAGAAAGAAACAATTCAAGTATTGTGGAAACACAATCAGGATAACAAGATTTAGCTGCTTCTACATTAAGGGACTGCAGGGCATGGAATATAATATTCCAGAGAACAAAGGAGACAGGATTACAACCAAGAATCACCTACCCAGCAAAACTGAGTATAATCCTGCAGGGGAAAAAAATGGTCATTCAGTGAAATAGAGGACTTTCAAGCATTCTTGATGAAAAGACCAGAGTTGAATAGAAAATTTGATTTTCAAATACAAGACTTGAGTGGAGCATGAAGAGGTAAACAGGAAAGAGAAAATCGTAAGAGACTTATTAAGGTTGAACTGTTTACATTCCTGCATTGAAAGATGATATTTGTAACTCACGAGATCTTTGTCACTATTAGGGTAGTTGGAGGGGAAAAATTATATGTACGTATATATAAATATAGATAGAGGGTACAGGGTGAGTTGAAAATGAAGGGGTCATATCTGGAGAATAAAATTAAGGGGTGAGAGAGGAATATACTAGTGGAAGGAGAAAGGTAGAGCAGGGTAAATTATCTCACAAAAAAAACCAAACAAACAGAAAAGAAAAGGCTCTTACAGTGGAGGGGAAACAGGAGAAGGTGAGAGGGAATGAGTGAATCTTATTCTTATAGGATTTGACTTAAGGAGGGAATAACATATACACTCAATTGGGTGTGGAACTCTGTCTTACCCTACAGGAAAATAGGGGGGGAAGGGAACAAGAGAGTAGGGGAATGATAGAGAGGAGGGCAGATTGGGAAAGGGAGTAATCAGAAGCAAATACTTTTGAGGAGGGTCAGGGTCAAAAGAAAGAATAGAATAAATGGGTGGGTGGGATAGGATTAAGGGAAATAGAGTTAGTTTTTCACAGCATGTCTACTATGGAAGTGTTTTGATAACTGCACATGTATAACAATATAGTTGCTTGCCTTATCAATGAGGGTGGGTGGGGAGGGAGGAAGAGAGAAAATTTGGAACCCAAAGTTTTAAAAACACATGTTTAAAAAAAATGTTTTCACATGCAACTGGGAAATAAGAAATACAGGAAATGGGGTACAGAAATCCATCCTGCCCTACAGGAAAATTGAAGGGGAAGAGGATAAGAGAATGGGGGGAGAGATAGAAGGGAAGGCAGAATAGGGGAAGGGGTATTTAGAATGCATGCCATCTTGGGGTGGGGGAGGGGTGAGATGGGGTGAAAATTTGGAACTCAAAATCTTGTGGAAGTAAATGTTGAAAACAAAAAAAAAATAAAAATTACCATAAAAATACTAAAAAAAAAAAAGAATAATCTTTGCCTATGTTCATGAAAGGAGTACTAGCATTGCACACATCTTTTCACACTCAACTATATACAGAATCAACTGTCATCAACAGGATGTATTTAAAACACAGCCTGTGTACAAAACCCACTATGAACCTGAGTATCACCAGGAATTTCTGATGTAAGGAAGGAACAACAAATCAGTTCTCAACTATCCCTTACCTGAGTTTTCACCTCTCTTATGAGACAAGTAATCCAATCTGTCTGAAGGGCTATTACTGGCACTGTCTTGAATACTTCTAGTAATAGGGTCATCTCTATCCTCTAATACAATCACTTGTAGTTTGCTCAAACTATTCTGATTCCCTTTCTGGTTGTGGTGGGAATGGTCTAATAGATAATAGTCACTAACATTTTAAAATACTGCTCCAACAAACTAACTTGGCAAGAAGCCATTAATAACATTACGAAAGGTAGCTCTAAATCACTGATAATAAAAGAAATACAAATCAAAATCCTAAAATTTCACTTCACACTCAACACATTAGCAAAGATGACAAAACAAAGAAGTGGTGAAGGTTGAAGAACTGCAGGGAGACAGGCACATGAAATCTACCTTTGGTGGAGCTGTGAATTAGCCCAATCATTCTAGAAAGAATTATGCTACAAAAATAGTGTCCAAAATATTCATTCCTTTGACCCAGAGATTACACCGGAAGGCATATATCCTGATGTTAAAGACAGAAAGAAAGATACCACATATACCAAGATATTCATTGCAGTACTTTTTGTGCTACCTAAGAATAGAAAATAACATTGATGTCCATTGACTGGGAATTGGCTAAGCAATTTGTGGTACATGGATGTCATGGAATATTATCATACCATAAGAAATTATGAATATGAAAAACTCAGCAGAAAAAAAATACACAATTACTAAACACTGCAATGGAAAGAGCAACAAAAAATAAAACTGAATTCTGTATAATCAAAATAACTAAGATTAACCCTGGTGGTGCAGTAGATCGAGTACTGGGCCTGGAAGTGGGAAAACTCATCTTCCTGAATTCACATCTGGCTTCAGACACTTACTAGCAGTGTGACTCTGGACAAGTCCCTTAACCCTCTTTGTCTCAATTTCCTCATCTATAAAATGAACTAGAGAAGCAAGTCAAACCACTACAGTATCTTTTTCAAGAAAACCCCAAATGGGGTCATGAAGAATCAGACATGACTGATTTTGAAAAACAACTGAACAAAAGCCCTGGAGAGGAGTCGAGAATGCCTCCCTCCCTTATTGGCAGAAGTGGGAGACCATGTGGAATGTATTATACTATATACAATGACACAATTGATGTATTCCTTAGTTTGGTTGAGCTGTCCCTCTACTTTTCTGCTTTTTAATTAATTACAAGGGATAGTTCTTTGGGTAGGGAAGAGGGGAGGGAAATATTTGGAAATGAAGATGATATAAAAACAAAACATGTCAATAAAAACAAGGTTCACAAAGAAAACAAAATAACTTGGCAAGACTTGGTCCCCTGCCTCATAGTAGAAGCAAGTTCAATTTGGATCCATAGTGTATGCTGACTCAGTAAGGGCTTTGAATGTTAGAAAGCCTGAATGATGAATAATAAATGAAAAAAATAAATTTAGCATATTAATCTTGCCAGGGATTTCTATTTACCTTTCCAAATTGCCTCCACATGTTAAAATTATAATTATCAGGACAGATTTTTTTTTTAAATGAAGGAGTTACAACACAAAATGACCTTTCAAAAAGACAAAAAAAATGTTCATCACATTCTAGCTTAGATTTTTTAAAAAAGATCATAAGATTTGATCATTTGTATAAGTTCTAGCTTGACATATTTTCCTCCAGACTATTCCTTAATATAAAAATGATATTCTGAGGTCAAAAATTTTGACTGAATTAAAGTCATCGAAGCTTTTATAAGTAATTAAAGGAAAAACATTCCTTTAGCTTACAAATCTATAAAAGAGTCACTCATGTAAACTGTAACCCATAGGGATTGCATAGCTATTAAAGAAAGCAGATGCTGGCTGCCTAAATCTTGAGCCACTGCTTCCTTAGATATATTGCCATTATGACAATCAATGCTAACAAGGTTGACTTAATTAAGGAAAATAGTACCTTTTAACATTCATTTACATCTTTTCTATTCATGATGAATACCAGATTTCATGGCAAAATGAATTATTACAACCAAAGAGTCAGCCTTAAAATAGTGGTTTCCATGTCTGACACAACACAAATTAGAAGCGCCCACAAGATTAAACCTAGTGAGAGCACAAGATCTCTAGTCAAAGAAAGAACTTTTAATTGGTTTAAATTGTGATTTCCTGTTGGCCACAATATGTAATTGTTTATTTAAATTAATTCTAAGATTATTTTCAGTTAAAAAGTGAATTACAATGAAAAATTGTGAAATTTCTTTTAAAAGAATTTTTTTAAATCCTCCAGAAAAAAAAAAGTTGCACTATTTACACTTTAGTGTACAATGATCAAAGTTTAATTCATGTGATTAATTCCAAGAAAATCTGTAAATGGATTGGTAATTTTAAAAGTTTAGTCACAGGACAAAACACTATGATGGAAAGGCAGTTCATTTTATCCTAACCCTTTACCATTCCTTCTTTCTGTTCTTCAGACACTGTTGCCAATTACAACATGAATGAAAGGGGGTGGTGGTGGCAATATGAATTCGTTATTTTTCTGAATATAGCTGATGGCACATAACATCAATTCCTCCATCACTGTCACAGATAGGTCAATGTTAACAGCCACTGAAAGAGCCAGCCCAGCTATAATTATTGATAGATTTTAATGCTACATGTGCATTATTCAACTCTATTGACTTTGACTGTTTAGGCTACATCTGTAGAGACACAATGAAATAAAAAGCAGTCCTGTTTAGATAGGCAGGGTGGCTCAGTTGGGAAAGAAATTCTGAATGGATTGGCTATTTAGACTCTTGGATACATTGATTAATCCTGTAGCCTTCCACTTTGCTTTAATTATGTAGAACTAAATGTGGAAATCCAAATGTCTTTTCTTGGCAACCTCCAAGCTGTACTTACAGTATTGCAACATTTCAGTAGCTCTCTCCATTTAGCTTTTTATATTTGACTTGTTTTCTTCAATTATTCTCCCAGATTCTTTACCTCATTGTCTACCACAGGTATTTTTTTTTAAATGTAGACTATCACGGTTTCACTCACTTTTTCTATACAATGTCTCTATCTTTAGATTTGTTGTTTTATTAAGGATTGTTTTTTAATTTGAAAAGGCAGGAATAAAAAAGGTCCAGCTAGGGTTCTGAAGATATTGTGACAGAATCAGAGTGAGAAATCAGGCCCTCCATCAGCCACTACTCTACATTCCATTCCATAGGATGCTTTGCCTCCTATAGCCAGTGGTTCATTATTGCCCGGAAAGAACTATTGCATAGGAAGAAACAAAAGTCATATTTTAATTTATGTACACATGGTCCAAGTAAGACACACTGGACATAATTCTTCCTCTTTCCCCCTTTAAATAACAAGTTTACTGCTAAAAAAAAACCCATGAGATTCATCTCTCTTTAGCTGCAAAAAGTCTTTTTCTTCACCAATAATGGCCATGTGCTTATTTTTCAACATGAGTTTCTCTAGATCAACGAAGACACTGCAGCCAAAATCAAGAAGCTCTTAAGTTACTTGATGATGATCCCTCTCTCCTTAAGTCCTTTTATTATATAACCCTCTGTTTCTACTTTGCATGGATTTTTTTTACCTAATATTCAGAACATATAAAGCTCAGATTATACTACTATCATTTCATTAATTTCCTTTTGTTCCTTTTTTTTTTAACTGGACCTGTAATTTTATCAGTACCAGTTAAGTAAGCAACACTCTTGCTAATTCTTTTGTGGTTTTACTTGCAAATAATTTTCTTATTAGTTAGCAGATCCAGACCTATTATTCAACTTATTTCTAAGAATTGCTTGGAGGCAATGAGAAGTTAGTTGACTGGGCCAGGGTTACACAGCTGTTATGTGTCAGATGGGAGACTTGAATCCAGGTATTCCTGACTCCAGTGCCAGCTCTATCCACAACACCAAGTGAGACAAGAATGAAAAGAGAAAGTCAAGAATAGGGTTTAGTGGGACACCTTTGGTTAGTGAGCATGTCATGGATGAAGAACCAATAGAGAAGACAGAGGAGAAGTTGAACAGATAGGAGCAGAACTAGGTAAGAAGAGTATCATGAAAATGATGGGGTTGAACTAGGTCCCCTGTAGCTTGAGATTCTATGATTACCCTTGCTTCCAATCCACACTAATCATCAATCAATTTATTTCCTAAGGCATCTCAGTTAATAAATTTAGCACATTAGAAGGCAGCAGCATTGTGACAGTACACAAAACAACACACCAGGGATGCAAATGAGCTCTGGATTTTCTCTCTAATTTATTAACAGGGAGTAGGAATTGAGAGAATTAAGTTCAATATTTTTTACACAGTCCAAGGATATTTCTTCTCCCTCTCGGACTCTTATGACCTCTGAAATCACTTCTAATTGAGATTGTGACCATCTCAAAATTTGTCCTTTTTCAACCAAGGCTGATAATTGTGAGGTTATGACAACCCCAAAGAGACAAGGCAGAGTACCATGGGAAAAACAGGTTATTGCACTGGGGTCTTATTGATATAAATGCTACCTTTTGAATAAACAAAGAAACCTACAAAACAGGTAAAAGCTTCATGGGACTGCTAGCTACCTGACTCTTTTGTGGTTTTACTTGCAAATAGTTTTTACTTATTAGTTAGCAATTGATGGTAACTAATGTTGAGTGGGAAGGGAATAAAGTAAAGGAATAAGCATAATTAAACTGTGCAAGACATTTTTACAAATATTCTCTTTTGATCCTCTCAACAACCCTGTTGAATAGGTAATTATTATCATCTGCATTTTACAGTTGAGGAAATTGAAGCGACAGAGGTTAAGTGACTTGATAGTAAGTCAGATTGCTAGTATGTATTTGAAGCAGCAATTGAACTTCCTAACTGCAGGCCTAGTGCTCTAACCACCTAGATACCTCTAGGCTAAGTAACTTCCTTTCATGGATCAGGGAGCATGTTTTCATAAATCCTTAGAGGAAAATTCTCTGTGTACAGCACAGACACAGATTAGCTTTCCAATGTTGACTATTTATTTCAGAGTCCACAGGTTGCTTAATGTGTAGGTGGCCTACATTCTCAGAATAGCCTCTTAATACAGTATGTCACTCCTATGAACATCTTTCAGATAAATATCATTGACTGATAACTCAGGGAAGAGTGATTTTTCCTGAAGAGTCAAACATAGGCTTGACTCTAAGGCAAAATATGAACGGGAGTAATGAAGAGGTTCTTCTCTGAATTTATGAACTATAAAATCCTTGGAGTACAGAGGAGGTCAAGGCTAAAATATATTGTAGACACAACCCCTAGGTGAACTTCAAAATATAAATTAACTAATAGCTGCTAATTGATTTCCCTCTCTCTTACTGAGAGAATGATCTAGTGGGTTAATTAGTGGGAAAGTGGATAGAAGAGTCTGGTTTCTAACTTTGATTCTGTCACTATGTCACCTGAAGTTCTAAATCTTTCTGTACTTCAAGAATAAGATACAAACTAATAGCCATTGGGGGAGTGGGGAAAGAATTAATTAGAAATTCTGACTCTATAAAATGCTATACCAACACATAATGACAATAATGTACATAGTATCTTTTCCCCCAAGCAATATTTTCAGAAAATCTAGCAAGACTTTTTTTTTCCTTTCTCTTTTTGTATTAAGAAAAACATAGAAATATAAAGACTGGGACACTGCAAAGAGAAAATGAATAGAAATCATAATAGCTAACATAAAATAGTACCAATGGAAATGAGGAAAATGAGTCAAATGTGACAGGATAAATAAAGTTTTTAAAGGTCCATATTTAATCTTCAAAAAGTGTGTTAATGGACAAAAGTATAAGGTCTTATACCAGCAGTATCAAAGAAATAGAAATGGATCCCTGTGGACTGCATGTCAACTTAGAATACTACAAATTAACATTATGTATGTTGCATTGTATTTTTTAGTAATTTTGTCAAACATTCCCCATTTATATTTTAATCTAGTTCAGGCAGTACCAGGGAGTTTTGTGGGTTTGACACTTTTGCCTTGCCTGGCACCGTGGGTGAGCATGAAGTGTGGGCTGAGTGTGTGAACACCAGTGCAAGAGTATTTCTATTGACTCTTTCCTTTCCCCTCAGGTCAATTATTTACTTAGCTTAATCATGAAATGGAAAATGTATGAAACCACATTTTTCTATTATAACAAAATTTCACGTGGTATGGACATTCTACTTTGTTTTTTAGAGGTAGAGCCAATGGGAATGCTTCACAAGAAGCACTGGTACACCTAGCACACACCTTACGTCTGACACCAAAGATCAACTAATGGTACAAAACACAGTTCTGTGCCCATCACTTAAAAAAAAAAAGCATCACTAAAGGCAATGCTGCCAAGAGCCCAGGTAATAATTTCATGATATTTAGGAAAGCTGAAAGAAGTATCTAAATACCACGGATCATGGATCTAATCTGACACAAGCTTTCATTATTTTCTAATCTATTCTCCTCATTCAGGTTAATTTCCCCAAATTTAAGTTAATCTTTAAAAGAAAGTAAATAGGATAAGGATATAAAAATCTGCTAGCTAAATTCCTATCCTCATATATCCTTTTCATATGCCCAATACTCACTGCTTCTAATATATCATTAGGGCCATGAGGTGAGAATCAGATGAAAGATTTCTAGATGTGAAATTAAAAGTAGGGGCTGCTAGGTGGCGCAGTGGATAGAGTACCGGCCATGAAGTCAGGAGGACCTGAGTTCAAATGCAGCCTTAGACCAAACACTTGACACTTACTAGCTGTGTGACCCTGGGCAAGTCAATTAACCCCAATAGTCAAAAAAAAAAAAAGAAATTAAAAGTAAAACTAGAGATCAGATTTAAAAAGTGGTACAGTGCTAAAGCTAACAAAATCCAAAGATTAATGCTGTTGGTAATTAATAATCATTGCTCAAATGTTAAAAACAATATGATATAGTAAAACTAGAAGCATCCATGGGTGAATTAAGGAAGTGAAATTTAACATATGAAATTAATATAAAACCTTATGATTGCATGGAAAATTAAATGGCAAGGAAAGATAAAAATAAAAAGATGATGAATTTGAGAAACTCTGAAGAAATGTCCTTGAGATACAGGGAATAGGGAATAAACTCACCTCCATTGAGGACTATGGCTGCTGCCCTAAAATGTTTCATTTCCTCCTGCTTGCCACAAGCACCAAATGCTAAGAAACACTGACCAGTCCCTCTTTACTCTGACTTGGGATGAGAAAATGTAAACTTATGATAATTACACCGGGAAAATGAGACAATTTTCCAAATACTCTCTAGATTTGTTCATTCTCTTAACCCTCTTAAAGTAGACTCTTAAAGATGACATTCTTTTTTTTCTTTTCTTTTTCTTTCTTTCTTTCTTGTTTTGCTTTTCGGTGAGGCAATTGGGGTAGTTAAGTGACTTGCCCAAGGTCACACTGCTAGTAAGTTTCAAATGTCTGAGGTCAGATTTGAACTCAGGCCCTCCTGACTCCAAGGCCAGAGCTCTATCTTCTGCACCACCTAGCTGCCCCAAGATGACATTCTTATGGACTCATATACACCCTACCTAGTAAGTGTCAGAGATCTCTACAGATCTGAAGTTTCCAATATTTCACCCTGCCACATTGTTTTGAACTTCCTCCCTTTGAATATAACCTGGATGCTGCTTAAGCTATTACATTCTTTCCAACCATTTCCAAAGGTGTCCATTTCTTCTTTAACTTCCCCAAACTAGGAGTGTCCGGAAAAAGGATAGACTTACCCCCTGGCTCCCCATCACTATTTCCAGACCATTCCTCTAGTACAAACTTTCAATAACCTTTCTTCTTTTGAGGTCCATGCTGTTATTAACAATGATGAAATTTATGTACCACCTTAAAGTTTTAAAAACACTTTATATGCATTTTCTCATTTAGAGTCTCAACAATTCTGTGAGATAAGTATCTGTCCCATTTCACATCAGTGCCAGACTCAGTCTCTCTCCACTCCATCTCTTGCTATGTCTTAAATATTCATGTTGATATTCATGTTGATGACCCCTAAACAATTAGAACACAAAATTCCTCAGTGCTCATGATTTCTATATACACTATATACACATAGAAGGGTATACTGATATCTTAGACCTTACCATTTCCCAGAACTGCAAAATCTCTAAGATTCAGAACTTTGAAATTTTTTATTCTCACACAATCTTCTATTCTTTTACCTCTCTCACTCTTTGACTTACACTACATGCATTTTTTTTTAACACTACGTGCATCTGTCTTTTTTCTTGGCTCATCCTTATTTTCCCATTCCATCTTCCTAATACTTCTTTTGTCCCTAAATTCAGTTGTGCCCCAGTGATCTTCCACTTTAATTCTATTCCATAGAATCCCCTGCCCCTCTCTCCCATACTTCTGACCTTCAGATCCTCATCCCTTCCATCACATTTTTTCTGTTCTTTCTTGGGGTTTTAGAATATCATAGAAAAAGAGAAAATCATGAAATACAGCTGATGTCATCTGCCATAAATTCATGTCCCAAAGCTTCAAGTGAAGCCTTGCTGGTACTCAACAACAATCCTTCTAATTTTCCACAGTCAATGTCCTAAATTTTTTCTTAACTTTTCTCCAACTCTACTTTCATGCTTATAGCAGTTGGCTTAGCTTTTTATTTCACTGTGAAGACTGCCAGTCAACCCGGGCTTTCATCTTCTATTCTCCAAAACTCAATATCATCAACCATTTTCTTCTCTGTAAATGAAAGAGAAGTATCCTGCCTCTTCACTAGAGTTACACAGATACTCTATACAAGTAATTTTATAGAGCTTTTTTTTGTTCAAGCTCCATCCTTAGGCAGGAAAATGAAAATGGATGTTTAAATTTGGTACTGTCCTAAATAGATCAATATTGTGTTCCTGGAACATATAATACTTGCTCCCTAGTGTAGTGTTTCAAATGTTCTGTGTTCAGTAGTGTTCCAAAGGTATAGAAAGTTAACTTTTTGGTGGCAGAATATGAAAGTGGAACCTAATTAAATTTCATCACTACATTAATTGGTAATTTGGCAATTTAAAGAGAATTTTTATAATATGTATCTCTTTGACAATAGAAACCTAATTTCCTAAAAATGTAAGGACATAATCTTCCCATCACTTAAGAATATTTATTTTTCTATCTGTTTTCTACCTATACTTAGTACTTCTAGGAACTTTAAGATATTCCTAGAAGAATCACAAATAAAGCATATTCTATTGGCTTATACAACCTGGTAAAATATTTATTTTGCTATTACATACCTTGAAGTTGCTATTTCCACTTTAGTTCTTGCCATAGCAGCTGCCCTTTGTGCACCCTCTATGGCTCGGTCCACCTTCTCCCTAGTTTTTGTGTTTCTTATTGGTATAAGCTGCTTCCTTATTCCACGGACCAGAACATTATTTTTATATTTTCCCTCTTCTTTTGAGCCATCAGGGAACACTGTACATCCATATCCATGCCTCTTGTTATTTAGCCATTCTCCTTCATACTTCATCCCATTTGAGCGCTCACTAATGCCAAAACCATTTCGTTTGTCATTTTTCCATTCTCCCATGTAAGCTTCTGTTGTTGTAGCATCAACATGATCTTCCATTGGGTAATAATCACAATCACCATCTCCAAAACTAATTGTTGAGTTGGCATCACTGGAGCTAATTCTGCTCATAGCTGCATCACTGCGGACAGAGCTTCGCTTACTTGAGATTGATGACTTGGATTCAGATTTTCTAAGTTTCATACTACCAAGGAGGGATCCTCTTCTAAATAAGCCTTTTTTCTTACTAGTCATTAATTCAGCATCAGTATGGAAATTCAAGACAAATCCACCTCTCGTTCCAGCTGGGCTATCAGAGGTGATGTCATGGAGTACACTGCCATTGCTCTGCTCGCTGCGTAGAGAAGCCAGAGATGTTCGGAGGGGTGAGCGGATCACAGTAGCCATGCCATAGGGCACACTTTGGCGCACACCGTATCCATGGCGCATCCCTCCAGTCCACTGTCCCTGATAAGTACCTTTGAAAGACCAAGGCAAATAAACAAAGCACAGAATGAGTTAATCTGGAAAAAGGAAATGAAAATAAATTATCTATGACCACAATAAATTTTGTTAGATTTGGCAGTAAAAAGAGACAACGATATAAATCTGTAATATATATATGGGAGAAAAAAGCAAATGGGTATAATCAGGCCTAGGGATATTTTTTAAAATTTCATGTTAAACTATAATATCTACTCTACTTTCTGGTCTACTTTGTAAAATATGATATAAAATTTCAGTTTTAGTGCTTTAATTTTTGTATTTATTTTCAAAAATCTAGTAGTTACCTCTTAATATATAACTTTAAACATGAGAGATGGCATAGAACAATGGACCCAAAGCTGGCTAGTAGTCAGGAACATTTGAGATCAAATTCTCCCTTTAATAAATACCAGTGACTACTGGCAAATCACCTAATCTCTCATTACCCCAGAGAAATCGCTAATCCTGTAAATTACAGATGTGATGGATGGAGTTTCCATACTAGAAGATCTCTCACTGAGGACTGCTTTAGGTGTCTTAAAACATTTATAGGGAAATCACCTACTTGAGAACAAAAATTACTTTCAAATGATAAAGCTTTAAATTTGAGAGACCAAAATTCCTCCAGAGAAGCAAGAAGAATGACAAGATAGGAAATGTGTATTGTCTGTGAATTGTGTTGTGTTAATAATTCAATTAGAAGCAATCCCTTTATTAAGATTAAATAAGGATAACTGGATTAGGATTTCCCACTAACTATAATGCTTTTGGGATAGTTAGGTGGTGTCCTGGGTGGAGTGTTGGACCAGGAGTCAGTCAGGAAGACTCATCTTCCTGAGTTCAAATCTAGCCTCAGACACTAGCTGTGTGACTCTGGGCAAGTCACTTAACCCTATTTGCCTCAGTTTTCTCATTGGTAAAATCGCAAACCACTCCAGTATCTTTGCCAAGAAAACCCAAAAAAGGATCACAAAGAGATGGACAAGACTGAACAACAAAACCAAGGTTTTTGTTTTTTTTTGTAGGGAGGGGGATGAATTAGAAAGGTGAAACTTTATATTCATTATGTTACTAAGGCATAGATAAAAGGGCCCCCTTTCACTTTTGCTACAATATTTTTGCAAAATATATCTGGGAAACTGTGGGATTATTTTGCTCCATTGTGAGAAAGTTAAATATTCAGCCTAGCTTAAGTTATAAAGAATTTCCCCTTCTCTTTAATACACTCTTTGGTTTGAGCTTCTCAAACATGGACTTTATAGATTTCATCTTGATTCTAGTACTTTTAGGTTTCCTTTGCTGACTCTTCTTTTTTCCTCTAGTCTTTCTTACTCAAAATTCAACACTAGGCTTCTTAAACTTTTCCTTCTTTCAGATATTTCATCTGTTCATTCTGATGGCTTCAAATAAACTAGTACATAGCAACTCAAATACCTCCCACCCTGACCGCACCCTTTACTATCTATAGAGTATCCCCATGTGAAAGTTACTAACATAATCATCTCCTTTTACTGTTTTACTTTTCAAAGGTAACAGATTGTCCTCTTCACCAAGCTTTGGTATCACTAGATAGAACACTTTCCCCGCTTCATTCAAATATCTACTAAATTATATTATTCTCTTATCTACTTACAGTCCAACCCTTATCTCCACCCATATAATGCTTTATTCTCATTTTGACTACTGCAATAGCCTCCTAATTGATCTCTCTCCCTCTAGCATCTCTTTAGCCCAAAGCAATATTCCTAAAGCACAGATAGGACCACGTCATTCCCCTGCTAAATAAACTAGTGTGGTTCCCTATTAACCTCTAGGAGCAAATACAAATTCTTGTTTGGCATTTAAAGTACTTTGAAATCTAGGTCTAGCCTACCTTTTCAGACTTATTGCACATCACTTCCTTTCACACAGTTTACATTTCAGCCAGACAGGCTATTCCCTGTACCAGATCCTACATTTCCAGTCCCAATCCCAAACAGTCTCTTAAACACAGAATACCATCCTTTTCCACCTCTGCCATCTAGCATATCAATCACCTTCCTTCAAAGCTTAGCTCAAGCACCACAAGGCTGTCTTGATCCTCACAGTTGGTAAGGCCCGTTCCCTTGGAAATGACTTTGTATATATTTAGTTATATTGGTATGTTTCCCTCCTTCACAGGCAAGAACTATTTCATTTTTGCATTTGTCTAGTGAGAACCTAGTACCTGCTGCATAGAAGGCATATAATACATATTTGTTGAATGCATGACATTATTCACTAATATGCTCCAAACCTCTTACAGCTTTGTCATAAGCAGCAATTAAATAAATTTTCCCCTTAAATCATACCCTTATTCAAATCTATTCAAAACCAACTGTTAAATAATCACACTTCCTAGTTCTCATCTCCAGCCTGTTGTCTTCCAAACATGTACACCTGTTTTCTTCCTGTGTCTAAGTTTTTTCTTCTTTCCTTTCCCTCATAATTCTGATATAAGTCTATTTAATAACCCATTGCTCAATTACATATCATATGTCCTTCCAATAGCTATTCCAATTCCATCTCTTTATGAGGCATTCCCAAATGATCTAAATAACATCTATTCATGCATATATGTGTGTATTTATAGATTTAGATGTACTCATGCACATGCTAATTAATTTTCACCTGACTTATTCATTTCATCTTACCTCCCCATCTTGAGGATAGGGATCATTTCTTTTTAATTAACACAAAATTCCCCAAATTCTTAGTTGGGGTGTCATGTTACCTACAGGTACTAAGTAAATACATAATATCTTATCATTCGCAATCTTCTAAATAAGTTTCTTCTGTAAACCAACAGAAAATAGATTATCCAAAATATAATTTACCTTAATTCCCTATAAAAGGCTCAATTCATGATATGCATATTCAACTCAATATTTAGTCACTGAAAATGCTCATTTCTACTTTTTCACCTGATTTAAAAGAAAATCATACATGCATATACTTCCAACCACTTAGATAACAAAGTAGTGAAACAATTTTTTTTTTTTGCTTTAAACAAAAACAAAAGTACTATCACCATTACAAAACGCAATACAGGGAGACATCAAAGAGAGATACTCAAGGCTTTAGCAATTTTAAAGCACTTTTGATGAGTTTTTTTCTTTTTCAATATTGAGCTATTATCTGAAATACTTTAAATTCTATATTGCTAATTTATATAAGGGAGATCAAAATTGTAACCTAATTGTGACATATATTGTTTGGTTCTTAGAAGGAAACAGATACCCATGAGAATGTAAAAACCAGGGCAATTACTCTATTATCTTTGTGTGTTGATCAGAATCTTTTTTTTTTAGTAGGGTGATGAAATCAAAGCCAGCTCTTTTAAATAAGACAGAGAGAGCCTATACATGGAATATACTATCTCTTAAATTCTAGGACCTCACCCAACCACTCCCAAATAAAAATTAAGGGATATTTTAGCTATTTTTAAAAAGACAAAATTCCAATCACATTACTCATTATAGCTCATAAATACATTATGTTTGTAGTCTTATATGAAGAAAGTCTACCTTTCTTTAGTTTTGTAACCATAACATTAGAAATCCTCATTCTTAAATATTTAGAGTCTTGGAATCCTAAATGTAAAAACATTTATTCTGTCACTGTTCTTGATAGTTCACCTATACAACTCCAATATGCCATACATATTGTCTACTTCAATGACTGAATTTTTCATCTCTCATACAGGAATGTGTGTCACATATACACAATAACATTATGAAAATGATGTGCTAAGTGAACGTTTGTATTATGGCTTTTTATCACTAGACAGTGATTTAGAAACCACCATTTCATGCTCGAGTTTTCTTAGAATGAGGGGCAAAATTATCTAGAAATTTTAACTCACCATTTTCATTTGCTTTTGTACATAGTCTAAGACATCTAGGATGATAGTAAAACCTGAGCTAGTGATTAAAAATATAACATCCAGTTTGCGGTTCTTGAATAAGATGCATTAGAAACATGTATTTCCTATTCTAACATTTAACTTAAGAAAAGCAGAGTTAATTTTTACTGGAATAATTTCCAAAATGGTGATAGATGTAAATGATGAATTTTTAAAGCAAATATTCAAAAGACTTTATTTCAGTGTTTTCAAACTCAAGGGCGAAATTACAATATATATGGTTTGCTATTCAACTAAATTGGAGTAACTATACCTTACCAAAAATTTTTAAATAACCTGGGCATACTTCAAGAAAGAAGAGAGACACAACTTAAATATGGAAATGCCTTGAAGCAACAACAGTAATTACAAGAGCTAGGCTGTACTGAACTACTAGATAACTCTACTAGCACACTTCACATCCTATGCAATTATATGCACTGAACATAGAAAAGCTGAGATACAGAACTGATATAATAGATTTTCATATGATATACAAAACTAGAGAAAAGAAAGGGTTTCTCTTACTACTTTAGAAACAATTTTACAAGTGTGGAAACATTTTCAGAAAAAAATGATACTACAAATTATGTACAATGCTATTAGTTTAGCTGTTTCACTAAATCCTGTTTTCTAGTTTAAAGCATTCTAAACTGTATTTGGCTCAAAGCAACCTGCAATCACAGTGAGATTTTGACCTTTCTCTGTTACATATTTGTATGCTACACATTAGTAGAAATAGCTTCTTCCAAGTTTTTCTCAACAGGAATGTTTTATAATGGGTAGAAACCCAATGAAAAGACAATGAAATGTGCACAGGAAGCATTAGGCAATTGAGCAGTGTGGTGCAGTGGAAGGAGCACTGGCTCTGGAGTCAGAGGACCTGGATCCATGTCCCATCTCTGACCGGACCACCTGTGGGACTTTGGGCAAGTCAGTTTCCTCATATGTAAAATGAGGGGGATGGACTACATTAGATATCCTAGGGGGTCCCTTTCAGCTCTTAATCTATGATCCCTGATAGATCAGAAGTCAGTAAAAGGATCTCTAAGAAAAGGTGTGCTTTAAAACTAAGTAACTGGTTAGTGAAGTTTTAACCTATTTTTAATTACAATGTTGAGTTTTTAGAGAACATTTCCTACTTTGTATAAAATGGCTAGGCTCAAGAGCACTCAGATATGTTGCTGATTTTTAAGAAAAGTTATGAGATAATTCTTATGGAACTATTATAATATATAGCACAGATCAGTGGAAAGGGCCTTGAATTTGGAAATCAAAGACCTTCCTTTAAATCCAGGTTCTGCTAGTTACTACTTGTATTATCATAAACAAATCACTTAACCACTCTGATTTTCAGTTTCCTAATTTGTAGAAAAAAGATGTTGGTGATAATACTTATACTCTTTCCACTGTACCATAATGTCCCTTACTTTAAAAAAAAATCAAAATAACCACAGAACTTAATGGCATTTATTGAGTGCTTACACGGTCAAGGGCACAAATGCAAGCATGTGCAAAGACAAAAGAAAGCAAATATAGATCTGCCATCTGATTTTGTTTATTATAAATCACATTTCAAAGGATCTGAAAGGCTTTGAAAAATATTTTCAAGGTTGATTATATCTTTTATCTTGAGAGAACCTTTACAAAAAGTATGTCGATATTCTTTAATTCAGACACACCAGCAGTGTTTGTACACAGCAACAGTGGCTGTAGCAAATAATGTTGTTGCTGATAGATCATCTATCTGTTCTCATTCTGTCTGTCTCTCTGTCTCTGTCTCTCTCAAAGATCTCTTCATTATGGCGAAGTTAAGTTTCAAGATATTGTGGTGTCTAAACATGACAATTCCCAAATTAACATTAAAACAGTAGATAGTCCCAATGTACAAGGGGAGACTTTTAATAAAAAGCTACATTGGATACGTACTTGGGCTTCAATATTATATATATTAAAATGTTCCTTTATTATTTTGCTTACTAGAAAATGAAACATATTCGGGTATCACAAATGGCCTAAACTTATGAATTATGTAATGCACCTTGGTATCAGCATAAATTCACCAAGAGTAATTCACAGTTTATACTATGATTAAGCTATGGTAACTACATCCTTCTCCCTCCTCCTCCCTCAAATTTTTTCACTGCCTCCTAAGAATTTTAATTTTTAGAAAAAAAATACAAGAAATAACTCACAGCAAATTTTAACAATGTATGAGAATGTTGGAGTAATGAAATTACCTATTACATTTAGCAAATAAATTTCACATTCTATTCTGGGAGCTTTGAATAGAAAACTAACTGGTAATTGCTTAATTGGTATTTGAACATCAGAGCTTGAACATCTGACCTTAAGCCTCTAATAAAGGCAACTAATAATAATAGCTAATATTTATATAGCACTTTCTGTGTACCAGCCTAAGCCCTTTACAATTATTATCTCATTTGATCCTTACAACAACCCTGGCAGGTAGGGACTACTATTACACCTATTTTACAGGTGAGGAAACTGAAACAAACAAATTAAGTGACTTGTCCAGGGTTACACAGCTTAGGAAGTATCTGAGGCTGGATTTGAACTCCAGTCTTTCTGATTCTAGGCCCACTGCTTTCTCCATTGCACTACCTATATGCCTACCAAATAATAATGCCATTTATAGGAAACACTGCACCCTTCTTTCACACATCCTTCTCTTACTTATCCCCCCAATGCACTGAAATAATTTAATAATTACTGTAACCTAAAATTTAAAGGTTGGGCATTTTATATATGGAACATGCAAACTATTTGGACTTCCAATTTTAACACTACTTATATTCTCTTAAGTAAGACAAGCTTCAACCGGATAAGCTTTCATATAGGTAAGTATGAATGATACTGTAATGGGTTTGAGGTGCATTCATTTAAGTATCTGACAACTCCGAAGAGCTCTACAAGTCTTAGCATAAACTCTTAGATCTGACTTGGCCTCAAAACAATAATTGTTTGAAACTAGTAATTTATATTATTATTCAGACTATGTTATTTTGTTAAAGTACATGGGAGACATCTTTAGCTAAACTTTCTAATAAAGACCAATTGACTTGTATCTTAATGATTTAAATTTTTCTTAACTCAGAATGATAATAAAGGAATAATTTGCCTTATTAGCAGTTTTGCCTAGGTTGTTTATATGCACATTAACATAGGGTAAGTTTGTTCATTGCCTTCTATGGTGTTTAGGTTGCAACAACTAACTAGAAAAAATATTAGTGATTTCACTGTTGGCATTGAGAATGAGTAATCTGAATTCTTTCTAACTCAGTCATGACAATGTAACCCTGGGCTAGGGACAGGGATATACATTTTTCTACTTCTGAAATTGTATGTTTTTCACTAGTTGACAAAGGCTTGCTGTTTTTTTTTTTTAAATAACAAGGTAATTCCTACTTGGAGCTCCAATCCAGCAATAAATTATGCTAGTTTAAGAGACTAGTTTGAGAACTAAGTTTAAGTGATATCTGGGACCCCTCCTTCCCTCCACTAAACTGTACTGGGGGTTCATTTCTCCTCCCTGCTGCCTACAATAAGGCAAAATGTACTCAAAAATGCATAATTATCCTAGGCTCCCTTCCCCCATTACTGGGTTCTGTTTCCCACTTCGAAGAGTTAACCAGGTTGTTAGTAAAATATTGTGTGACCAGTCTGGGGAAGATTACAGGTCTCCACAGCAATACGCTGGGCCTAGGAGCCGCCAAACCCCAGGGCTTTTAAGTGCGCTCGCTCAATCTCTCTCCAGGAGGAGTGCTTGGGAGAGGGGTTTGGGACAGATCGGGAACGTAATGTGACAATCTCAAGTGACAGTCCCCTTCCATATCAGCTCTCTGGGGCCAGAGCTCTGAGCGGGGGTGGAGGCTGGCCCTCCCGCCTTCCCGTTGGCAGTGAGGACCTGACGTTATGTCAGGTACATTCAAGCCACGTAACCCCAAGGAGTGGACACACCACCTCCTCCGGGACCGAGGGAAGGACAGAAAGGTATACAGACCATGACCCCAAGTGCACCAGTCCCAAAGAAAAGCAACTTTTTCCTTCCTTTTTTCTTGGAGGACGAGGTGGGGGTGGTAGGGGATTGTTGAGCAAGGAGCTCCAGGTGTTTTGGGCAGCTTTCCTGACGTGAGTGCGTGTGTGTGTATGTATGTGTCTCTGTGTGCGCGTGTGTATGCGCGCGCGCGCCGAGCCCTCCCCAATTCCAGCCGCCTTAGTTGGCGCCGAGACTAGGAAGGGAAGTGCCAGTCGGGCTTACACCATAGCACCTTTTGGGGACACACACGTACATATGGACACAGAGACACACACAGTTCGAGCTTGCCCGCGCGCAACTCACCTCCGTCGCCATAGGTCTCCACGCCGTACCCGTCCTGCAGCCCGTTACTCCAAGTGCCCTCGTAGCGGGCGGGGGTGCAAAGGCTCTGCCGGACCCCATATCGCCCCTTGAAGCCGTGCGACCACTCCCCCCGGTACATCCATTTGCCCTTCGTCTCCACGCCCAGCCCGTGGCGCTTGCCCTGTGCCCAGTAGCCCTGGTACGTGTTGCCGCTGGGCCAGGTGTAGCCACCTACCACCTCGAAGCCGTGCGACCAGGAGCCCGAGTACTCGCCCTGCCCCTTGGGCCCCGTGCAGATTCCGTGCCCGTGCGCCTTGCCTTCCTCCCAGCCGCCGCAGTAGGTGCCGCCATCGTCGAAGTCGAACCTTCCACCCGTCATTCAGGGGGCTGCCCGGGCGCGCTCCGCGCTGGGGCACGGACACCGGGTGCACCGAGAGCTGCAGGGTGTACGCAGGGGCCGGGCGAGCGGGCGCGGGCGGGTGGGCGAGCCGACAACACCGCCCCGGGCAGCTCGCGCCTCTTCAGTCCCCAGTCCGACGCTGCCCTTGTTCCCCCTGGTCTTCCCTCCTTTCCCCGCCGCCACCTCCTCCTCCTGCCTCCGGCACCGCGGGCGTAGCCACCGCCACAGTCTCCGCCACCGCCACCTCCTCTTCTTCTTCCTCCTCCTCCTCTTCTCAAGCCACCTCCTCAGCCAGCACTCAGCCCGAGAGAACAGCCAAGCCTCAAGCACGGACCTTCAGCTGCTCTCCGCCCACGTGAGCCAGGGCGCCGCCCCTCGTCCCCTCCCCAAGTTTCCCAGGCCTGGCCCTTCTGCGCCCCCACCCCTCAGTCCTCTTCTTCCAACCCCAACCCCTCCCGGGGCTGTCGCCTCCCTGGCGGGAGTGGTCGAACTGGTTCTTGCTGCAAGCGTTTGCGTTCACTTCTTCTGTAGCCTCAGTGGGAATGAGAGTATATCTAGTGTAATCACGAGTGAGAATCGGTGTTTGTGCTTGTAGGTGTGCACGTGTGTCTCTGTGTGTAGGGGCGGGAGGTGGAGGAAGCTCCTGTGTGTACTGGTTTGGGCGTTTTCGCCAGGTTAATCTCTCAAAACGTTGATTAAAAACCTACTGTGTGAAGGGTGCTATGTAAGGCAGTGGTCTCTGAATGAAAACTCTTAAAGCCTTTAGTTACGTCGTTTTGGTGTTCTAGTTCATTTATGACTGCAGTTGTTTCGGTTTGCCATCAGTTGCATATACGGCAATAAATGCATTATTTTGTTTGTTCAACAAATATTTATGAAGTGTAACCAGGACTGCTAGGTGGTGCAGTGGTTAGAGTGGCGTGCCTGGAGTTTTGAAGACTACTCATAATGAGTTCAAATCTGGCTTCAGACACTTACTAGCTGTGAGACCCTAGGCAACTCACGTAACCCTGTTTGCCTCCATTTCCTCGTCTGTAAAATGAACTGGAGAAGGAAATGGCAAACCACTTCAGTATCTTTGCCAGGAAAACCCCAAATGGGGTCACAAAGAGTTGGACATGGCTGAAAAACAACAACCACCAGGTAACCAGGGAAAGATTCAAAGTTGAAATGACAGATTACTTGCCTTCAAGGAATTTGCAGTCTAGCATACGTAACTGCCATTAGAATAGTAACATATAACTATGCCAGGATTTCAGAGGTCATCAAATCAAACCCTTGACTGAAATCTCCTTTAGAACTCCTCCCCCTCTCATCCCCACCTTCCACCTGGGGCTGTCCAGTTAGGATCTTAGAAAATCATAGAAGCTGGCAGAGTTCTCAGGGGTTCCTCATTTTATAGATGATCCAATTAGCCCTGGTGCACATACCTCATTAATACCCTCTGCGGATAGGTTTGAAGGGTGGAGCCATGAACTGCAAATCCTTCCCTTTAAGGAGAGGACCCACACCAGCAATCTCTTCATTTTTCACCCAGATTCTGCATTCTTTTGGACTTTTTTGTTGATCAGCCTTTCAGTCCTGTACATGTCTCAGTGACCCCATGGGCCATAGAGCACCAGGCCCTTTTATCTTCTACTATTTACTGAAATTTGTTCAAGTTCATGTTCATTGTTTCCATGATACTTTCTACCCATCTCATCCTCTGCCACCCCCTTTTCCTTTTGCCCTGAATCTTTCCCAACTTCAGAGCCTTTTCCAATAGGTTTTTGTCTTTGTGCCAAAGTATTTAAGCTTCAGCTTCCATATTTGACCTTCCAGTAAATACCCTAAATTAATTTCTTTAAGTATTGAATGATTGATATTGACTCCTTGCTGTCCAAGGGACTCTCAAAAGTCATCCCCAGCACCACAATTTGAAAGCATCAATTCTGTGGCACTCAGCTTTCCTTTATAGTCCAGTTTTCACAACCATACATTGCTACTGGAAAAACCATAGCTTTGACTATATGGACCTTTGTTGGCAAGGTGATGTCTCTGCTTTTTACTATGCTGTCCAGATTTGCCATAGCTTTCCTTCCAAGGAGCATACTCTTTTAATTTCATGGCTGCAGTCACTGTCTGCAGTGATTTTTGAGCCTAAGGATATGAAATCTGACACTGCTTCCATTTTGTCTCCCTCTATTTGACAGGAGGGGACCATCTCCAGTTGTTCTGATCTATATCTTGCCACTGGACCCAGATGGCTCTGGAGGAGAGAGTGGGGTTAGTGACTTTGCACAGCCATCTCTTAATTCCAATTCACTTGCAAGTCATGGTATTACTTTCCTGATGTTATGATCCTTTTGGAGAACTTAGGGTAAAGACCACCAAGACCATTTACCAGGAAGTAAGGGACCACTTGCTAAGATCTTAGTTTTTTTACTTTAAGCTTCAAGCTCCTCTATTACTCTCATCAAGAGGTGTCTTAATTCCTCTTCACTTTCATTGGACTTCTTTACTCTTCCCCATTATGCCCCCAGGAACCTCAGAATTGGGAAAATCTCATCATCCTGATAGATCTAATCAGCCTTGATACTTATACTTCAAAAGTTGCTCCTTCCCTTGTGATTGGAGGGTGGAGCCATGAACCTCAGATCCTCCACTTGAGGTGGGGGACCAGGCCAGCCATTTCTTTTCATCTCCCATTCAACTCTGTGCACTTCTGGACTTCTTTGGAGTTCCCCATTATCCCCATCTCCCCTTTACCTTTCTCCATACCATTCCCCTTTTAACTTCCTTTTGTGTGTGTGGTCTTCCCCATTAGAATGTAAGCTCCTTAGGAAAACAACTATCTTTCTTTTTCTTAATTGTATCCCCAGTGCTTGTCACAAGTACAGTTTTTCACACATTTTAGTTGTGTTCAACTCCTCATGACCCCATTTTTGGTTTTCTTGGTAAAGATACTGGAGTGGTATATTATTTCATTCTCCAGCTCATTTTACAGATGTGGAAACTGAGGTAAACAGGGTAAAGTGATTTGCCCAGGGACACACTACCAGTAGGTATCTGAAACCAGATTTGAACTCAGGGAAATGAGTCTTCCTGACTCCAGGCACCACCTAGCTGCCCTATGTGCGTGGCTCATAGGTACTTAATAAACGTTTATTGAATGAGAGGCTCAGGAAAATAAAGTAACTTGTCCAAAGTCACAAAGGTAATAAGCATCGGAGATGGAATATTTGGACCCAGATCTTTGAACTCTGGAATCAGTCCCCTTTCTACTTCATCAACTTGAGGAAGTCCATTCTAGATCAGCTGTTAGAAAGTTTTTACATAAATCTGCCTCTACAACTCCCACGCACTGCTCCTAGTTCTATTCTTTATACTTACTTATCTCAAAATATATAAGGCTGAATACATTCAATGGTGCATTAGACAAAAATGATTAAACACAGAAAAATTTTGTGGACTTAATTTTTTAGTAATTAGTAATAACAGGACTTTTAGAGTATAGACTTTTTATTCCTTTTCAAAGACTGTTAACATCTGTTAAACTGTGTACAACCTTACAAACCTTTTTTTTTTTGGCTTGAATGTAAGTACCAAAAGAACTGCCAGTGCCAAATAACTAAATTCTATAACTCTAGAATTTTTATTTGTTATTTTTCCATATTCATTCAAGGTTGAAGAAATAAAATAGAATCTTCCAAAGTGGAAGAAAATGCTGATGTTGACTTAATAAAGAAGAACTGTAATTGACAAAACTTGGCTTTAGTATATGGGTTCTATTTACAAGTAGCCTATTGCTTTATTGAATTGACTTTGGACAAATCACTTAATTACTTTAAACTTTTATTTCCCTATCTCTAAAATGGGGAAAATTATACTTCCTTCCTAATAGTAGCTAGCTAACAATTATGTAGCACTGATTTGAAAAGTTGATTACTAAGAATCAACATGGGTTTATCAAGAACAGATCATCTTGTACTAAATTTAAAGTTTAAACCTCATTTCCATTTTTGACAGGTTAAAGAAACTACTAGGATAAAGAAGGATTCCTGGTAGATGGTAAGGTCTACCTTATTTGAGGAGGATATTGTAATGAATGTGTCAAGCCCCAGAACGTTTCAGAGTCTTCTGGAAAAGAGCTGTAATTACTCAAAGGAATTTGATCCAAAGAAAGGATTAAGTGTATGAAGACTGTCTATTGCCCCATATGTTCGAAGGAAATCCCTAGAGAGCTTGAACTTCAGAATGTAAGACTTAAAGTACAGAAGAACAATGAGTTGGGGCCAGAGTTGAACAGCATGAGGTGAATTGGATGTGTTGCCTTTGAGAAACTGTGAAGCTCCTTTATGGATCTCAAGCTTCCCTGAAAACAAAAGTCCAACTTTTTAATCTAAATATTCTACCATTGTTATTATATGGCAGTGAGATATGGATTACAACTGCCTGCAAAGAAATAGAAGTAAGTTATTACTTTGAACAGAGTGGAGAAGCACATGGTAGATTTGAACAGTGTGCAACATATAACCAAAGAGGAACATTAAATAAGAACAGGAATAAAAGATATCATCAAAGAATTATATGCTAGAAAGAGAAGGTAGGTTGCTCTCACAGTAAGGATGATGATGGACAGAGAACCAGACAGCTTCACTGGTATCCTCAAAATGTTAGGAGAAAGGGAAACCTCCAGCACATTGAGTGGATTCACTGTGGCAAACTTATGGGAGCATAAGGATGAGTAGGATAGGATAGAAAGGCTACACTTGATCTCCTGCCTGGTCTCCTGTTTTTGAAGGAAGAGAAGAAATATCATTTCTTTAGCTCTCTCCCCAACAACAAGTCCCCTCATCTGAATTGCCCACGGCCTTGAGAGACTCCACTGTCAGGCCAGACACCCTAGGGACGTTGCTTACCTATCTGAACTTATTCCTCAATGATTAACAAACTCCTTCCAAGTTTTACCCTCCCCATTCCAGTGATTTTGAACTCCTATAGGTCATCATCCAATCCTATTTTCTGTCCTCCACTGCCTGATTCCTTATTCCCATTCCCCTCAACACAACACTTCCACCTCCCAAGTTTCACTCAAAGTCCACCATCCTCTCCACTGTTCTCTCTGAAAATAACTCTTCTATAGGCAACAAACCTACTTTCATCTTAAATCATTTTCTTTGCCACTCCTATTTTTCTGGCTCTCGCTGAGACTTAGCTGCCTTCTAATGACACAGTCTTCCTGGACACACTTTCTCTAGTGGATACACTCACTCAAACCCCAGCACTCACTAGTTGAGGTGAGAGAGTTGGAATACTCCTTGCAGCTCCTCATTGCCACCTCTAGGTTCTCTCTCTACTAGCAGCATAACCTCTCCTTTGTGGTTCATTCCATCCATTTCTATTACCCAATCAAAATTCCCGTAGTTGTTTTTCTGCTGACCTCTAGGATTACCTCCTCTTCCTTCTTTCCTTAATGAGTTTGGTGCCTAGCCAATAGTCTTTCTCTTCTCTCCAACTCTTGCTCTCATACCAGTGGACTTCAACATACATATTAATACTTAGATATCTTAGTTCCCCAATTCTTTTACTTACTCATTTCACATAACCTATTTCTCTACCTCACTTCAGCTGCATAGAAAGATCTTGGTATCATCCACAAATATAGCCCTTCCATGTTGATGAATTCTGCCTAATCTATTGTCATTCTCCCTCCTTTTCTGCCTTGCAACTCCAAAACCTGTTCTTCATCCTCACAGGGACCTCCAATCTCTTGATCCCTCAGTTCTTTCCCAGGCCGTTACTCCTATACTAGTTATACTTTATTTACTTCCCCATCTTGACCTGTCAGTGAACCAATTCAACTTTCTTCTTCTTTCCTCTCTAGTCCCTTCCCTCTTTATCTTATCAAAGATCTCGTTTGGTCTAGCAAGCCTCATCCTAGTATTCCCACAGTCTGCTGTCTTCGCTCCCACTCGTGTGCTACTGAATGATCCTGGAGAAAATTATGAAACTATAATGACTGGGCCTACTACAGATTTATGTTCCTTTAACACTTCTATAATCACCTCACTCAGGCAGCTAGGTGGTGCAGTGGATAGAGTTCTAGCCCTCAAGAGGAATAAGTTCAAATACAGCTTCAGTCACTTATAAGTTGTGTGACCCTGGGAAAGTCACTTGACCCTTTTTGCCTCAGTTTCCTTATCTGTAAAATGAACTGGAGAAGGAAATGGCAAACCAGTCTAGTATCTTTGCCAAGAAAACTCCAAATGGATGACAAAGAATTGGACATGACTGAACAACAAAAATTACTTCACTATCTCAGTTGCCATAGTGACATTTCCAAATCTTTTCATTTTTCTTCAAATCTCCCATAACTACCCCTCCCACCCATTCATATTTCACTGCAAAAAATTGAGGCAATTCAGAGAGTTCCCTCTTTCCCCATCCTCCACATGTTTGTTCACCCAGATGCCTTCTGCAATTATTTCCTTTTCTTCTTTCTCATGTGAAGATGTTACTCTTCTCCTTGTTAGGGCTAACCCCTCTTCATGGACAAGTGATCCCATTCCATCTCATCTCTTTTTTTTAAGCAGATTTCTTCTTCTGTCATCCTTCTCTCTCACTTATTATTAATTTCTCCCAGTCTATTGGCTGCTTCCCTACAGCTTACAAATATGCCCATGTCTCCCCTAACCTAACAAAATAAAACAACAAAATCCCTCACTTTATCCATCCATCTTCACTAGCTATCATCCAATTTCTCCCTTCCTTTTTTGTTGCTAAACTCCTCCAATAATTCAATAACTATGTGTCAGGCACTATACTAAGATCTGGGGATGCAAATAAGAAAAAGAAAGACAATCCCTGTCCAAGGAGCTTGCAATCTAATGGGGAAAGACAACATACAAAAGGAAGTTTGGAAAGGGAAAGGGATTCAGGGAGTATCCAAGCAGGAGTTGAAGCGTGGAGTTGAAACCAAACAGTTCCAGTTAATAGAGTGGACTGAAAATCCAATTTGTGCCCTCTATGAAGGAAAGCTGTGAGAAGAGTTAAATTTTCTACCTCCCACCCTTCAAGTCAAAGGGAGAGGAGGCCGAGGAAGTATCTGAGTATACAGGGTTGAGTTAGCAGCATGAATGGGATTAGAAGAGATGAGCTTATCCTGGAAGGAGCATCTTGTTACATGAAGTTGAAATCAAACTGACCTGAAGATGGAGAGTAGAGTGACAGTTATAATATTATATTCTATAATATTCTTTTCAATTTCTCCTTAACCCTCTACAGCCTGGCTTCTGACCTCAGTATTCCACCAGACCATCTCTCTCCAAAAATTACCAATGATCTCTGAGTTGCCTGATGTAGTGGCCTTTTTTCAGTCTTCATTCTTGATCTCTCTGTAGCCTTTGACAGATGTCAATTACTCTGTTTTCCTTGATAATTTCTTCTCTTTAGGTTTTGGGGACACTACTCTGATCCTTTACTAGATCTTTATGTAGATCATGCATGCTAAACATGAGTGTCCCCCGGGCTCTATCCTGGGACTTCCCCCCTCCCCTTTATGATATTTCACTGGGTGATCTCAACAGCTTCTATGGATTCAATTATCATATCTATGTTGATGATTCTCAGATTTACTTATCTAGATTTAACCTCACATCTCCAGCTGCCTAGTAGATATTTCAAATTGTATATCCATCAGAAATCTTTAACTTAATATATTCAAATCTGAATTAATTATCTTTCCCCCAAGCCCTCTCTCCTTCCCAAATTTCCTATTACTGTCAAGGGCATTGCCGTTCTCCCAGGCATTGAGGGTGGTACTCAAGATATCATCTTTAGCTCTTTACTCTCTCTACCCCTCTCCTATATCCTCAGTTGTCAAGTCCTGTCATTTCTACCTTTGTAATATTTCTCATGATTGGGGTGCTGGAGTTCACCCATAGAGACTCAAGACAACTGATTGTTAAATTTTCAGTGTCAGCACACTTAGAAATCAGCAAATGCTTCAAATTAGGGCTTGATTTGTTGTTTTGTTGATTTCTAGGCTTAAGAAAATGGTTGAAAAACATTAATAATTCAGAAAAAATTAAAACTGTATCCTGAAAACTTTTTTTTCCCTGGAGGGCTGTTAAACATTTACCAGCACATTCCTGTTCATATACCTGAGCCCTTCTCTCCTCTAATACTGCAACCACCTGGTACAAACCCTTTACACCTCATATCTGGACTATTGTAGTAGCCTGCTGGTTGGTCTCTGTCCCTCAAGTCTTTCTCCACTCTAGTCTGTCCTACACTTAGTTATCAAATTAATCTTCCTATAGATCTGACAATGGCTCCCCTCCACCTCCAATCAATAAACCCCTGGGGCTTCTTATCACTTCTAGGATCAAATATAAAATATTCTTTCATTCAAAGTACTGAAAAACTCCCCTCCCTCCTATCTTTGCAGTATTCTTACACCTTGCTTCCTTCCCTGACTCTCAATCTGGTAACACTGGCCCGTTTTGTTGTTCTTAGCACAAGATGCTCCTTTTCCATAACTCTGCATTTTCACTGGCTATCCCCCATCTCTAGAGCTGCACATCTCTCTCCTAGCTTCCCTGGCTTCCTTCATGTCCAAACTACAATCTCCAATTTATCCTGAGAATAGCTTGTTTGTCTATAGCTGTTTTCATATTATCTCTTCCTTTAGACTATGAGCTCCTTGAAAGCAGGAACTGTGGGCCTTTCTTTGTATCACTAGAATTTAGTACATGCACAGTAGGCACTTAATAAATATTTGTTTGTTGGCTGATGGCAGGCATGGAGAGTTATGATGTACATAGTCAAAGTAAACTTTCCAACTCATGTGATTACAGGTATATTTGAATATCTGAGTACTATTAAAAAAAAACAGTTTCCAGACTGATGGGAGAGAGAAATTATACATGTGTATGCATATATACATATATAAGTATATACATATAAACACACACATGTTTATATATATAAATTTTATCCATCCATCATATATATATATATACACATATATACATACACACATACACACACATATATCCTAGATCTAAGCAGAGCATTTGACAAAGTCTCTCATGTTAGTCTTGTGGACAAGATGTAGAAATTTTTGTTAGTAAATTGTACAGTTAATTGAATTAAGAATTCAAAGAGTTATTAATGGTTCCATGTCAACTTACAAGGTTTCTATTGGAGTATACTGTGAAGTTGTGCTTGACTCTGTTAATATTTTTATCACTGACTTAGAATAAGGCATTTATTAAATCCAAAAAGATCTCAACAGGCTAGAATGTTGGGCCAAATATTGTAAGATGAAGTTTAATAGAAATAAATGCAAATTCCTACACAATTAAAAAATCCATTTGTGAATTGCTTCCGTATTAAAGATGGGATTCTGTTTAAACAGGAACATTTGATGGACAAATTGTTCAGAATGATAATTCAATCTAAGTTGCATTAAGAAAGGTATAATGTTTAGGGCTATGTTACTGATAATTGTACTGTATTCTGCCCTGGTCTGAATTAATGGTTTTGGGCTCTAGCTTTTAGAAAGGACATTGATAAACAGGAAGGGCATCCAAAAATGGTGAGGGGGTAGTAGGGTAGCTACCTCCGATTATGTGTTGCCATTAAACCTTGAGGATTTATTTTCATTGGTTCTATTGTGCCCAACTGGAAACAATATTTGGAATTTCAGAGAGGTAGTTTTAGGCTTGATGTAAGGAGAAATTTACTTATGTGGTTTCCTAAGTCTGCAATGTCCCCATTTAACCAATACCCATTTCTACCAGTTGAAATTCTATTCATCCTTCAAGGTGCAGTTCAAATTCCTGCTCTTCCATGACACTTTCCTGTTTCCAATCCTCCTATGATAAAAGGGATGATTTACTTATTGTACCACTCATATGTACTTATATTTTCTTGTATTTGTTTGTGAATTTTACCCTTGGTAGGTGCTTGATAAATATTTGTTGAATGAATGATGTAATGTAGAGCCAAAAATCCATTATAACTTCGAAGGTCTGTAAACAGTTAATCTGTACTATGAGTAGGATATCAGGTGCGAAAAGATGTTATCCTGGTCCTTACTGCCAAAGAACAGCAGGATCCTAAATCTCTATATCTAGTAATAAGCACTAGAATATCTGATGTGAATCTCTGAGTTATGCAAGAAAAGTGTATAGGAAGAGGTCGACGTGTCATGTTGGGCTTAAGCAGGCAGACTTTCAAGGACACTGCTTTGCAGGGTATTCATGTTATTCCTTCAGCTCTGTGGCCTTTGGATGACTGGATGAACATTAATGCTGCCAAGTGTTCCCTCACCAGACATTTGATAATCAGATAAAAATATAAGGGCAGGTGTCAGCGAAGGCAGCAGGGAAGAAGTAGACTAAACCTACCAGAAAAGGAACTGGAAATTGGCCCTGGTAAACTTCAGCTCAACCAGCTGGCTATTTCTGTTTGATTTGCTGAAATATTGAAAGAAAACCTTAATGTGCAAAGAAGCAAACAACCAAGGGAAGTTTATAACTTTCATCAGAACACAACCTACAGGGGTTAAAAAACAACTGTGGGTTCACTAATTATGGTAGTGGTAGTAGTATTCCTGTGGACTAAATCAGTTAATGCATCCCTACTAAGCATCCTGAACAGAACTAGAGATTGATTTAGGCCTGGGGAAAATAGATCTTAATAGTTTGAAGTGAAGCCATAATTTCATTTCTATTGGTGTGGGATGGACTAGAAACCAGATCTAGATCAGAGACATTCCTATCTATTTTGGTGTTCTGTTTGATCTGAGAAGCAGTACAGCAAGGAGAATGCAGAAGCCAACTTTTCCCTCTTCTTTTGAAACTGACTTCCTCCCTAAATAGAGCAGTTCTTGCCCCCTTTAATATTTTTTGGTACCCATTAGTCTTAGAACCATTCTGCCATTTATAGCTTAATATTTATTTGCAGCAGAAGAGTTAGAAATACACTTTTTAAAAAAGCAATAGCAAAGCATTTATTTTCATTTACAGAACTGACATCTTAAAGAATGCTTTGGTTTAAATTTTTTTTTCTTCTTTTGTGCTGTGATTTGTATGACAGCCAAAAAGAAGTGCCTGTATTTGGACCTGGTCTGTGTAGTTTCAATCTAGTTGTTTTTTAAAATCATCATATTTTCTTGGTATTTTTTGTTTTATATCACATCTCTTTCCAAATATATCCTTTCCTAAAATTTCCATTTAAAAATCATTTTGGCTTGTTTATTTTTAAACTTATCTTAATTACATCTTGAAAATCAGTAATGAGTTTAATATGATATAAAGCAGAGAGCAGGTTGCTGTCAGCTAACAGAATTATATTTTATTACATTACATGTTATTTAGCACATACAAAAGCATTTGGTGAGGAAGTAGAGAATCTGAGAGATTTTGAGTTGCTATATTGACTCTTTCAGTCATTGTAAGTACCTGCTTTATCCCTGATGATTGTATTGATAGGAAGGCAATCAACAAGTATTTATTGAATACCTACTATTTATGAATTTTTTAAAAAAAAATCTGATTCCTGGCACTGCCATTAAAGGGCTTCATTGATTATTTATTGAATTGGGAAATGTCTTAGTATGCCAGATTAACTGTTTCCCAATGGTAGTCAGTCATTGTCTCTTTTTACCTTTAGCTGTTGTAGTTGATTGTTTCAGTGATGAAAATGACTCCTATGCATTAGCCACTTTCAATGCCCAGGGTTCATACTTTCATTCAGAAAATATTTATAGATTTCTTATTAAGAAATAATAATAATAATAATAATAATACCTTATTAAGGTATCCTCTTCTACTCTATCAGCTTGTCGTATTCAAGAAGCTGCTGCTCTTATCATATCTAGCCAAATTCTTGAGAATTCTCTCTCTCCCACCCCCCACCCCCCAAGTTGCTACCCTTCTTCTCACCAGATCCAGGTCAACTACTAGAGAGGAAAATTTGTAGAAGCTCATCTTAGCTCAAACTATATGTAATGAGGGCTGCCCTCAGTATGTAGCATATCATTGTGTAGCTTAAAGAGAGGAAGAATAGATGTCTATAGCCTCTCCTACCTCCCTTGCCCATCCCATTCTCCTAGCAAGAATTTAATTCCTGCCAGGAGGGGAAGCAGGAAGTTGGGGCTGGAGGCCATTGCTTGGCTCTCCTCAGGAAGAAAGGGTAATGGACTAGAGTCATATCTATCTGTTCCCTTACATATCATTAGTATGGGACATGTAATTTTCAAAGTCAAGATAATTTCTGGTCACTGTTAGCCCTTTATCCGAGATGTGACCTCTTTTCCTCTAAATACCAGTTTCACAATGAACACATATAGCAATTATCAAAGAAAATCCATTTATCCAATTCAATAGCAAAACAGAAATCAGAGAAAGTATACATCTGATAATATATACAAGACAATAGAAAGAGCTCTCCCACTGGGAGCAAGGTAAACTCAGTGAGAGAGAGAGAGAGAGAGAGAGAGAGAGAGAGAGAGAAATCCCATTCAAAGGGCAAGTTCCTCAAAATCCGTAGCAAGCTGGGGATAAGGCCTTGATAGGGACTGCCAGTTCCTCTCGTGTCTTCTTCCCAGTCTTTTCCTTCAGCAACCTGAATTGGGGTTGGTCTTGTCCATCTTCCCTTTTGATTATGAAAGCCTAAAGTGCCTTAAAGTCTGAAGAGATGCAGCAACTTGAAAGCTCGTAAAAGATTGAAGATACAAAAGAGACTGGAGTTCTCTCGCTCTCCACAATTTTGCCCCATTCAGGACACAGAAGTGGGACATTGATCATCACCATCAAGAAGAAAATCCCACACCAATGGACTTTGGAACTTGGTTGTGGATAACTTCATTAAGAATTTTGGGAGGTTATTCTGCAAGCTCTTTCAATGTAATCACATTGGTTCAATTTGTCCAGCAGTTCTACCCCCAACGTGCTTCCTTTCCTGATCAATTCTTCATCTACATTCAAACTTCTGCTCTCTTTCACCTGAAATTTCCACCCCTCCCACCTTCATATTCTTTTCCAGCTCAAAGCCATCCCCAGGCTCTCTCCACCTCTCTACTGCTCAGAAGTCCTTACTACTGAATCTTTTGGAAAACCTGTTAAATTGTTAACAAGTTTTCCTACATCATCTTCTTTAATGTGACCACGGCCTTTCACTCCTTTCCTTAATTGGTTTCTCTCTGAAGAAATAGTTTCCTTCTAAAGTCTTTCTTTAAAAGCTGTTCCTTCTGCTAATTGTTATTCCACCATCTGTTAACAATGCCTTCTCTTTTGAAGTCTGCACAGTCTTTTCACTGAACTTGGAGTTCAAAGCGCTTGTGTTTGAATCCCAATTCTGTCCTAATTAGTTTTGTAAAGTGGGTTGGACAAATCAGTATCTCAGGATTTAGCGTTGTAAGGGATTTTAGAGATAATCTAGTTCATCCATTGCTCAGTTTTACAGATGGGGAAACTGAGGCCCAGAGAGACTAAGAGACAAGGTTACAAAGGTAATATTATTAATTAATTATTAACATTTATTATTATTATTATCAATGTAGGTATTAATATTAATCTAGGTGTTCCTTACTCTAAGGCAAGTGTACTTTCAGAAAGTGTATAGTAATACTATGCTGTAACTTTACCTGAATCTTAGTTTACTCATTTGTAAAATGGGGATAAAACAAGTTGTTAAACTTGTAAAACTTAAAGTGGTATATGAATATCAGTTATTCTTATTTCCATTATCCTTGTTTTATCTATTTTATTGATTTGTTCTTCTATTATCTATCTACCTATTGATATCCAGCATCTGGCATGGTGGAAAAGAGTACTAACTGGGATTTAGACAGAAGACTCCCACTTGAGTCCCTACTCCCACATTAATTGTATGACCTGAGAGAAGTTATTTTACCCTTTCAAGCCTCAGTTTTTTCATCTGTAAAATGGAAATAATAGTACTTGCAATACTCAACTCTTGGGGTTGTAAATAAAGTACTTTGCAAACCTTAAAATGCTATAAAATGCGAACTATTTGTTGTTATTTCTTGATACCTTCAAGACTTACATAATTTTTCCAGCCACTTTGGAGCAACCATACTTGGGGACTTCAGTTTCTATAGATAGGATACTAATGATGATGATAATAATAGCTAAATTAGAAACTTTCCTTAACTCTTTTGTTACTCAACTTTATCATTCTATTTGCCTTGAACCTTTTTACTACCAAGCCTCTTGAAAGAAAAGTCCATGTTGCTTCCTTTTCTTTAACATCTACTTACTACTTAAGTCCCTTAATATGTCTCTATGCATAGGGTCATAGATTTGTTAGAGACCATCAACTTCTTCATTTTAGAGGTGAGGAAAATGAGGGGGAAAAGAAGCTAAGAAACTAGTTAAGAAACTAGTAAATGACTAAGATAGGATTCAGATTCAGGTCTTCCTGATTTTAATGCCAGCACTCATCTTTGTCACCTAGCTGCCATACTATTCCACTTAAACAATTTTATCAAAGGTCATCAAATGATCTAATTGTTAAATGCAATGGTGTTTTCTGAGTCCTTATCTGCTTTAACCTCTTAGCTACATTTGGATTTGTTGATTACACCTTCCTTCTTGAAACAATACTCCTCCTTTGCTGTGACACTGAACTCAACTGGTTCTCCTCTTATCTCCTTAACTGTCACTTCTCTGTTTTCTTCACTGGCTCCTTTTCCTACTTCCTAATATTCATATTCCTTAGGATTTTGTATTTTAGCATTTAGGATTTTGTACATTTGTACATTCCTTTTCCCCCTTTCTGCAATCTCTTCTTTAACAATTGCATCTAATTAGTATGACTATGAAGATAATGAGATTACTAGGCATGAACTATGGTTTAGAAGTAGATGACTAGACATTGGCAATTCCTGATGATTAGTTGATAGGATCAATCTTCCTTGCTATTGACTTATAAAATCAGTGTTCCCACTCTCTAGAGGTCTCTTGAATGACTAACTCCTCATACTTTTCTTTACACCTTCTTCCAGAGTGCAACAAGGGGAGGGGATTTTTTTTTCCCTTTCCCTTCCCCCAAGTGAAGCAATAATGGTGACATAGTAGCAGTCGATATTGATGGGAGACATGTGCTTACACAAACAGGCTGAGAAGGGAGTTTAAGGACATTCCTAATGAATTCCAAACTCCTGTGCATTGTATGTGTCTGTGTATGTGTGTATGTGTGTATGTGTTTGGAGGAGGGAAGGGAGGAGTGGATTTTGAATTCACTAGGCACTGTGATCTTGGAGTATAGTCTCCTAGAAGAGAAAAGTGATTTCCTGACCAGTACTAGTCATGGGAGGGCAGCTAGGTGGTGTGGTAGATAGAATGCTGGACCTGTAGTTAGACTCATCTTTGTGAGTTCAAATCTGGCGTCACATTACTTGAGTAATCCTGGGAACGTTACTTAATCTTGTTTGCCTTAGTTTTCTCATCTGTAAAATGAGCTAGAGAAAGAAACGGCAAACCATTCCAATATCTTTGCCAAGAAATCCCCAAATGGGATCATGAAGAGTTGAACATGACTGAACCAGCCTTGGGAATTACCTTGAAGATAGCTCCAAGTTCAAGAAGTGGGCCTTTCAGAGAGCGATTTCCTAGTGAAGTATTCTGCTCGGAGAAAGAAAAAGATGGTCCATATGGTTCTTACATAACAGTCTATTTGGAGAGCAAAGGCAGTGGGTGAAATAGACAGCATAGGTCTGATAAAAGGTTTGCTTATTCTGTAATCTCCAAAGCATAATTACCTTTTAGGAGACTCCATAGGAAGGTGCTATGAGTCTTATGGAGACTGTATAAGTACACTCTGGAACAGAGGAACTTAGCAGAAGGACAGAGGGCTAATGTGCCACCCCAAATTCAATTCCCTTTGGGTCTGAATAAAGGGGTCAGGGAACTGAGAAGCTATTTGATTGTTTCATGTTTATGTATTTGCTTAAAGTTGCTGTTAGCATCTTACACATTTTCTCTGGAGTGAAATAAAAGATGAATATTTCTTCAATGAATGAAGAGGGGGAAGAAAAAAAACAAACAAGAAAAAGAGATTGTGAAGCTGGCTATATGGCAACAGTGAAGCAGTAAAAACAATGTTGTAAATTCAGAGCCAGAGTTAGTGTTCTCACTCCTTCCCTTCATAATAGTTGATTTTACCTTAAAGATGAGATTAGTAAGAAGTATTGCTTTTGCTAGTGAGAAGCAGCAGACTGGGAAATGAAAGGGCTAATTATTGTTTTCTCTTTCCTCTTCATTTTTTTCTTTTCTTCTTAATTTGAATCTTACAATAGTTGCTGCAAAGAAATCTCCATTCTAGTAAATGGGCTAATATTTTAATATTTACTGCATGTTGGGCCATGATTGAGTGGGTATGTACTTTAGTGCCTAACCTTTTATTTTTGTTTTAATCTTTTTTCTTGAAATGTTATAAAAATGTTTTCATTTCATTTAGGCATTAGAATGAGATAATTATTGGTATCATTATATAAAGCTTCCCCTGGAAGGGGACCACTAGGTGATAAATTATTTTGGTCACAGCAATTCAGTGAAAACTGACTACTAAGGCCAGTATCAAATGAGGTATGGAGAGAGATGGCAACCATTTTTTACTTAAGAGGGAAGTAATTGTTGCCATAAAGTTGTTTCTCTTCTTTTGTTTTGTGTGAGTAAAAGTAAATCCAGTTTGAATCAAGGAAAAAATAATGTTGACTATGAAAAACACACTTTTAAACCCACAAAGGATTTAGAATTCTGTGATTCAGGGTGGTGAATTTTAAATGTTACTTTAAAATGAAAATAGGATTGTTTTTCAAGAATGGTTGCCAGTCTTTGTATATGAAGGAAATATAATTAGGGCTGTTTAAGACATTCAATTTTTATTATCTTGCTTTGTGTAAGTACAACTAAGTTCAGTTTTAATCAACTGCAAAATATAAGACAACAGAGAGCATATGTCTTCTATAAGTAGATTTTAGTGAATTATTTGTAACTCATAGTTTGAGCTTAAGAAGTGTCACATTGCAAACTAGAACAGCTGTTAAAAATCCTATATTTTATGAGATCACAGCTTTTGAAAGGAAGGGTGTAATAGTCTTTAAATATAGAAAATTGTGATAGAGCATGGATTTGGTCTTTAATTTTACATTTTAAAAATTAGCTGTATGCTAGCATTGTCTTGTGTGGTTGCCTGCCACTTCTTAGCTTATCATATATAATTATTAAGTGATCCTACCCCAGGGGCTAACAATCTCATTTAGAAATAATTCAGGCAAAAACACCAGCTGTGTTGCTTTGGGTTTCCCCTTTATTATACTACATACTTTCCTCTACTTGTTCTTATGGGAAAAGCTCCCGGTAGACAGAGTATATTCAGGTTTATAGGGCAATATAAACACATTTTCAGAATAGTACTGGAAATGGGTGGGGTAGGAGGAATGACTGACAGATTAAAGGGAATGTTATGAAGAGTTAGGGAGAAAGCTAGAAGAAAACAATGATGGATAGATGCAGGACTTTTCTGAAAACCCAGAGACAAGGGATACCATAAACACCTTTCACAATCAGCCAACAAACATTTATGCACACTATTTCCAAGTTATTGTCACCCTTACCGGAACACAGAATCACAGAATCTCAGAGTTGGAAGGGATCCCAGAGACCGTCTAGTTCAACCCAAACCTAAAGAAGAATCAGCACTGTATCATCCCCAGCATTCCATTTAATACCTTCAGTGAGGGCAATGCCAATACTTTTAAAAGTGACCCATTCCATTTTTGAGTAGTGCTAGTTGTTAGGAAGTTATTTTCCTCAATATGGGAGCCAAATCTCCATCTGAAACTTTTACCCCTTGTACTGGTCTCCATAAACAAAACAAGTCTAATTCTTCACATGATATCTTTCAAATATTTGAATACAATAATTTAATTTAGTGTTCAAATACAGAGAAATATACAAATAACATTCTATCTCCAACTCCATAACTTTGCAATGACTATCCCCTTACCTGGAATGCTCTCCTTCCTCTTGGAGTTCCTGGCTTCCTAAGACTAAGCTGAAGTGTTTCAGCTCAGATGGTTCCTGGTTCCCTCAGATGCTGGTGCCTTCCCATCAAAGTTATCTTGTCTCTATATATGCTTATATGTATGCATGTTATCTTTCCCAATAGAATGCAAGCTCCTTGAAGGCAAGAAGCAAGGCGTGTTTCATTTTTTGTTTTTGTATTTATATCCCTATTATTGTTTATTCATTTAGTCATGTCCAATTTTTCATGACCCCGGGAATCATAGCATGCCGATACTGTCCATGGGGCTTTCTTGGCAAAGATACTGGAGTGGTTTGCCATTTCCTTCTCCAGTGTATTGAGGCAAACAGAGGTTAAGTGACTTGCCCAGGGTCACATAGCTAGTAAATGTCTGAAGCTGGATTTGAACTCAAGCCTTCCTGACTCCAGGCCCAGTGCTCTATCCCCTGAGCCATCAGCTGCCTCTTTTATATCTCTAGTGCCTAGCTTATAGTAGACACCTGATAAATACCTTCTTATTGATATAAGACATGGTCCCTTCTCTTCCAGACCTTATATTCTAGTTGGGCAGTCAAAAAATAGAGGTAGTAGTGTGGTAGAGTGGAAAGATTGTTGGCTCTAGAGTAATGGGACATGGATTGAAGTTCTACCTCTGATGATGTTACCTGTGAGATCTTGGCTAAGTCACAAATCTTCCCTAGGCCTTAGTGTCCTTATCTGCAAAACAAGGGTTAGATGGGATGACTTTTGAAGTCCTTTCCAGCTCTAGATCTATAATCTTATAAAATAACTAAGAATACAAGATAGAACATGATAAATGTCAAATGAATGATACAGCTAATGATCATTGTAGGAATTCAGAGAAAGGTGGGATCCTGTGGGATCATAAAAAAGATAGGTGTTGGAGGGTGGAGCCAAGATGGTAGAGAAAAGCCAGGAAGTTGCCTGAGTTCTCCCCAGTTTCCCTTGGAAACAACGTTAAATCAATCCTCTAAATGGTTTCTGGAGTGATAAAACCTACAAAAAGATGGAGTGAAACAATTTTTATAACTTAAGATAACTTGAAAGGCCTTCAGGAAAGGTCTGTCTCACTTGGGCAAAAGGGGAGTGCAGCCCAGCACAGATAGTGTCTGAGCAAGCCAGTGGGAGGCTCTTAGCCACAGTACACATCAGCAACTGAGATCCCATGGTCCTGGCTTAGCAGACCAGTGGCACAGCAGGCCAGCTGTGAGTCATCCAGCCTCAGAGCAGAAGACAAACTGCTAGCCCTGGAACCCCTGGCAAAACAGACACAATGAGTTGGGGACACCCCAGTGTAGTGGGCAAGCCACCAGCATCTGAGGCCCCAGCGCAGAAAGCCAGTGACCAGGCCCCTAAACCCCAGCACAAGAAGCTCCATTGCCCCAGGAGCAGATCTCAACTTTAAAAGTCATGAAATAGGCTAAAGATGAGCAAACAACAGAAAAGAGCCCTGACCATAGAAAGCTACTATGGTAACAGGGAAGATCAAAACACAAACTCAGAAGAGGACAACAACTTCAAAATGTTTACAGGTGAAGCCTCAAATGGGAATATGAATTGGTCTCAAGCCCAAAAAGCATTTTTAGAAGAGCTCAAAAAGGATTTTAAAAATCAAATAAGAGAGGTAGAAGAAAAATTGGGAAAAGAAATGAGAGTTATGCAAGAGAGTCAACAACTTGGAAAAGGAAGGACAAAAATTGACCGAAGAAAACAATTCTTTAAAAAATACAATTGGCTAAATGAAAAACAAGTACACTGAAGAAAAAAAAAACTCCTTAAAAAGTAGAATTGGTCAAATGGAAAAGGAGATATAAAAGCTAACTAAAGAAAATAATTCCTTCTACATTAAGGTTCCGGGGGGCATGGAGTATGATATTCCGAACGGCAAAGGAATTAGGACTACAACCTAGAATCACCTACCCAGCAAAACTGAGTATAATCCTTCAGGGTAAAAAATGGTAATTCAATGAAATAGAGGACTTTCAAGCTTTCCTGTGGAAAAGACCAGAGCTGAATAGAAAATTTGACCTTCAAATACAAGACTCAAGTGAAACATGGAAGAGGTAAACAGGAAAGAGAAATCATAAGAGACTTATTAAGGTTGAACTGTTTACATTCCTGCAGGGAAAGATGATATTTGTAACTCTTGAGTCCTTTGTCAGTATTAGGGTAGTGGGAGGGAAAAAATTATATGTTTGTATAGATAGATAGATAGAGGGCACAGGGTGAGTTGAAGATGAAGGGATATCTGGAAAATAAAATTAAGGGGTGGGAGAAAATTATACTGGGAGAAGGAGAAAGGGAGAAGTGGAATGAGGTAAAATATCTCACATGAAATAGACAAGAAAAGGCTTTTACAGTGGAGGGGAAATGGGGGAAGGTGAGAGGGAATGAGTGAATTTTATTCTCATAGGATTTGGCTTAAGGAGGGAATAACATACACAATGTGGTATGGAAATCCATCTTACTCTACAGGAAAATACGGGGGGAAGGGGACAAGAGAGCAGGGCGTTGATAGTGGGGAGGGCAGATTGAGGGAGGGGATAATCAAAAGCAAAAACTTCTGAGGAGGGACAGGGTCAAAAGAGAATAGAATAAATGGGGGATAGGATAGGATGAAGGGGAATATACTTAGTTTTTCACAACAAGACTACTATGGAAGTGTTTTGCATGACTACACATCTATAACCTGTATCGAGATGCTTGCCTTTTCAATGAGGATGGGTGGGGAGGGAGGAAGGGACAAAATTTGTAACCCAAAGTTTTAAAAACACTTGTTAAAAATTTAAAAAATTAAAAAAAATTAAAAATAAAAAAAAGAAAATAATTCCTTAAAAATTAGAATTGGGCAAGTGGAAGCTAATGACTCTATGAGATGTCAAGAATCTGTCAAAATCAAAAGAATGAAAAAATAGAAGAAAATGTAAAATACTTCATTGGCAAAACAACTGACCTGGAAAATAAATCCAGGAGAGATAGTTTAAGAATTATTGACCTGAAAACCATGATAAAAATAAAAAGAGCCTGGGTAGCATTTTTCAAGAAATTATCAAGGAAAACTGCCCTGATATCCTAGAACCAGAGGGTAAAATAGTAATCAAAACAATCCACTAATCACCTTCTGAAAGAGATCCCCGAATGAAAATTCCAAAGAATATTGTAACCAAATTCCAGAATTATCAGATCAAGGAGAAAATACTATGAGCAGCCAGAAAGAAATAATTCAAATATCAAGGAGCCACAGTCAGGATTATTCAGGACTTAGTAGCTTCTACATTAAAAGATTGGAGGGCTTGGAATATGATATTCTGGAAGGCAAAGGAGCTTGTATTACAACCAAGAATCAACTACCCAGCAAAATTGAGCATAATCTTTCAGGGGAAAAGATGTACATTCAATGAAATAGGGGAATTTCAAACTTCCCTGATGAAAAGACCAGAGCTGAGCAGAAAATTTGATCTTCAAATACAAGACTCAAGAGAAGCATAAAAAGGTAAACAGGAAAGAAAAAAAAAACATGTTATTCAATAAGGTTAAACTGTTAACATCCCTACATGGGGAGATTATACTCATAACTCTTGAGAACTGTGTCTCTATTAGGGCAGTTAGAAGGAGTATACGTAGACAGAGGGTGTGGGTATAAATTGAATTTGATGTGATGATACAAAAAAATTAAGGGATATAAAAGGAATTGTACTGGGAAAAGAGGAAAGGGGAAGGCAGAATTGGGTAAATTACATCATATGAAGAGGCACAAAAGACTTATTACAGTAGAGGGGAAGAAGAAAGGGGATGAGCATTGTTTGAACCTTACTCTCATCTGATTTGGCTCAAAGAGGGAATAACATACATACCCAGTTGGGTGTAGAAATTTATCTTACCCTATAGGGAAGTAGGAGGGAAAAGGGGAAAGAAAAGGGAGGAGGAGGAACTGATAGAAGGGAGGGCAGAAGTAGGAGGGAAAAGGGAAAAGGAGGAAAAAGGGAGGACATATTGAGGGAGGTGGTGGTCAGAAGCAAAACACTGGTGAGGAGGGACAGGGTGAAGGGAGAGAGAAAAATATAAACAGAGGGAAAAATAGGATGGAGGGAAATACACAGTAATCATAACTGTGAATGTGAATGGGATGAACTCTCCCATGAAATGGCAGTGGATAGCAGAATGGATTGAAATCCAACAGTATGTTGCTTACAAGAAACACATTTGAAGCAGAGAGATACACATAAAGTGAAGGTAAAAGGCTGGAGCAGAATATATTATGCTTCAGCTGAAGTGAAAAAAAAAAGCAGAGGTAGCAATACTGATCTCAGATGAAGCAAAAGCAAAAATAGATCTAATAAAAAGATCCAAGGCAGGAAACTACATTTTGCTAAAAGGTAAATGAAGTAATAGCAGTACTAAACATTTATGCACTAAGTGGTATAGTATCCAAATTCTTAACTGAGTTATTGGAAGAAATAGACAGCAAAACTGTACCAGTGGGGGACCTCAACCTCCCCTCTCAGAACTAGATAAATATAACCACAAAATAGTCAAGAAAGAAGTTAAGCTTATCCAACCATTCTGGAGAGCAATTTGGAGCTATACTCAAAGGGCAACCAAACTATGCATATGCTTTAATACCACTACTAGGTCTGTATCTCAAAGAGATTATAAGAAAGGGAAAAGGACCTATATGAGCAAAAATATTTATAGCAGCCCTTTTTGTGGGGGCAAGATATTAGAAATTTAGGGGATGCTCATTAATTGGAGAATGGCTAAATAAGCTGTGGTATATGAATGTAGTGGAGTACAATTGTTCAATAAGAAATAATGAACAGGCAGATTTCAGAAAAACCTAGTAAGACTTGTTCAGAGTGATGCAAAGTGAAATGAGCAGAACCAGGAAAACACTGTACACAGTATCAGCACCATTGTGTGATGATCAATTGTGAATGATTCAACTCTTCTCAGCAATACAGTGATCTAAGGCAAGTAAAAAGGACTTGTGAAGGAAAATGGTGTCCACATCCAGATAAAGAGCTGATGGACTCTGAATGCAGAATGAAGCATACTTTTTTCATTTTATTCTTTTTTGTGTTTTTTCCCCCTTTTGTTCTGTTTCTTCTTTCACAATTTTGACTAACATGGAAATATGTTTTACATGATAGCACATGTATAACCTATATCAAATTGCCTACCATTTTAGGAAGAGGAGAGGGGAGGGAGGGAGAAATGAATATTGATGCAAAATTTTTAAATAACATATTAGTAAAGAGATTACAGCAATTTATCATGAGGATAATACACGATGACTAGGTGGGATTTATACCAGGAATGCAGAGCTTGTTCACTATTAGGAAAACTATTAGCATAATTGACATATCAATAACAAAACCAACAGAAATCATATGATTACCTCAACAGATGCCAAAAAAGCTTTTGGCAAAATACAGCACCCATTCCTATTAAAAACACTAGAAAGCATAGGAATAAATGAAGTTTTCCTTGAAATGATAAGTAGTATCTAACTAAAACCATCAGGAAACATTATCTGTAATGGGGATAAGCTAGAAGCTTTCCCAATAAAATCAGAGGTGAAACAAGATGCCCATTATTACCACTATTATTCAATATTGTACTAGAAATGTTAGCATTAGCAATAAGAGAAGAAAAATAAATTGAAGGAATTAGAATAGGCAATGAAGAAACAAAACTATCTCTCTTTGTAGATGATACAATAGTATACCTAGAGAATCCTAGAGAATTAACTATAAAACTAGTTGAAATAATTAACAAATTTAGCGAAGTTGCAAGATATAAAATAAACTCACACAAATCATCGACATTTCTATATATTACCAACAAAGTTCAGCAGCAAGAGATAGAGAAATTCCATTTAAAATAACTGTAGACAATATAAAATATTACCCAAGAAAACCCAGATAAACCCAGGAACTATATGAACACAATTACAAAATATTTTTTACAAAAATCCAAACAATTGGAAAAATATCAATTGCTCATTGGTAGGTTGAACTAATAAAATAAAAATGACAATTCTACTTAAATTAATTTATCTATTCAGTGCCATAACAATCAAGCTACCAAAAATTATTTTATAGAGCTAGGAAAAATAGTAACAAAATTCATCTGGAAGAACAAAAGGTCAAGAATATCAAAGGAATTAATGAAAACAAAATGCAAAGGAAGGCGGCCTAGCCATACTGGATCTAAAATGATATTATAAAGTGGCAATCATCAAACTATCTGGTACTGGCTGAGAAAAAGAGTGGTGGATCAGTGGAATAGGTCAGGTACACAAGATACAGTAATAAATTACTATAGTGTTCTACTGTTTGATAAACCTAAAGACTCCAGCTTTTGGGATAAGAACTCAGTATTTGACAAAAACTGCTGGGAAAACTGGAAAATAGTATGTCAGAAACTAGGCATATACCAGTGTCTCACACTGTATACCAAGATAAGGTCAAAATGGGTATAAGATTTAGACATAAAGGGTGATACCATAAGCAAATTAGGAGAGCAAGGAATAGTTTAACTGTCAGATCTATGGAGAAGGGAAGAATTTATAACCAAACAAGAGATAGAGAACAATTATGAAATACAAAATGGACAATTTTGATTATATTAAATTAAAAGGTTTTTGCACAAACAAAACCAATGCAACCAAGATTAGAAGGAAATAGAAAGCTGAAAAATAATTTTTACAGCCAGTATTTCTGATGAAGACCTAATTTCTCAAATATGCAGAGAACTCAGTCAAGTTTATAAAGATACAAGTCATTCCCCAATTGATAAATGGTCAAACAATATGAACAACAGGTTTCAGATGAAGAAATTGAAGCTATCTATAGTCAAATGAAAAAATGCTCTAAATCACTATTGATTAGAGAAATGCAAATTAAAACAATTCTGAGGTACCATCTCACACCTATCAGATTGACTACGATGACAGAAAAGGAAAATGACAGATGATGGAGGAGATGTGGGAAGATTGGAACACTAATGCACTGTTGTTGGAGTTGTGAACTGATCTAACCATTCTGCAGAGCAATTTGGAACCACGCCCAAAAGGCAAGCAGACTGTGCATACCCTTTGATCCGGCAATACCAATGCTAGGTCTGAATCTCAAAGACATCATAAAAATGAGAAAAGGACCCACATGTACAAAAATAGTTATAGTAGCTCTTTTTGTGCTGGCCAAGAATTGGAAAGTGAGGGGATGCACATCAATTGCAGAATGGCTGAACAAGTTGTGGTGTATCAATGTAATAGAATACTACTGTACTGTAAGACATGATGAGCAGGCAAATTTTGGAAAGCCTTAGAAGAACTGATGCTGAATGAAGTGTGCAGAACCAGGAGAACATTGTACACAGTAACAGCAATGTTATGCAATGATGAACTATGATAGACTTGACTCTTCTCAGCCATGCAATGATCAAGATAGTTCTAAGAGACTAATGATGGAAAATGTTGTCTATATCTAGAGAAAGAACTATGGAGTCTGAATACAGATTGAAGCATATTATTTTCACTTTTTTTTTTGTTTTTTTTTTCTTTCCTGTAATTTTTTCCCTTTTGTTCTGATTCTTTTTTCACGATGTGATTAATGTGAAAATATTTTTGAAGTGATTGTAACTGTGCGACCTCTAATAGATTGCTTGCTTTCTTGGGGAGGAGGGAGAAAAATTTGGAACTCTAAATTTTATAAAAATGAATGTTGAAAACTGCTTTACATGTAATTGGAAAAAAATGAAATACTATTAAGTGGGAAAAAAGGAATATTTGGAAATGTTCCCTCTTTAATTTATACAGATAAAACTTCAGCATTGGATACAGGAAAAAAAAGATATATGTCTTGAGAAGAGGGCTTTTCAGACACGGGGAACACCAGATTATAGTCAAAATGGACTAGAATTTCATTGGCCAATCTTCACTGTTTCTATCACTTATTATTGTTGGTATGTTGTTCAGTTGTTTTTTCAGTCATGTCAGACTCTTTGTAACCCCATTTAGGGTTATTTTGGCAAAGATAATGGAGTGGTTTGTCATTTCCTTTTCCAGCTCATTTTATATATGAAGGCAAATGAGGTAAACAGTTAAATGATCTGTCCAGGGTCACATAGCTAGTAAATCTGAGGCCAGATTTAAACTCAGGAAGATGAGTCTTCCTGACTCCAGGCCTGGCACTCTATCCACTGTACCACCTAGCTTCCCTATGTAAAGTCACTTAATCTCTTTGACCTCAATTTTCTTATCTGTAAAATTAGAGGGTCAGGCTAGATGGCTTCTAAGGTCCCTTCAAGTTTTACATCCATGATCCTATGAACAGCTGAGAGAGGCAGGAATTCACACTTCTATGAGAGAAAAATGAGTAGGTGGGCTTGGCTAGGACATAGGACTCATATAGTGGATTAATGGGAGATAAAGTTGAAGACATAAACAGGGGCTAGATCATGGTGATTAGGGATTTTGTACTTTATCCTTTAGGCAATGAGAAGTAATTGAAGGTTTTTAAGAACAGAGGGGGTTACCTGCCAAAAACAATGTTTTAGGGAAATTGTTCTAGCAGCTGTGTACAGGCCCAATTTATTTGGGGTTGGGTAGACTGGGGTTGTTGCGGTAAAACAAGCATACAGGGATGCCAGTAAAACAAGTGGAATAGGGGGATGCCAGTGAGAATAGAATGGAAGGAAAGGAAACAAAAGCATTATAAATTAAGAATTGGTGGAACCCAAGTGGAGTGCATTTTTGCCACCCTAGCAATGACTAGGTCAACCTGAGGGAAGTCTGAGATGTGCTGAGGTGTATTTGTGGAGGGGAAGATTCTTAGAACAAAGGCTTTGCTTCTAATCCTGAGCAGACCCCATCCTCCTCAGAAGAAGACAATCATCCTGGACCATGAATGGGAGGAGATGGTTGGTAGAGAGATATGACCCTGGAAGCACAAGAAAAGCGTGATTATGGCTTAAATATTGCTTATTTCCCCCCTCTGTTGTTTCTGCTCTGAGCAGATGGTTTTTATCACATTATTTTTAATACTATAGAGACATTCACTTCCTTTGTCAAAATCTCTTCAAAGCAAATGATAAAATGTTTGTTTTGCTTTCTTTTTTAGGTTAGTATACTTAATTGCTTATTTTTTTGAACAGAGTGAGAGGGAACTAATACTCTGTTGGCCTCTGGAAGGGATTCCTATTGGGCTAAAACAACTTTTAATTGAGCTAAAAACTGAAGGATGGAGAGGAGGGCAAGGCCCTCAGTTGAGTTTTAGAATCACCTTAGTACATTTTTTTATATTTAACCACCAGGTAGCAATGATAACCACTCACCCAATCCTGTTCAACACAAAGTATCGGGGACCTGGGGTGTCCTATGCTCACTCTGGTTGTCTGCAATGTACTTTAGGGCAGAAGTTCTGTGCTAGTGTTGTGTTCTCTATGGCTCTCAGAGTCAGCAGCTTTCTATCTCTTGCCTCTTCTCCCTCTCTGGGGCAGCAACAAGTCATTGCATAGGGATATGTGAATTTGTGACCTTGGCTTAATGGGGTCATCTCTTCACAAAAGCAAACAAACATACTTGGACACTTCATACATTTGTTTTTATCCAGCATGGAATCAATAAGAAGATAAATAGCATATGATAACTTGTATGCAATGCATAATAAAAGCAATAGAATATCTAATAAGCTCACAGCATGATCAGCTATCCTAAATCTCAAAAGTTCCCTCAGACAGCTGTTTCAACCCAGGAGTTCTAGGAAATGCACAATTTGTTTAGTTCATCATTGCTGTACCTTAATGAGTGGAGAATGGATTGCCCACTTGTACTTGAGTCATGCACCCATTAGAGCTAGTCTTTAAACATTGCCACGAAACTCTGGATCTGGGATTCACAGCATGGGGTGAAGGTGGGTGGACTCAGAATCCAGTTCATAGGAACACATAAGGGTTGGTGCTCTTTGCTATCCTTTCTGTCAACTCTGGTAACAAATAACCAAAGATTCACAGAGGTTTTGCAAGTATTGTTAACTCTAAAAATACCAAAGAGCTCACCCAGGTTAAAAGCAAAAAGCTTTCTTTATTCTGTGGGGGGAGAGAAATTAGACCCACATGTCGGGGCCTCCTTTAGTAGGTGATCCAAGGCAGTGGGGCTAAACCTTGATTTATATATTTGTGGCTAGACAAAGAATCAAATAGGATAGTGTAGCAACAGTAAGGAGGCATAACAGAAACAGTAAAGCAAGTTTGTCTGGTGACAAAAAGTCCATTCATAGCAGGTTTCATGTCTGGGGCTCTTGGTGGTTGCCTAAACTCAGGGACCATCAGTTCTGTGATTTAATTGTAGCACTGTTCATCCAGATGGTGAGTGCAAAGGATTATTGTTATGCCAAGCTTAGGGCACAACTTGCTTGCTGGGCTTTAGTTCTGGAAAACAGGGTGTCTCCTAATAGTAAAAAGAGAGGAATAAAAAGAGATGGTTGGTCTTTGATTGTGACATATCCCTTGTAGGGATCTTCAATTTCCTCTGACCATAACTAACTCATCACTTATAAAGTAGTGTAGTTGAACCCAGTTACCAGTCTTGGCTAGAAGAAGTTGGCTATAATGCAATTTGGCATTCTTCTCTCTCTTTTTCTCATGTCACTTCCTGTTTCACACTCCTAGGCTAAAGCCTCTGCTTTTCTGAATAGCAATGGAAAGGGGACAACTTTAGAGTGAGGAACATTACACATATAATAAAAAGGTTGGTTTTAATGATCGGAGTGAATGATAACATTAAAAGAGGACTTGTGTTTAAATCCTGACTATTTACCACCTGTCTAGTCTTGAGCAATTTACCTTCCCTCTATTTCCTCAGCTGTAAATGAAGATGTTGACTTGACCTTCCTCACCTACAGCTATTATCTAGCTTAATTCCATTTCACTCAGCCTATATCCTCCCCTTGGCCTCCTCTATTTTCACATGCTTTGGCCACCTCAGCTACTTCACCTTGTCCTCCTATCTTCACTACCTCTGGCTTCAAAACACTCTCAAGGTCTCTCTGAAGAACTTTTGGAGTCAATTGGGAGACACTGGCAAAGGACCATCCAGCATGGAGTGCCTACATCAAAGAAGGTGCTGTGCGCTATGAACAATGAGAATTGCAATGTTGAGATGTGCAAATTTAGACATCTCTACTCCAGATGTCCATATCAATTTTGCCCAACCTGAGCCTTCTGAGCTCATATTGGTCTGATCAACCACAGTTGGACACATTGTACCTTGACTTCAACATAGTGGTCTCATTTTGGTCCTCTTTGAGAACAAAGGACAACAACCAATACTATCTTCAACCTGGCTCCACTCAGCTGAGTAACAACCTCTCTTCTTGTTTTTTCTTTTTTTTTTTTTTGCTTTTTGGTGAGGCAATTGGGGTTAGGTGACTTGCCCAGGGTCACACAGCTAGTAAGTGTCAAGTGTTTGGTCTGAGGCCGGATTTGAACTAAGGTCCCTCTTGACTTCAGGATGGGTGCTCTATCCACTGCACCACCTAGCTGCCCCCTACAACCCTTCTTCTGAGTCTCTTACCCTTTTGCTTACCCTAGTTACTTGCTAATTCTGGCCTGACCTGGATAGTATACCCATAACATGGAGTTCCTGATTCTCCTTTGCTTAGTCCTAGGCACCTCTCCCCTCCTCCACCCATACCAGGTCCCTCCAGCCACTTCCAAAGAAAGTATTTTCCTTAAGAATAATTTTATTAGGGGCAGCTAGGTGGCATGGTGGATATAGCACCAGCCTTGAATTCAGGAGGACTTGAGTTCAAATCCAGCCTCAAACCAAACACTTGACATGTACTAGCTGTGTGACCCTGGGTAAGTCACT